>NC_140448.1:20311002-20721002 GCF_963576455.1 Neolamprologus multifasciatus
ATCATGCTCCTGTATCTTTAACACTAATACACAAGAATAATACTACGCCAAGTAAAAACTGGAGATTTAACACATCACTACTTAAAGATGAAGACTTTATTAAATATTTTAAAAAGGAATGGACTTCATATTTAGACTTTAATGACACTCCCGGAACATCTGCTTCTGTTCTATGGGAAGCAGGAAAAGCTGTGATGAGAGGTAAAATAATTTCTTTCTCATCACACAAAAAGAAAGAAGAAAACAAAAATATTCAGGAATTAGAAAAAACCATCAAATCCTTAGAAGAAGCCTACGCGTTCCACCAAGATCAAGAAATAATGAACAAAATATGCAAAACAAAACTAGAATTAAATGAAATTATTAATAGAAAAACACAATTCCTTGTACAAAGACTTCGCTTGCAGAATTTTGAACACAGTAACAAACCAGGTCGATTTCTAGCAAACCAGTTAAAAATAAATAAAGAAAAAACAACTATATGTGCCACTAAAGATTTATCAGGGAACACAATATATGACCCTGGAAGAATAAACAAGATTTTTAGGGATTTCTATGAAACTTTATATTCACCACAAATAAACCCGTCTAAAAATGAAATTGATTTGTTTCTTGACAACGTAACTCTTCCAAAATTACTAGACAGTCAAGCAATGGCACTGGATTCGCCACTGACGCCAGGTGAACTCCAGGAAGCCCTGATAAGTATGCCCATTAATAAAGCTCCAGGTCCAGACGGCTTTCCTGCAGAATTCTACAAAGAATTCTGGACAATTTTGGCACCAGTATTCCATGGAATGTTGCAGGAAATCAAGAAAAATGGCAGACTACCACCAAATATGAATTCTGCTAACATTAGTCTCCTGCTAAAACCAGGAAAAGACCCTTTATTTCCCTCAAGTTATCGTCCAATATCCCTTATAAATGTAGACCTTAAAATAATCTGCAAAGCTCTCTCAAAGAGATTAGAGAAAATAACCCCCCTCTTAATTCATCCTGACCAAACTGGTTTCATAAAAGGTCGGCACTCCTCAACAAATACTCGTAGATTTCTTAATTTAATAGACTACTCATACAATAAAAACATTGAAACCATAATATTATCTCTAGATGCAGAAAAAGCATTTGACAGAGTTAACTGGAAATTTTTATTTGCAACTTTACACAAATTTGGTTTTGGAAACTCTTTCATAAATTGGATAAGAATATTATACAATTCCCCAACAGCTCGTATCAGAACAAATGACCAGACATCCTCCAGCTTTTGTCTCCTGAGGGGCACCAGACAGGGATGCCCACTCTCCCCTTCACTTTTTGCAATTTTTATCGAACCTCTAGCAGCAGCACTTAGACAGGCTACAACAATTAAGGGCATAAAATGTAATAACGTAGAACATAAAATCAGTCTCTATGCAGATGATGTGTTGCTTTTTCTGCAAAACTCACAAATCAACCTCTCTGAGGTAATTACTCTAATAAACTGGTTTTCAAGAGTTTCAGACTATTCAATTAACTGGCCAAAATCTACAGTTCTTCCCATTAACTGCTCCTTCCACAATTCATCTTCTGCCCCACTACAATCTGGAAATATTAAATATTTAGGTATTATTGTTTCTCCTAAGCTTTCAGACTTAATTAAATTAAACCACATCCCACTTCTAAAGAAAGTAGAAGGCGATCTGACTAGATGGAAATCTCTACCCATATCACTCATGGGAAGGGTCGCCACTATAAAAATGATGATCTTGCCAAAAATAAATTACTTATTTTTAATGATCCCTAACAAACCATCACAAGATTGGTTCAGATCTCTGGATTCACATATTTCTAAATTCCTTTGGAAAGATAAACCCCCGCGCATCAGCTTAAAAACGCTACAAAGAACCAAGGATAGAGGAGGACTAGATCTGCCTAATTTTCACCAATACTTCTTAGCCAACAGGCTTCAGTTCATCTCAGAATGGTTAAAATGTACCCTCTTAGATGAGCCCTGGCTAGATGTTGAACAGGCACTATGCAATGATCTAGAGATTTCAGACCTACCATTTATTAGCTCAAACATCAAAAGACATGAATGCTTTAAAAGCATCAACATCAGCTTTTCTCTGTCAGCATGGTGGGAGTTTCTAAAAATAACGGAGTCTTCATTAATCCCATGCAAACGTACACCTATCTGGAATAACCCTGACATATTACAAAACAAAAATATGATTAATTTCCCAGAATGGAGTTGTAAAGGAATTAAATACTTAGAACATATATTAGAGGGAACAGAATTTATTCCATTTGACAGACTAGTTACACAATATGGGATCAACAAGAAAAGATTTTTAGAATATCAACAAATTAAATCCATAGTAAAAAAGAAATTTAACCTCAGTCAAGTTGAATTACAAACACCACCAAGTGTGGTTCAATTTCTTACTCTTAAATCCCCCAAACTATTATCTAAAATATACAGAACACTTTCTAAAATAGATGAATCAATATCCCTTCCTATTGCAAAGTGGGAAGCAGATTTATCAGTCAGCTTAGACCAAAACGTCTGGTCTCAGATTTGCTTAAAAACCTTTAAATTTATTAAAAATCCCAATCTGCAATTAATACAATACAAAATACTGCATAGAGTGCACTATACAGGTCATCGAATGTTTAAGATGGGCTTTACATCCGCCAACAACTGCTCACACTGTCAAGGCAATACACCAGACAGTTACATCCACGCTCTTTGGTTCTGTCCACCAGTGCAGAAGTTTTGGCACGAGATATGTGAGGACTTATCAAAGTGTCTGAAATGTAAAATTCCAACCTCCCCTTTAGTATGCTTGTTGGGAAATTTGGATGATGTCACTACAGAAATTAATACAGTCCACATGGTTTTTATTGCCCTATGCATCGCCAAGAAAACGGTCCTCATGAACTGGAAAAATAAAAATAATCTTAATTCTAGCCAATACAGAAACTATCTAATAGATCACATTAGTCTCGATATAGCCTCTGCCACCACATTAGATCAATCCCTCTGGGCTCCTTTGATCGGCTCCATCACCTAGCGGGGGTGGGGGGTCGTGGTTTGGTCCCGCCTTGGCTATTGTGGTTGATGTGGAGGTTGGGATGGGCTTAGGGCACCTGGAGGACCCCTAGAGACGTTATCCCTGGAGGGCTTAACCCGGGGGTTGTGTTCATAACCTGGTTAGTGGCTCTGGTCGCTCTCAGAGGTTGTTCTCCTCGTGGCCGCGTGCAGCGGGGCTGGAGGATGGTCTGTGCTGGCGGACGTAGGTTACTGGCCTGGTGGCCTGGCTGCCCCTGAGTGGATCCGGGGCGGGCGTGGGGGTTTGGGGTTCGGGGGTGCTTCGCCTCCGTGCTGGGGCTCTGGCTGGGCCTTGGGGGCTTCGGTCCTCGTCGGTGTGTCGCCGAGGTTGTGGGCGGGTGGGTGCACGGGGGCTCAGCCCTGGCGCAGGGGGCCTCTTGTGCATCGGCCTAACCGGGGGGCTCTTGAACTGGCAGGGAGGTTGTTCCATCTTTGCAGGAGTCCACTCTGCAGGTGGGGGAGAGACATAGGAGAGGTGGAGAATAAACTTAACCTGGGTGTCTGTGTCTTGTGTAGTCTGGGAGATGATTGAATGTTGGGGTGGGTACAGTTTCCTCTGCGGTGGGGTAGAGTGGGCTGCCCCGGGTCCTGTGGGGCTTGGCGGTGTTGCTGCCGTAGGCCCCGGTCTGGATGGGCCTGGGCTCCCTTGCCTTGGTGGATACCAGAGGACGGGGGTGCATATTGGGGTCAGCGGGGGAGCTGGCCCTAGGGAGGGACACCCTCCCCTCCCTTCTTTTCCTCCCCATCCCCGTCTGCCTCCCTCTTCACGCTCCACCACACCCACCCACACAGGTAGGGCTTTGGGGTGCGGGTGTGTCACCAGGGTGCAGGGGAGACATTCCCCCCCCCTCTGTCCTCTTCTGGCCACCTGTGCCTCAATTTTATCTCACAACTTAGACATCCACATTACTTACACTCTCATAACACACACATATATATATATATAGGGCCTTGAGGGTGGGCACGTTAACGGCGTCCAGTAGACGGTCTGTGTATTCAAACCTGCCTCTGGCGCCGGTGCCCACCTCTCAATTTTAAATCCATGTAGACATTGAGGGTTCTCGGGAGGGGCCGTGCTAACACCTGCTGCTCTCTGGCAGCAGCACCATGCTCTCCCTTGTTTTAAATACACTTTAGAGCAACACGCAGCAACACTACACTTGAGCGGGAGGAGGGAGGTATGGGGTCTTAACACACCCCTGTTCTCTGCTAGCCATCGGGGCGGGGGGGCTGGGAAGAGATGCTGGCTGTCCGATTGGCCTCCCTGCTGCTGCGGAGCCTGGGGCGGTCTGCTTGCCTCCACCCCGGAGGGAAGGGTAACATCTCTTGGGTCTGGGTGCCGTTTCCATCTCTGGGGGTGAGGATACCTGGACCCGGGATATAGAGTATGTTTGGGGAGTGTGATTGTGTGTACATGTCCATTTACGTTTATTCCTGCGTTGGGTGAGTGCTGAGTGTTTGTATATGTGTGCATGAGGGTGGGAATGCATGTCTGTGTCTGTGTGTGCCTGTTTGTCTGTGTCTATATGTCAGGTCGGGTCTTAGACTTCACCTCTCTGGGAACTCCAAGGCCCTCCAAAGTGTGGAGGCCTATCTCCCCTCACCACACTCCCTGCCGGTGACTGATGCCCTCAGGGGTCGGTGCGTTGGTGGTTCTTGGTGTCCGGGGCTGGGCGCTCAGGTATGTACCAGCTCACTCCCGGTGACTACTTGGCGGGGCCTGGCGCCTGCTGCTCGGTCAGGCCTCTTCCGGGGCGCGGGGGGCCCTCGGGCCTCCGGCCTCTGTGCCTGTGGCTCGGTTCACTCTGGCACAGCTGGCTGCCGGCAGAGCCGGCGGGCACGCCGGTGCAGCCCCCTCTAGCTTCTGCCCGGTGGCTACTGGGTGACCCCTCATCTGGGGATCCTCAGCCCTTCCCATGAAGGTGGCACGGATGCCCCTCCGGTGGTCCTCCTTGGGCTCTTGCACTCTGGGGCCTCTGGATGTCTGGGGCCTGGATCTCCTCCATGCCTGCTTCATGCCCTGGGGGACGGGGCTATGGCTCTCTACATCCTCTAGCAGACCATTACATGGGGAAACCATTTGAATACAAGCGCGCCGATCCACACAGGTGTGCACATGGGTGTTCACTATTCGTAGACTTAAATCACACCTTTCTTGGCTGCTACTTCAAAGCACATTGTGCGCTGTCTGTCCTGCGTGCTGCACAACAACATTCAATATTTAGTATTTACTGCTGTTTTCACTTAGCTAGATTAATGCGATGGTGTTGTGTATAGTATGTTGCATTGTTTTGTTTTTTTTTTTGCTTGTTTTCTATTCTTTTTCTCTCAACAGGTGATCCCGGAGATATTTTTTCTTCCCCCCTTTCTCACTGTCCCTCTCCCCTTCTGTTTTTCTTTTCCTTCCTCTTTCTTTCTCCCTTTCCTATCCCTCACTCATGTCTGTCCCGTCTGTAACAACTGAAAATAAAATAAATAATAAAAACAAAGGTCGATCAAATGGACCAATACGGCAATGCCATGATGATCCATTTGGCAAAATAAATCCATTGGGTATCCTTGTTGGTCTTCAGACAACAATTCTGACGGCTAAAGAACCAAATGGGACAGGCGGGAAAAAAAAAAAAAAAAAAAAAAAAAAAAAAAAAAAAAGTCTTTCACAGAGCTAACACATAGAGACAGACAACCATTTGTACTCACATCCACACCTATGGGCAATTTAGAATCACCAATTAACTGGTGATTCTAACTAACTGCATGTCTGTGGACTGTGGGAGGAAGCCGGAGTACCTGGAGAGAACTCACAGAAACACAGGGAGAACATGCAAGCTCCACACAGAACTCACTTTTCACACTGTCAGCACACTATAGTCCATGGTTAATTAATTCAACAAATGAGCTAAGCGACGATAACCAAGATTTATACCAGATCACTGATCAGCCACACATGGTAGTGGTAGTCTTTTGGTGGTAGCTGTTCTTCACAAACCCAGTCTCTCTCATTAAGCCATGCCAATGGATAATGTAAAGTAGTGTGCAAGTCTTGAGTCACTGCTCACATCTTTGTAGTTTGCTAGGAAAACGGGAACTAATTAGAGCAATTTACTGAAATATCTGCAAACATAAATGTAAATAAAGTATAAAAGGCAAAATTAGAATTTATGCAAGTCTAAGCTTGAAAGTCAATATTTGGTAGAACCATCTTTGTTCAACAACAAAGCCTGATTTCTTTTATAAGCCTCAGTCACATTAGAGTCAAAATAAGACAACCTCCACACCATGATGGAAAAAAATGTGATTGGAGATTGTTTGCATTGCGTTTTGTGTTACCTGGAATTATCTGTAAATAGTTGCACCCAGAAGTTCATTGTGCAACACCTCCAATCTCTGGATTACAATTTTTGGTCATAAATTGATTGCAACGGTTTTCTGTTTGGAGCTAACCTGTCTCAGTCTAACACAGACTGACTGCAAGAGGGGTTTCCAGCATGTTGCAAAGTCAGACTGTGCTAATGAGGGCAACTTCTTTGCGCTATCAAAAAATAAAGTAACACAAACATGCATTACTACAGTTTGTGGCAGACAATTTACTGTAAATTGTATTCAATTAAACATAGCAAAAATTGCCTTGTTTTGTGTTCAATTTGTGTTCAATAGTTTCTGCCAGAGTTTATTTTTTTGAATGAAGTGTCTAATTGGCACTGGTGCATGCCTCAAATTTTTGATAGTGCACTATCCTGTCTCCTCTGCACTCAGTCTTTATGCTGAGTGTGCTCTGTAATAGTACTGGCCTTATATTGAAACAAAGCAGAAATGAACTTAGCTGAGCTTCAAAGGACAGAGAAGAATCACAATCCAAGATGCATCTTGGTTTTCTTTTTACAGTGAGCAGAGTAGGTTCCAGTATTTCAGGACTTTAGTCACATTTCTACACAGAGATTAGTGCACAATGAAAACACCTCTGCATGTCTTTTCTCAGCAGTTGCAAAAACAGAGCAACTTTTGTGTTTTGTTCATTTTTTTTATTACTTTCCATAATAGGCACCATTATAACATATGCCTGTCAAAATGCACCAATTAATGGAACTGTGTTAGTGTTAATTATAAGTGTTAAAATATGTTAAGGTTAGTCAAATTAAGAGATGCAATATTCACAGTCTCATGCTTTCCTCTTTAGATACTGCAAGTAAAGTAGCAATACAAACAGTTTAACATGCCACTATTAAGTCCCCTGCCCACTTAGTGCAATTTGACTAGCTCTGTCACTTTCCTTAAATATTTAATAAGAAATCATTTCAAGATGCATCTCCACAAAATGCTGTTAAAGAAATAATTAATAAGTACTGCACTACAAATCTGCTTTGACAATGATTTTCTGCCCCTTTTTTGTAAATCCTCATACTGGGAACACTGGATCCTACCTCTATTTACTGAGATCAACAGGAGTGTATCAGAGTTTGAGAGTTATTAAATATGTGAAAATAATTTGGTTTTACAAGGTGTTTTATAGCATCATAGACCAAATTTGCAAGTTCTAACTGTGAATGATGCAGTGAGTAACATTCAGGTTAGGATTGATCTTTTCACTAAGGAGTGAGGTTGCTCCTCTCCATAAACCCATCACAGCAGCCAGACTGACAGTTGCAAAGCCAACACACCCACACCCCATGCATATAACATTTCGTCAGAGAAATGTAGCAAGGCTTTCCTAACTGCAAAATGTGAGACAGCTGCCCTGATGCATCACTCCAGTTCAGTTTCACACACTTCAGAAAAACCCAGAGCAATGTGTATATTTAGTTACAACATCTTCATGAACACAGGTCAAGATCTGATTTCAGGTTTATATGGAAGGACATCCTGTCTCTTTAGAAATAAAGAAATGATGAGTGCCTCAGGATGACTCCACAGCACTGTACATGTAAAGGTGTTCATTGTGTTTTTTCTACCTCTTGTGTGTGCTTCATCCTTCCAAGTACAATTCTAATAAAATGGTGATTTCATTGGTAGCAATCCACTGCCCATCAAAAACTAAATCATCTTGCTCTGCCTATCTCCCCAGTTCACAATCAGACTGACTGACTGGGACTTGTATTCATGACAGCTGGCTATACTGTATATCCCTGCAAGGAGAGTCAAGATATGTAAAGCCACATCAGTTAGCTCAGAGTGAGACAGACTTCATCTTTAATTCAACTAGAAGGCACTTCATCACAGATGAATATGAGATCTTGAGATTCTTACAGAGCACTCAGCAGGAGGCCGTCTAGCAGCCCTGAGCCCTCTGGTAAAGGGTGTAATGTAAGCAGTAGCAGTGAGTGCCACTACAGTGAGCAAAATGACAAATAATGCCAGTTTAAAGGACGTTTAAAGGATGAAAGGACGCTCAACAGTAAGTCAGATACATGCAACGAAAAGGGGTAGGAGAGAAGTGAGAGTCTGGACCAGAATGAATGGAAAAACATAGCCAAGTTTTGTTGCTGAATTTCAAAATCCCCAACTGTGAAGTGAAAAAAACCCCACTGATATCTTGTTAGCTAGATTGTGAGATGCCTCAGCTAAGATGAAAAAAGTAGAGTCTTTTCCAGCTGGCGAACTTGGCAGTTGGATAAGACTAGGAACTGTAAAAAGTTGCCTCTCATCAAAATTGTGAAACCTGCAGGAACAGATTGTAAAAGCAACACTGATATTTTTTCAGTGATTCTTGTAGATTCTAATTCTTATGAAGTGAATAGCGAAACAGTTCATTTTGGCATTCTCAGAAATTCAAGTCCACCTTCTTTTAGCTCAGTATTTGTCTTCATAAACTCCTGATGGCCTGCAGGAGATATCGAGTGAAATGGACAACTACACACCAGTTGTGCCTGTCTGCAGTTTGGTGTTTCACAGATAACATGCAGTGGAGTGTTTAAAGCTTTATCACTGAAAACAGCAGCTTGCTTCAAACATGAACAACACTGATGAGAGCAGTGAGAGTAAACTAGAAAGGGTAAGATAGGACCGTGAAATACAAACGACAAGCTGGGTGAATGAAGATGAATGCAGTTGATAAGAATTGTGCTGGCTGGTGATTCTCCAAGAGAAACCTTTCACATTGCTGTTGCCATTTATGTGATTATGTTTCTTCATATAAAAATATTCACAGCAATAAATTTAGATGGTAAAATTTAACGTTTAAAAGTGATTTTACCTGTTTAGCCAAGAACCCAAAACAAACGTTTTGGCTGAAAATAAAGTAAAAGCTATTGAATTACAATAACAGATAATTCTTGCTGCACAAGTTCTACAGATTTAATTTTTTGATACTCATATTTTTTGGGAAGTCTGAAATGATTGTGTGCCTGTCCTTACTTCTCAGGTACACAGCGGCAGGCATCAGTCATGCTGACTATTGAAAAACTGATAGCAGAGAGAAACTGGACAGAAACTGATATCAACAAAAATTGTGTTGATCAGGCCCAAGAGTTATCACTATTTACTCACACATACTTTACTAGATATACCTGAGAAATGTAATGCAATCTAAGACAATAGTTTATTTATATACTTAGTGATTAAGATTACAGTCTGAACTTGGGGTGAATTTGATTTCTTTGGGATGATTAACAACAGTTAAAAAAAAAGCTGTGAAAGTTTTCCACTTGTTAATAATTTCTCACTGTACATTGACTTGAAATTGCTTGGAAATGTCAATACAACCTTTCCCAAAATGACACGGTGATGATGATGTTTTTGCTATTAAATCACACCTTAATGCTCCAAATGTCTGCTTTTATAGGGGTGCCCACACAGGTGGACCTGATAAGGTCCAGAGTATTTTATTATGTTTTGGCAAAAACCTTAGAGTAGAAAGAGGGTGTGCTGTCTTTTTCATCATGACTGTACATTAACATAGATGAGAAAGAAAAACTGTAATCTATGACAAAACTGTTGTGTTGGACTGCATTAGATTCCACTGGTGTAACAAAATGACCAGTCGATGCAACTTTAAAACTATACAACACAAAACATAGCTTCATACACTTGCTCTTATACCGAACAAAAAGGGTTTATTGGAGCTAAGAGTGCAAATACCTGTTTTTCCTTGAAAGACCATATTAGCATAAGACAATATGATAATGACAAGAAGAAAAAGTGCATGAGCTCGCATGCATAGAAGACTCAAACTGAGGGTACAACCTAGAGGAACATATAAGAATTTTTTCATGAATAAAACATAGTTTCTTAACACTAGAACAAAACAATGCTGCAGAGGTTACTGAGGGAACTTACCTCTCTAAGGTTTCCATGGCTCCCAAAGTAATAAGTACTGATGGTATATTCTTAGTAATAATGGTAGTAAATAAAGTAGAATCAAGGTTCAGCTGGTTTTAAAGCATGAAACATGGGCAGGAAGAGACACATTACAATGTAGGATTTAAATATGATGGCTTATTTGATGATGATGATGATGGTAAATGGTAAATGGCCTGTATTTATATAGCGCTTTACTAGTCCCTAAGGACCCCAAAGCGCTTTACATATCCAGTCATCCATGATGATGATGATGATGATGATGATGATGATGGATGATTGTGTCTAAAAAGTTTTAATCACATTAAAGGGGATGTTATTTCACTATTTTTTAACCTGAGGGTTGCATTGTTTGTTTACCATGACAATTTTCTTTTACTTCTTTCATTACAGCTTTTCTGACAGACTTTGCTTTTATTACAAATGCTGTTAAAGATGCTTAAAAATGAGCAAAAGAACAGTTTTGCAAGCTGGGCACGAATCCATCTCAATCCAATGAGAGATAACATGTTTCTTTTCATTTTTTTCCATTTAAATTTGTATTTCTAAATTTGCACCAGACATTTAAAAATCAACAGGCAACCTACAAACAAGAAACATAACAACAAAAAAGAAAAAGAAAACCACAGAAAAATTCAATGAAGAAGACAAGCAGAAGGCTCTGTATGAGACACTACACAACAAAAGACTTCAAATCAGCTATCACAGCCAAACAATGACTGATAGGTCGCCTCAAGCAGTGACAGATAGGGTCATTCTGTCAGCTGTGATGATCAATAATATTGAAAGCAAGGTCATAGTGATTCCTTAAAGTAAGGTCAGTGTCACTCTTTGATCCTCTGAGAATTTATTTTTGAATGTGACAACATTTACAGCATTGAAATGAAGCAATGAAACCACCACGCTTCAATTTTTTTTTTTTTTTTTTGATCAAGGGAGTAGAAGAGTCAAGCAGATGCTATATAGGTGATCACATTCCCCAGCTTCTTAGTGCTGAAACAGAGGCACTTGAGTAATGACGGAAGTAACTGTCAAAAAAGCCTCTGAAATTTCAAGCAGAGACCCGGGTAAAGATAGAGTTCAAGGACAACTAACATGAATAAAACAAAACCCAAGTCCCATGGGCAGGTAGTGTACCATAAGGTTGGCACAAATATTATCCATCTTAAGCATACTCAGAAACATCAGACCAGAAAGACCATTAAAGGTTTCTTGGAGATAACATGCAAGAAAAACACCTCAAGGTCCACCATCTGGAGGAAATGCCATCTGCCTACAAATGTGAAATGTTGAAAGTCCAGGTTGTCTACAACATTCAGTAGATAACATCATTTCCTGGAGAAACCTGTTTGTTGTTCTAGTAATGTGTGTGTTTGGCACAGAGAGATAACACCGGTGATGTTGCTGGGTAAGAGTGAATTTATTAACCACCATCTGTTGTCCAATCCCTGTACACCAAAATGAACAAAAATACTACAGAAAATCTCTGTTGTGTATTTTATTTGCAACAGAATTTATGGACTTGATGGCAGCAACAGATCTCAGGAAAATTGGTCAGGGTCAAAGGAAATCTGGAAATGTGAGTGGTGCTAAAGAGAAACATTTTGCAACTAATGGGTTAATTAGTCATTAACATAAAGCATCTAAAAATGAGCATCTTAAACATGCAGAAGTGTGTGAACATACAAAATGTGTGAACAATGTTCTGTGATAAGAATGTTTTGTGAGAACTTTGAATATATCATTATCAATAGTATATAATATCACTGAAAGAATTGAAAAATCTGGAGAAATCTCTGTGCGCAAGAGAAAGGTGTGGAAATTTATACTGGATGCCTTTGATTTTTGGACAGTGAATTCAAAGCACAAGTTCAGGAGATATCATTGTCTCTGAACACAGTTTGCTATGCCATCCACACATAAAGAGCTATCGTGCAAAGACGAATCTATATGCGAATATGAGCCAGAAACAAACTGCTGTCTGCTCTGTGCCAAAGCTTATTTAAAATAGACTGTGACAAAGTGTCAAACGTTTCTGTGGTGAGATGGATCATGTTCGCTAGACTAAAGAAAAGAGGGAACATTTAGCTTGTTAACAGACCACAGTTCAAAAGTTGCATTTATGGTGCAATATGGTGGTGGATTAGTGCCGATGGAATTGCAGACTGGCATATCTGGAAAAGCCACATCAGTGCTGAGAGCTATATGCAGGATGTAGAGCAAAATATTCCCCCATCCAGACATCATCTTTTGCAGGGATGTTCTTGCATATTTAGCAAAACAATACTAAACCACATACTGCAACTATTACAGCAGCACGGTTTCATAAGTAGAAAAGTCCATGAAGGGCCGCCAAGTCGCAGCCATTGCTGCTGCAGGACATGAAGATAAGCATTTTTCCTGATTTTACAGCAATGGTGGCAAAGAAACGAGGCTGCTTTTATGGAGGCTAAACGTTTGCTCCGAGGCTGCACTGGCGTTAAGTTTGGACTTTTGTTTCCAGCTGTTCTTCCGCATCACTTCACCTACGGGACAGGACAATCGTTTCACCGACCCAGCGGCTGCAATAGACTTTATCAAAAAAGACTTACTACGGCCGTGAGAGGTACAGCCGAGTGAGAAGAGATGAGTTGGACTTCATATGTGCGATTGTTTGAACTCAAGGGACATAATTTTATGTCGGTGTTGGGGAGAAGTCAAGTAATTAATTGGGCCATACTCAAAAAAGGCCGGAAGGTATAATGATTTTGATTTCATTTATTATGAATACTCTGCCTTCCTCCTTTGTTCCGATGTTTCGATATGTTCGAGATATTGCTGTTATTCTGGGGCATTTGATTAGAATAAACACGGGGAAAGTGGAAAATATAAGTTTTGGAGTTTTGTTTAGTTATTAAATGTTATATATTTGCCCAGTTGAGGAGCTGTTTGAGGGTTAACAGTATGTTTAGTCACTGTGCTATCCTAGCCTGGAGGGTTGCAATCTCAGGGATAATAGTAGATCAGCATGGGGTTTTGAGGCTCGTTTTATTTATTTATTTTCCTTTTTTTTTTTCTTCTCTTTCTCCCCCCCCCCCTTTTTTTGGGGGGGGGGGGGGGGCGTTCCAGAGGTTGGGACATATTTTTTCTGCACTTGCATTTTGGTACCTGAATGGCAAGCTCGCAAAGTCATCTGCCTCTTCGTTTTATAAGCTGGAATGTTAAAGGTATAAATAATCCGGTTAAACGCACAAGGGTTTTTACTCATTTAAACACACCTCCGATCAAGTGAACAAATTAAACTAAAAAAAACATGGATAAGCCAAATATTTAGCTCAAAATTTGAGGATAGATCACGGGGTGTAGCTATTCTAATTAGGAAGGGGATTCCATTTATTCCACTATCAACTGTGGTGGATACCAGAGGGAGATATATTATTATACAGGGTAGGTTGTATGGGAAACAAGTAATTCTTGCAAATGTATATGGACCAAACTGGGACAACCCAAATTTTTATTGTACCTTTTTAAAGCACCTGCCAGATTTAACAGAGTCCCATTTGATTCTGGGTGGTGACTTTAACTGCGTGCTTAATCCTCAACTTGACAGATCTAATCCTAAACCTGATAGCAAAATTTCAAAAGCGGATAATGTTCTAAAATCCTTTATGCAATCTTATGCTTTTTTTGACCCCTGGAGGAACAAAAATCCAACATCTAAACAATTCTCTTTTTTTTCACCAGTGCACCGGTCATACTCAAGGATAGATTTTTTTGTTGTAGATAATAGAATTCTTCCCAAGGTTTTAAATTGCCAATACAATTCTATTGTTATTTCAGACCATAGTCCAGTACAATTAGGTGTAAATTTTTATGAACGCTCAAGTCAAAAAATGGCCTGGCGACTTGATCCTTTACTCCTAACTTAAGACTCATTTAAAAAAAATGGTCTCTGAGCAAATACAGTTTTTCTTAGAGACAAATCAAACCCAAGGGATGAAAATGACCGTTGTATGGGAGGCATTAAAGGCCTATCTTAGAGGCCAGATAATTTCATATGTTTCATTTCAAAAAAAGAAAAACTTAACAACAAATGAACAACCTAGCCAACAGTATAAAAGAGATTGATGGCTTATATGCAGAAAATCCAACACCAGACCTCTATAAGAGAAAATTATTACTAAATTCAGAATACAAAATTCTGTCCATTCAGCAAACAGAACGTTTATTTTTCAAATCAAGGCAAAAGTTCTATGAACATGGGGAAAGAGATGGAAAACTTTTGGCACATCAAATTAAGCAATCCATATCAGCTAACACGATTTCTGAAATCTGTAAAACCTCTGGAGAAAAGACGTCCGATCCGAAAACCATTAATGACCAGTTTAAAATGTTCTATTCCAATCTTTATACTTCAGATCCGGTTGATGAAAAAAAGGTTGCTGAAATGCTTGATAGATTACCAATTCCACAAATATCTGTAAATGACAGAACAAAAATTGATAGAGAGATAACCATTAGTGAAATTGTCGAAGTAATTAAATCAATGCAAAGTAACAAGGCACCGGGACCTGATGGTTTCCCTATTGAACTATATAAAATGTTTATAGACAAACTAGCACCAATACTCAAAGATGTATACCAGGAAATATTCTTTCAAGAGAAATTACCAGATACTATGAAACAAGCCATAATTTCTGTGCTGTACAAAAAGGGTAAGGATCCCTCACAATGCAGCTCCTACAGACCGGTGAGCCTCTTAAATTGCGATTACAAAATTCTCACAAAAATCTTAGCTAATAGAATTGATCTTATACTGCCAAAAATTATTAATCCTGATCAAACCGGCTTTATACCAGGGCGACAGTCATTTTATAATATGCGCCGCCTATTTAATATTTTATATGCATCAGAACCAAAAGAAAAATCAGAAATAATAATTTCTCTTGATGCAGAAAAGGCCTTCGACCGTATAGAATGGCCATATCTTCATGCGGTCCTAAATAAATTTGAATTTGGCCCATTGTTTTGAAAATGGATTAAAATACTGTATTCCTCTCCAGTTGCAGCAGTGAGGACAAATAATGTAACCTCTGACATTTTTCAGCTTGGCAGAGGCTGCAGGCAAGGCTGTAGTTTATCCCCCTATCTTTTCAACTTAGTAATCGAACCCTTAGCTATCGCTCTTAGGGAGGACAGTCAGGTTGCCGGAATCTCTAGGGATGGGACAGTGCACAAAGTATCATTGTATGCAGATGATTTATTGCTTTATATATCTAATCCAACGGCATCAATCCCTAAATTGTTTAAGATATTAGACCACTTCGGATGCATATCTGGATACAAATTGAACTATTCAAAAAGCCTACTGTTCCCTATTAATAACATAGAGCAAGATTTCTCTGCCTTCCCTTTTAAATTAGAAAAAGAGACGTTTAAATATTTGGGAATAAATATAACCCGCACAATGAACGAGTTGCGGATTTATAATTTTGACACTTTGTTAGAACAAACATTGCAAGATTTTAAAAAATGGGCAACACTTCCAATCTCATTGGCAGGCAGAATAAATATAGTTAAAATGGCAGTCTTACCAAAATTTCTCTCTGTTTTCCAAATGGTTCCTGTTTTTATAACCAAATCAAGTTTCAAAGATTTAGACAGATTAATAGCAACATTTATTTGGAAAAATTCAAATCCCAGAATAGAAAAAACATATTTGGAAGTACCAAAAGAGGCTGGTGGGCTAGGGTTGCCAAATTTTATCTTTTACTACTGGGCGGCTAATATCTCCAAATTATTGCACTGGAAATATGTTTATGAGAACAGCAAGGGTGACGCTTGGGTAAAAATGGAACTGATGTCTAATCCACTTCCCCTCCTAACCTCATCCCTAGCTCTAAATCAAAAACAGAAAATAACAAATCCAGTTGTAAGAACATCTATTAAAATATGGCTTCAATTCAGAAGGCACTTCTGTTTGCAACAAGTTAGTAATTTTTTCCCTGTTGCTTATAACCCTTTTTTTCTGCCATCCATTTCAGATAAAGCATTCCAAATTTGGCATAATAATGGTTTGAAGTTTTTCTACAATTTATTTTCAGGAGAAACTTTTAACACCTTTGACGCTCTGATGAGAGATTACAATATACCAACCTCACATATGTTTAGATACTTGCAAATACGAAGTTTTGCAAAAACATTGTTTCCTTCTTTCCCGTACCTACCTCCTAAAAATCAAATGGATACCATTTTGGAAATAGATCCTTTTGGCAAAAGGAGAATCTCCGTCATATACAAACTGATACAGAGCTTAAGGCCTATTACTTGGGAAAAAACTAAAAATAATTGGGAAAAAGACATTGGGGTGGATTTATCTGATGATGAGTGGAGATCTTGTTTAAATCGTATACATACTTCCTCCCTTTGCATTCGCCATGGTTTAATTCAGTTTAAAATTCTTTATCGTCTTCATTATACAAGAGAGAGGCTTTCAAAATTTTTCCCAGAAGTCGATCCTGCCTGTCCCAGGTGTGGACATAATCCAGCAAATGAGGGTCACATGATGTGGTCTTGTCCGAACCTGGATAATTACTGGGGAAATATATTTAAAGCATTGTCTCATATCAGTGCGCAGAACTTAGTGCTTGATTTTCACATTGGCATTTTTGGAGTTATGCCATCTCAATACAAAATGAGTAAATCTCAGGAAAATGCCATAGCATTTGCTATATTGCTTGCCCGTAGACTTATTCTATTCCACTGGAAGTCTGATAAGGTTCCTTCATACATACAATGGTTAAAGGAGGTGCTTTTCTTTTTACCACTGGAAAAACTTAGATACAGAGTTCTCCCATCACAACAAAAATTCTCTGCGACTTGGAACCCATTTATTGACTATATAAAAACGTATTTTCCAGATGTGTGACATACATTTTTTGTTTGTTTTGTCTTGTTTCTCTTTACATGAGCCTCGGGTGGGGAGGGAGGGGGGGTTTCTTTTTTGTTTGTTTGTTTGTTTGTTTGTTTTGTTTTGGGGGGTTTTTTGTGTATAATGGCAATGTTTCCATTATGTATTGTGACCATGATTTGTGAAAAAAAATAAATTTAAATAGAGTGTCAAAAAAAAAAAAAAAAAAAAAAAGAAGAAGAAGAAAAGTCCAGGTGCTCAACTGACCTGCCTTCAGTCCAGACCTTTGACCAACTGAAACATTTAGAGCCATCAAATTCTAAATTACCATGTTTTTACTTAAAATGGTACATTTACTCACTTTAAACATTTCATATTTTTCTACCTTCTATTGTGAATAAAATGTGCGTTTATGAGATTTGCAAATCAGTGCATTCATTGCATTGGTATTACCTTTTTGCACATCATCCCAACAGATTTAACTCATAAAAATTACTCTGACTCTTATGATATAGTATGAGAAATTACCCACAAAGCCTGTTATACCAATTTTCCACATATGCTGTAAAACTGTCAAAGAGCAACAAAACACTTTTATGTAAAAATTACAGTTAATGAGTTAAAGCTAAAAGTTAAACTTTTAATTATGACAAGAACTTTCTATTTCATGAACATTAACTACAGACCAAAATCAAACTGTATTGACCCTGATTACCTCCATAGATGCATGCAGTGCACTGTATGTGTGCACCTTTAGACGCCAAAAGCAGTCCAGCAATGAATATTGGAGAAATTCTGAAATAACTCCAGAAGTGCATCAAAATTATATGAGCATGAGAGTGCCAAGGGGAAAGGGGCAAATTGAATGGCTATGTCTAGCATGTTTCTAATCCTGTGGGTGCCCTCCCTTGACAAAAGGTGTTACTTTTGCAAATAAAATGATTTCACTATTAATGCGAGGCGATTCATTTTGCAAATTGAAACTCAGAAGTAATCATTTGAAGCAGGGAACAGGGTAATTCACTCGTGAAGGCATGTTAAATATTTAAATTTTGACATTTTGATACATCTTTAATGGAAATAACGTAACATCCAATATGACAGATTGATGATTTTAGACCTTTCAGCCATTTGTTTAACCTCTACCAAATTTACCAGCAAATCTGGATGGAAATGCTCCTTCTTTTAAGTTGTGAACCTGAATGAGCATTGCTGCAGTTACATAACCATTCTGTAGCGTTGTGCATGCATGCACCCGCTCATTGCATTTTGCTGCCTGCAGTCCATCATTAACCTTAACTGTATTTCCACTGTGACCCCACCGTGCCCTTCACTCCTTCTCAGAATAGGTTAAATATCAATACAAAGGCTGATATGGGAGCTGCCAATGTGTCAGAAGTGGTGAAATTTAAAGCTACGGTTCACCTTTTTATATTCTCTCTCTTCCTTTTTAAAATATCTTACAAATGTGTTATATCCAGTCATTTCTGTGTGCAATACAGCATAAGCTGATGGGTTTAGCTCTCAGAAATGTACCACTCTGCTGCAGCCTCTCACTGGGCACACTTCAGAAGGAAAATGGTTAAGCCTTCAAATGCTATGTTAAATCTTCTTTTCAAGTATAATAAAGCATATCTCTATATGTTCTATCAAATCAAGTGAGTACAAAGCTTGTTTTGCATTTCAGTTTTCTAACAAATTTGTATCTCTTTATCTTTATCTCCGCCTGAGGTTGTGCAAAGGCAAGGCACTTAAACAATGCATTACAACCACATTTAAAGAATATTTGGTGCTTCTTCTTTTCAGAAGGAGATTTAGCTTGGTGATTAGACGTTAAACCATTTATCACTTATATTTTATATCTTCAAAGGTTTTCACATTTTCTGCAAATAAACCAAATTTCTTTTTTAAATCTACACACAAAAACTCACTATGACAAAGCAAAAGCAGGAAATGTTTTATAAAGTGATTACAAATTTCTTTAACGTCAGAAGGTGTGAGAAATGCTGAATAAAAAAAGGTAAAACAAGCCATGAAAACTGATTTAGAAAGAACTTTAGAAAGAGTTTCAAAACAAGTCATCATCAGCAGAGCATGGTAGCGTCTATTAATCTCAAATGGCAAAAGGTCTCAACCACCAACTGTCTGTTTAGATCTGTCTACCCAGACTAAGAGTAATCGGGTCCTCAGTCAGAAAGGTAACAAAAAAGAAAATGAATGAGATCCACAGTTTGTTGGTAGTATGGACAGAACTGACTAAGCCATCCTGGAGGCTGCTTTCATTGCCCAGACAAAAGCCATTCCTCACTGAGCATGTCTCCATAACACCAGGAGAAGCAAAACCCTTATAAAAAAAAATACAAAATAATGATCATTTTCTGTTGTGATGATAACTGACAGGAGGGTTTGGGGCAGTTCCTTTTAATCTCACCTGTGTTTTCCATCCCAACTCGCTCTCTCACAGCAGTGTCTTATCTTCAATAACTGTTTCTTCCTGATTGCCTCTTGCTGCATCCACTCCCACAATAGCGCTGATTTATTTACTAACCTGATTCTGTTCAGGAGTTTATTTTTAGTGTGGGATCTCTCATATTAATGGAAAGCAATTTATTTTTTCCATGCTACTCCGTTATTGGTCAAAAAAAAAGCTCCACCAGAGGATATCTAATCAATTAACAACCTGAACAGAATGTGCAGGACTATGATAGGCTCCTAATGTCATGATCAATTCTCCAAAAAATATGAATCAGAAAATCAGAAGTAATAAATTGGAAAAGAAATTTTGAAGCTATCAATTTTAACTCTAAGTGACATCACATGTGGGCAAAATTACACTGAGTTTTTTTTCCCTTCCTAGTGATTTAGTTTCCCTTTTCCTAACTGTTAAGGGAACCGTTAAATGACTGATTCGGTTCATCGTTGCAGCCATCTGAGCTGAATCTACATCGGGATTACGTTAGAGTGAGGTCGCCCACCATGCTACCTAACTCTACTCACCTGGATCTAGGTGCTGCATCATCCTCGGTTGGGCTTACAGGTTTCTAGTAACACATTATGCAGTAACTATAGTAGGTTTTTTTTAAGAAATCTTGCATACGTCTCACTTAAGTTGTTAACTGAACACAGAGATAAGTGCCTAACTATAAATCAATCCATCCATTATCTATAAGTAAGGAATAGTATGTTGTGGTTTAGTTTTCCACATGTTACTGATGGCTTTTAAGTCCCCAGCAGTTTAGACTTCTTCTTCTTCTTAAGAAGGAATGATAACAACTGTTAATTGCAAATGTATAATCGTTTGCTTTATATTTGCTCCTAAGGCTAAAAGCTGACAAACCAAGTTACAGCCAAGCAAGCTGAAATTAAACTATTGATTATCAAACCTATCCTCCACAAGCACAAAGATAAACAGGGTAGGCCCTCACAGGAGGCCACACTTTGATTAGTTTTAAAAACTAAACAAAATCATTAAAGCATTTTATTTTTGAAGGTGCAGTCTATTTGAGTGCACTCTGTTACAAGTGTATTTTAACTATCAGCGAAGATGCAATAAAAAAAATGTGTATTTTTCATCTCATTGTAGTCGGCTCAGCAGTATGTTACCGTATATCTGCGCCTGCAAGGGTTTCCACCCACATTGAAGTTAACAAATGAGGCAGGGGTGAGAGTGGAGGAAGAGGACATGTCAACTGTCAAGTGGCTGTCAGGTTATGTAAAGGCAGGGCGAAGGCAGGAGCAGCGAGGACACCACGCTCAGGGAGCTGGAAAAAAATATGCGTCACAATCAATCTGCATTGATCCTCTGCGGTGGCATGATCTTCCGATATCCACCGAGTGTCAGAGGTACATGACCACTCACACCCGTGCATCTCTTCAAAGTCAAAAAATTAGAAAAAAAAGGAGAGAGAAGTCACTGAACACCTATGAAAAAAAAACATGTTTATTTTACAAGAAGGGCACGTTTTCTGTACAAACTGTAAACTAAATACTGTAATTATTCAGAGGGTTATAATTTTTGACATCACTTTCATGAATGAACACCAGAACCATGTAAATAAATAAATATATAAATAGCCAGTGACTGTTGCATCCTACTGTAAATTATATTCCCACACTGGAAAAAACGTACAGCATGTAAGCTTGCTACACACATTAAGGATTTTTTTTTTCAAGATAAAAAGCACTTGTGTTCATCACGACTACATTTTGAACATCATTGTACAATACTCAATCCCTGCAAGCCCCTATCCAAAATACTGCCACTGAATTATTTTTTTTTTACATGAAGCTCTGTCACTGAATCAAGGCTGAGGTAGGGACTCCATCATTACTCTAGACAGTTAAATAAGCTGAGACATCATTGTTGAAATGGCTCCACATTCCCAGGGCTGGGGAGTGTTGTTCAGCCCTGCGTCTGTTGCATCGCTTGGCCAGTCATTGGAGGAGATGGAGGAGGAGCGGGACGAGGACGAGGGATTGTGTACTGTCAGATTTGCTTAAGTTGTCATACATCATGTAACTACACTGATTGAGAGACCGTGTACTGTCACTAAAGCTCCCCAAAGCAACTTGTAAGGCAGCCTAGAGGAAATGCTCCAGATCAAACAAAACATTTTGCTTGTGGGACTCTTGCCTGACATCGCCCTTCTCCAAAATCAAAGCAGTGGCAGCTGAAAAGATGAGTCACTGAGTTTACAAGGTGAAGGCTCAGGGGGCAGTTTACATGGAGCCATCATCTGAACTCTCAGCTGGAGGTATGTTTTCTATAAATGTCTACATACAGCATATACAAAAACATCTGGTAAAATGTGCGAATCCAATCATGTGGCATGAAATGGCAGATTAATCCCAGTCCCATTCAAGAGTACCCGTACCCACCCTGAAATTCAGCTTATAAAACACTGTTTAGATCACAGCTTACGTTACAGTACAACCACATTCAGCCAGAAATAAGAATTTTGGCAAAAAAATAAAATATTATTAATAATAATAATAATAAAGTCAGCAGGTGGGAGTTTAATTCAGCGTTTTGACTTAGATTAGAGGCAGGAAACAGTATGCGCACTCTATTTAATAATAAATTCAATCAGTGTTAACATGAGGGGGGGACTCACGAAGTTGACAGAGCCAGCTGAGAGAAAAGAGAAAGAGATGGAGAAAAAAGAGGTGAGTGTGTAAAGGGGTGGGAGGGGCAATCTTCCCCAAGGCAGTTTCCTTCCATGTCCAATCCTGACAGATTATATGCACTTCATGTTTTTTTTGCATGTTTGAGTTTGCTTCTGTTTGACTAAGGGAGTGAATTTAGAGGAGATGCTGCAAAGTGCTAAGTGCTAAGCTGATATGGCTAATAATCTACAAAAGGCAAGGGCCGAGTATTATTGAGGCGAGTTACAGCACATTGTGGCACTTGAAATAGCTTGAGCACTTGTAAAATTGAGTTAATTCATTCCGAAAGATACCTAATCTAAACTGCACTTAATGAAAAGAAAAATCTCATTTTTTTAATAGATGGAGCAACACGTGGGAGGTGACAGGGAAGCAGAGAGGACAATGTGTTGCTTTTGTGTCACAAGCCAAGCCACATATTGAACTAAAAGCTTTCCCCCTTTGTTGCCATCTAGATACTATTGGATTTTCCAGAGCAGGAAAATCAAATGCTTCGTTCAAGACCTACTGCTTTCTATTGGATCGGTTCTCCCCTTCCCTGATGTGCGACAGTTTCATGCCTTCATGGACACAAACTGCATGCGATGGACACTCAAAGTGCCTGAAAGCGTGCTGCTGAGCACTATTTCCCAAGGAATGCAGAGCATAAAAAGACTATATCTATATTTGTCTCTGACAGTCATGTTTGCCTAAATACTAGATTTATTTTAAATACTACATGAAACTGAAATATGTTTCTAGTGTATAGGCAGTGATCCCTATAAATAGATATCTGCATAACTTCCTAAACTCAGCTTATTCCTTTATGCCCTCTGTTTTGGACACACAAATCTCACCAAAAAGTTAGACTGAAAAATGCGTTTTTTTTCCCTTCAGTTCTCAGGAAGATATGAATCTACAGATATCTATTTATGGTAGACCCTAACAGATATCTATACAGAAAAGGCTACGTGAACCTTTCTGTTTTCTTGTTTGTCGTCCTGCTCTGTAGCACTGTTGACCAAACACATGTGAACAGCTTGCAGTTGCATGTAGGTGGACGCTCCACATGAAGAGCTGTCATCTTTTGATGATTTAGTTTTATATTAGCTTCTTAAAATGAAACTGTATTGGCAAATGCAAGGCCACTAAAAAAAATCAGCTGTTGCCTCCTAGGTTAAGGTAGCAGACTAGTCGATTGGTTCTGTGTCAGTCAAGCCAATGAATAGGCTTTAATCCTTCTCTCCCTATAGTTTCCCTATAGTTTCAGTTGTATGCTTGAAATACATAATTTCTTACTTTCTGTTTGCTTAGTTTTGCTACTACACTCTTAAGTGATCATTGGCATTGGCATGCACTGGTATAATCAATACAATCTTTTAATGTAGCTAAGGCTAACTAAGATATTAGCAAAGTTCAGACTGATTTAGTGCTAAATTGGACCTTATGGAGTCAGTCTAACTGGTGCAAAAAGCAGAGCTGTTCAAAAACATGACAACGGGAAATGGATGGCCGCACATCAGAAGCACTCACTAATGAAAACTGTCTTAGAAGATTTTGGCCTACTTCCACAGTCCTACATAAATTATAATTAATGTTTAGTTTTCAAATTTAGCTGCGTTCAGACTTGACTCTGCACAGAGAGATACTGTCAAGCTGCAGAACGAGCAGTTTACAAAATCATATATCTGCAAGCTTACAAAAGGTCAGTAAAGGTCACTTGCATTACGGCTGAGTCGACTTAGTGGCTGCCGCTCTACCCTCTCTGTCCAAGTGCAGTTTTTAGTTTTACACATTTACAATCTTTTTTTAATTATGGGCTGACGGCATTTGCCAAAAATAGAATCACAAGCACCACTTTAAATGGATGGTGGTGGCGGGGGGAGGGGGTTCAAATGGAGGGCTGCCAAAGACAATGGTGCAGACAAAATGAAATTAAAAAGAAGATATGGTGCAGGTGTGAAGGACTAAACTAACAGGGAGAAGAGTGGAGGAAGGCGAGAGGCGCTTGGCATTACTCAAGAAATAAGGGCAGCGTGAAAGGGGGAAGGGGATGAGAGGAAACTCCAAAGAGGTTTCACTGAAGAATGGCTGACGGGAGACAAAGCCAATGAAAACAGGGAGTAAGGAGTAGAAATGGAAGAAACTTCAGGTTAGTCCCAGCTGGCTGAAGAAAGATGAGCATACAAAAAAAAGAAAAGGCAGGAACTTTCTCCATTTCCTCATCTCTTTCTCTCTCAAGTACACCTCATTTGGATAACAGTGGGTGGTGCGGAGGTGGGAGGATGGGTTAAGAATAAAATTTTTGACAATTTGGCTTACGGCATCAAACTCTGTTGTTGGTTTTAGTTGTAATCAGAACAGTGTTACTTTGGTATCAGTATTTTTTTGTTCTTACTTCAAATAAACTGCCACTGGAATTTAGCGATTTTGCTTTCGCTGTCATTAGAAATGTGCTAAAGAAAAAAATAACTGCAATAGCTGACTAACAATACTGTAGCAAAACCAATTTACCCACTTTGTTTGCTTTTTCATGAAACACATACAAAGCACCTACCTACAAGATATTTTACTAATACTATATTTTCTCCCACTGTATATACTGTGTTTGAATCCCTCCAGAATAGTGTCATCACTGTACAGTATACACATGCAGATGTATACATTTTTGCAAAAACTAAAAAAAATGTATACATGTGCCCATAGGTAGTATTCTGCTGTTAATATTCACATTATCAACATTTATCATCAAATGTGTCAATGTCATCAATAAATGCTGAATATATTTTGCAGATAGTTATATCCAGGATAAAGTGCCTGTACTTTAAAACATTCTGTAGGTTTTCCATGTAGGTTTTTTTGACAGTCTTAAGGACTTGTATAACACACTCACTGGTTTCTTGTTCCTATAGACATGTGTCTCTGCCGTTTGTTTTTGCTGTCCTCCTGTGTAATCGTTTCTTGTCTTTGTGCATACGTGCATGCCTCACTGAATTTCAATGCACATTTGCCTTTTCTCAACATGTCACGGCTTTGTGCTGCCCGTTCTGTGTTATGGGGTTGATCTTTTCCAGGGTGACTTCAGCATCGCTGTCTAAATTCCCAGAGATGGCCGGTGAGTGTTTCTCAAGGGTGTTGTTTGCCACGCCCACCTCGGCCTCCCCTCCACTTCCGTCTTTCTTCTGTAATTCCTCCTCCTGACACAGGATGCTGTGAGGAATCACATAGTTTGCTGAGCTGTTTCCCTCCTTTGGGATGTGGCTCTTGGGCTCATACTGACAGTTGGGGTTCGAGGTAGGAGCACCCATATTGTTGTTAATACTGACGATCTCAATGGCGTTGCTCCCCGGGCACAGCCGATGGCAACCCAGGAGGATGGAGAAGGCCTTGCGGAAGTCGGCATTGAAGGCATAGATGATTGGGTTGAGCGAAGAGTTTGCCCAGCCAAACCACACAAACACATCAAAGGTGGTGGAGCTGATGCAGGGGAATTCTGTGGATCCATCTGGCATGTTTGTTTCACAGAATGGAACCATGCAGTTTAGGATGAAGAAGGGCAACCAGCAGCACACAAACACACCCATAATGACAGAGAGCGTCTTTAAGACTTTGGTTTCTCTTTTGAATGACATTTTAAACGAGCTCTCACTGTCCATGTTTGAACTGTTTCCCATGCTGCTGTGTCGGTTTTTGGCACTCTCTGCTGCTCGTTCCAAAGCAGATATTCTCCTTATCTGTGTCTGGGCGATGCGGTAGATCCGGGTGTAGGTGACGATCATAATTGCCACGGGGATGTAGAAGCTGATAAGAGAGGAGGAGATGGCGTAAGTCCTGTTAAGACTGAAGTCACAGTTGTCAGGGGGCAAATCATCAGGGTAGGTTCCATTTAGCTCGACATAGCTGGTGGTCTGAGCTTTGTGCCAGTTAAGCTGAACAGGAATGAAGGAGATGAGAACAGACAAGGTCCATGCCACACTGATCATCAGACACGCTACTTTAGGGGTCATCTTGCGTTCATAGCGGAATGGGCTTGAAATGGCCCAGTAACGATCGACACTAATCACACACAAGTTCAAGATGGAGGCAGTGGAGCACATTATGTCAAATGCCACCCACACGTTGCAGAATGCACCAAATGGCCAAAACCCCACAATCTCTGTCGCTGCCTTCCATGGCATTACCAAAATAGCTACCAGGAGGTCAGAGATGGCCAGCGAGATGACAAAGAAATTGGTGACCTTCGACCTCAGGTGTCGGAACTTGGTGACGGCAGCACACACCAGGGTGTTGCCTAGCAGCGTGGTGAAGATGAGCAGGGAGAGAAAGCATCCTGTCAGAACACGTTTCGACGAGTCTCTCTCTGGCGTAAGCTGCTTTCCATCTCGAACCGTTGAGAAATTCTGATCCATTGTTTATGTTACAGTTTTAATAAAGAGAGAGAGGGGATGGGTGAGGGGGATGTCAGCAGTCACCCCATCACATCCCCAGCCTGCAGCAGCTGTGCTCCTCCAAGGACGACTCTCAGACGGAGAGCGTAGCTGGTGGAGAGGTAAATTGTCTTGGCACCAGCTCTCTCACTGACTGGGTCATCAATAGGTTCCTTGTCACAACCACCATTCTTGCACAAGGGATGCTATAAATATTTCAAAATTCTCTCCTCAGGAATGTTTTCCTTAAAAATCTCTGGTTCATAAATTCCTGCAGCAGCAGCACAGAAGGCAGACATTCTAGTTTGCAGAGGAAGAAGAATATTCCAGCAATTTGCAATTGTTTTCTTTTTTTCAATCGCAAATTGAGTCCTAAAAATGAGTAAAGCAGCAATAAAAATTACTTTTAAAGACAAGTTCTTGGTCCTTTTTCTCCTGGCATTGTATGCCTCAGCTGTCAAGCCCTCAGCGAAAAGTTTCACAACATACTGTTGCTAAGCTTTTGAGTAAACAGAGGCTCAGCCAATCATTAGCCTTATATACCACCTAATCAATAACTTCTATTGATGGTTTTCGCACCGCGTTTATCTGATTTGTTTAATGATCTGCGAGGCGTGTCCCTGTGATTGTCCCAGTATCGACGCTGTCCAACCGACTACTAGGTAATGTCCTCTGTGTTATTCTTTTTAATTTCTCTTTAAACTCTCCTCTCTCCTAGTAAATGGCACAGTCCCCAGCTAAACATAACACCTGAGTGTTGAGGAAAAATAATAAATAAATAAATAAAATAAAAATGCATTCAAAAGTCTTAACGATGCGTTTTGAAAGAAGAAAAATACAGATTAAACGAGAAAACCAGAAAAAAAACGCATCACTCTTGCAGCGCTTTATATTGTGACACGATGCTTCAATTCAAACGCGTTTAGTTTCCTTTTGGCTGAATTTTGTGGCAATTTACCAAAAGCCTTTCATCCTTTAAAATGCAGAGTTTTCATCCGGACATCAGCCCAAATCCCTGGATTTGAAATAAAGGCTCACTTCATTTATTTATTTTCTTAAAATTATTATTATTATTATCGATTTTTGTAGACAGCGTTTGCTTCGCTCTTTGGATGTGGATAGCTCCGGGCACGTTTTAAGCGTCTTGGGTTAGCTTTGAAAACAACTGAATCCAAAACGAACCAATCAAATCATCCGTTAATTTTTAACTAATAAAAAAAGTTCCGTTCCGAATCCACATTTCTTCGGTATACATCCAACTTGTATCTTGGTAGTGAAGGAGAAGGAGCTCACCCTCTCTGCGCGCTCCTCTGTGCCAAGAAAGTCACGCTCTCCCTTTTTGCGGCGTTTCCTTGGGTGTTTAAATCAGTCTTTATGCTTTTCTTTTTGGGGGCCATCCTTTGTGATGCAACATTCAGATACACTGCGATGTGTCTTCGGTGTGACTGGCAAGCGGATAGAGATAGGAATGACTCTGGTCTCTCCAAGAGCGTGTTCCTACGCGCTCCTCTCTCTCCGCTCAGCTGCTGCTGCTGCCTGCTGCTGCGCACCACGGTCCCTGCCACAACTGCTCCATCTATTCAAGCAGGATCAGAAGGGTAAAGCTGCACAAATTCACCCTATACTGCACACCGTTTGCTTCGGAAAGTGTTTAACCAAATAATTTACGGCAACCTTTATGATTGGGAATTTATAAGTGTCCGACACATGCAAGGTTCATTCTGAAAAAAGTGAGAGAAGGAGTGCGTGTATTCTCTGCTCTCCAAATTACGCGGATTTCTGTCTTTGAAATTACGCATTTGAATTTTTGTGACTCTTGTCTTACAGTTTTTTAAAGTACCTGCATTACTATTTTACACTAGCCTACCATTAACTGTGGCATTTTCAGCTTCTTCTTGGTCTTTTTTTATCGCCTGCGCTTCACCTACACAAACCTATAAAAAGCCATCACTACTATAAAGTCGCGAAAAGACAAGATGAGCTATAAACGAATCTACCGCGATATCCTGGGATGAACTTGTAGCCAGCAGACACACAGAGGCACAATGAGGCCATCTACAGGATACAAGACTGCAGGAGGCTAATGTGAGAGTGGGAGCCGACAGACTGAGCCGCAGCGTTGCATTAACGTCACCTCAGTAAACATGACTGACCAACTTTGAATTAAATTAGGTTCCCACGAGCCGTGCTGCAGCATGAAGGGCCATAAATTAAGAGAGCTACAGAGTGTTGATCTGTGTGTGTGTGTGTACTTGTGTTTACTATGGGGACACAATCTGTTTATACTGTCAGTTGTGGTGAACACACTCCCCATTTGGGGACAAAAAGCAAGTTCCCATGAAGTAAAACATTAAACCGAAAAGATTTAGGTTAAGTTTTAAGTTCAAGAAATAAATATAAGCCAAAGTAATGTCCTCTGAAGTGATGTTTGTGTGTGAGTCAGTGACTGAGAGAGAGCGAGATAGAGATGTGTACTACTCAAGTTATGCTATCATGCCACTGGCTGCCTGACAGGCTTGGCCAATTTGAATATTAACTATTTAGCAAGATGAAATCCTCAATGGACGCTCTCTCACTGTGTGTGTGTGTGTCTATGTGCAAGTATGACTGTGCACATCTGTGTGGGGGTTTGCAGATGTGCATGTGTGTGTATGCGTGTGTGAAGTGAGTGAGTAATGCATGTAGACAAGCCAAGTGTAAGAGGCCTAGCAGACACAACGCCCACATTTCCCCGTAGCACAGAGCCAGGGTGTGCGTGCAGCCGAAAAAGTTCAAACCAAGACCATGTCACACACAAACAGAAACAGAAACACACACACACACAGTCTCACTCATTCACTCACACAAGACCAACCATGCAATGGAATTTACGTCTGCTCCAAAAAGCAAATAGAATAGAATAGAATAGAATAGAATATGGTTTTCAAAATTAAATTCCAGTGGTCAATTTTTCTCACCAGGAAATGTAAATAATATGGTGCTGTTTAAATGAATATGATGATTCACTTTATGGCTTGTTTGTAATCTCTGTACATACAACAGCACACAGTTCAGTTGTAATCGTCAAAAATCAATTTAAAATCAGTCTTGCTTTTCAAAGTCAGCAGCAAAAGTCCCATGAGGTCAGCCGTTTCAAAAGATATGAGTACTACTGTGTTTTCTAATGAACTAGCATTGCAAAACTTTGCATGACTTTAAATGACACCACAGTGAAAATTTGCCATTGTGCTGGCCCTCAGTTATTCCTAGAGGCAATGATTTGGAGGAGATGATCTAAAAACTGTCCAAAAAGCTTCTCATCATGACTCCATGGTCCATGCTAATATTTGTTGGGGGCTTTCCAAGCCCCATTTAAAAACATTACCACAATGCATGGATTCACCCATTCAAACCAGGAAATATCAAGCAATTCAAGTTGTCAGGAGGAGTAGGGGCAAAAGCGATGAGGGAAAACTCAAAGACTACATTTTTAACGCTCATTGCAAAACATTTGACTACTGAATAAGATTCACAAAGCAGTATCTTACACATGCATTAACATCTGTATGCATTGCTGTCATGAAAAACTAGCGTCAGGACGTACATGATGCCAAGCTGCATAATCAGCATCACACAGATGACTGTATATTAAAATTAGCCTTTGGATGCTAAACAGGAAGTTCCTATAGCTTCATTAAAATATAGCTTTTTTTTTTACATGACTACTTATATAAGAGACTGTCTGGTGCCTGGTTTCCTTTCTCTAAAATAGAGAAACTAGTAATTACTGTGCATAGCCTTGAAATGCTATAATCATCTGTCAAGTGTGTGCAAAAGCTCTGTTCTTCATTGCAATCTATTCAGCCTTCTATACAAAACAAAGTCTTTTTGAATCTGGGAAAAAGCTGTCAGTTGATACTGATAGCATGTTTCGTTTAGTTTTGAATAGTTTAGCATTTAAAATTATTAGGGGCATCTGGTACCCATCTGTAACTTGCATCTCTCAAAAATGTGGTCTTAAAAAGAGCAACAACATTCATTCCTCTTGGCCCAGCCAAACCGCCGACGTTTGCTGTTGGAAACGATTGCATTTTAAAAGCACATTGTTTTCCTTTGTGGTTTGAGAAATTCACTTTAAACACTGATAATGAAATATGAGTAATGAAAAAAAGAAAATGATGACACTTGCGTCAAGGTGATGCTTGCATTATGACACAGTTTTTCAAGCCTGTCAACAGCATTAGATGATTCTCTGTAAAATGTCCAACTGCAAATAGAATTTAAAAACAAAACCTGTCAGGCATTTCTGATTCATGCTTTTCCAATTCTTAACCGACATACAAGGCATGGAGGAGCTTGTATGTGTTTCTGTGTGTTTTCATATGTGTAAGGTGACAGGAGACAGAAAGTGAGATAAATGAATATAACACTATAAGACTGACCCTGTCTGTGTCACACACATTTTCACTCTTTCTTCCTCTCTGCCCTGCTCTAAATCCTCCGTGTCGGTGTGACATCCATCAGGTCCCACAATGTGCTTGTGAAGCCTTTAACCTCCCAGACGCCCAGCTTGAGCAAAATGTTGTGCACTAATCCCACCACTGAGATTTACCATCTTACATGCATATAAAAGCTGGTGTTACACTCGACTATAACTGCATAATTATCCTCACTGTGGAAATCTGAGGTCTGTCTAATCTGTCTAATCAACCTATACTGTTTTTGCATCTGTGCATTATAAGTTTATGACTAGGGGTGGGTTTTTATAATCGATTTATCGATTAAAATCGATTCTGGCTTGGATTACGTAAAATCGATTCATTAAAATCCTGAATCGATTTTTTAATATAAATTTATTTTGCCCGAAATGCCAGAATCTCAGGTGAAATCTCACAAAACTTCAACAACCACCAAACAGCTAAAACAGTAAATGAGAGCAGGAACGCGGATTCTGCACAAAGACTTAAACATACAGCGCAGCCCACGGATCAGAATCAGATGTCGAATTTCTCACAGTCGGGGCTGAAAGCCGACAGCTGCTGATTCTGATCTGTCGGCGGGTCCGGGCTTTGTGTTCACGCCCTTTATGCGCTGATTGTAAAGCTGTTAGTTTGATGTCTCTCCAAACAATATTGACCGAACCAGCAGCAAAAGAAGATCCAAACTACACTTCACATAAACATCGTCATGTATTCACTCTTACTTTTACTGTTTTGCTTCTACCATGATGCACAGCTCTCTCTCTCTCTCTCTCTCTCTCTCCCCCTCTCTCTCTCTTTATGGTTTTCTGCATTATTCGCTTGCTTGTTACGCACAAGTCTACCTTTGTTTACAGCGCTATCGGCCGACTTTTTTTTCTTTCCGTTTTATATACTTCCGAAAAGAAAACCTAATTTCTGCCGTTCAATGCTGAACAAATGTAAACTTTTTAAAATTATGCAAAATGCAAAATGCTTAGCCATGTCTCTAATAAAACCGCTGTAACTTCAGAGGTAATGTTCATATGTTGATTAATGGTTTTCTTTCGTTTTTGATGTACTGCAGAATATTTTTATAAAATCCCAGGCCAGGAAAAATCACCTTCATGTGTTTCTGTGTTTTATCTTCAGCTACTTTGACACAAAGGCATCTGCTGTGACGCTCACACCTTTGACAAAGTCTTGCGTGTGTCAGCTTCCTTTTTATAGATACAAAAATATGTAAATGTACTGATCTGAATTATAATATTTCTGACTGTCAAAATTTCCCAGATTCAAATCGAAGTGAATCAAATCGAATCGAATTAAATCGAATCGTGGATCGAATCGATTCTGGACCTTGTGAATCGGAATTGAATCGATTCTAGAAATCAGTGACGATACCCAGCCCTATTTATGACATCTTTTCACGCATCAGGAAACTAAAAAGATCACTAAATGACCTCACTGAGTCATTAGGCCCTTAATTATTCCTTTAAATGATTTCCCTCAGAGCTAAAAGGGTACTTATTTACACCAAATATGATAATGAGGACAGAGGTGAAAGCAAAAAGATGGTATTCTTGCATGATCAAAAAAAAACCCCAGAAATTATTATTAGCTGATAGGTTTCAAAAGTCTAATTTATAAAATGTAAATTTAAAAACAAAAATCAAGTTTAAAACATTTATATGCCACATCCTATTTACAATTGTATTTACTTTGGTGGAACAACTTCAATGGATACCATTATAATCAGGCAAGTCTTACTATCAAATGTATAATGCAACCTGTTGAGATTTTCTGTCCCTTTCTTCTTCTCAGTCTCTTTTGTCTCTTCCTTTATACCCCAGGATAAAAGAATCATTGCATCAGGACCATCTGTCTGCACTTTCATTTGCTAGAGTAGGTTTATAAAGAAGGGGAAGCATCAGTCACGCAAAAGGTTAATCTCTAAGCATTCTGCAAACACATTTAGATTACTATTTTGATATAATGCAATGCTAAGCCCTTTACTCTAACATTAAGCGTCACAACTTAATGCCTCACTCCAATTTTTTACCTTATCCCCAAAACCAAGTGTTACACTTATTGTCTCTGACTCAATCTCATGAAGCCTTTATGGCTATCTGTGTCATGGTACCGGGTCTATGACTCAGTGTTTCTATGTTTCTTATGTTCTTATTTGGTATTGTTTAGTTCCTTGTTCTTCCTAGTTTATTCATTTGTATTTCTAGTTCTGAGTTTCTTGTTCATGTAGGTTATTCCATTTTGTTCCTGCCTGCGTAGTCAGTCATGTCTGTCATGTATGTTAAGTCCTATCTCCATGTTTAGTCATCTGTTTCCCAGTCATGTCTCTCCCGCCCTATGTTCCCTCTATTCACTCAGTCTGTGTCTCAGTGTGTTTCTTGTGTTTCCTGTTTTATTTTGATAGTCCCTTGTCCTGTGTTCACTGTGTTCAGTTTTGCTTCCTCCCTGTTTCATTGTGTCTGATTAGGTGCAGCTGTTTTCCCTTGTGTTTCCCATCCTGTCATTAGTCGTTAGTCCTCTTTCTTCCTCTGTCTGTGGTCATGTTGTCCCACATTGCTGTGTATGTTTCTCTGTGGTCCTTGTTTGGCTCACAGCTCCTAGTTCTTGTTCCCAGTTTAGTTCATTCCTTTGTGTTTTGAGTTCTGCATTTGGGTCCTACCAATGCCTGCCACGCAGCTACATTGTGTGAACCTGATAAAGGATTTCAGAAAATGCTGATCTAATGAGATTTTCCAGTACACTTATCTCTTGGGTTTACAGAGAATGGTCTGAAAAAGCACAACGTATCTAGTGAGTGGCAGTTCTCTGGGTGTGTGCTGGAGTTTGATTAGTGGTTAGAGTAACAGGTTTCACATGTTAGCGCATTTAAAGTGAGAGAATTAATTCAATTTAAATTTAAAAATGGAGTAAAAAATGCAAAAACAACTTCACTTTCAGTACATTTTGCTTGTTGCACTTAATTTGTTTGTTGAATTCTGTCAACCAGCGATATGACTTTTACAGAAAGGTACGCACATCTCAGAAACACAGGGTTATGTCTTGATTTAAAGAAAGTTTATTATATCACATGTTTACCAAGGTAGTTAGCAGGAGGAAACTCATCTGCAACAAAGATAAATAACTGAAGCTCATTTACTTGCCATTGCTAGCTGTGTTTGTTTACGATAAGCAGATCATAACTGATCTCAGGGCAGTGAAAGCTAGAACAATGGCAGCTTTTCTTGCATATCTGCCTTTGTCTCCCATCAATTTATCCACAATGTGCAAGTGCAAAACACCAGAAAAAAGATTACTGGCCTCTGCACCTGCCCAGCTCAATTATTGTTAAAGGGAGCAGACACGACCATGACATGCAGACATCTACAGTTTCCTATGTTCATGAAACAAGTAGAGCTTTCACACACATTCATGTGATGCAAAAAATAAATAAATAAAGCAAGCAGGCAGACAAGTGACTGTAGATTTTCCTTACTGAACTTATAGTAAGCTTCATTAGTGAAACAATTCAGCAGGAGAAAGACCCAAACATAGAAAACATACAAAAATTCAAGTCTGAAATCCAAATTTTTCATCCAAAAACAGGTAACGGTCATACATCGTGTGGCAGTCAGTAAGACAACTACTCCAGAAGAGGAGCAGTTAAAAGTCTAACAAACAGTTGAGAAGTTCGTACACAAGAAAACAAGAAAAACGAGGAACTCTAGAAAACTAGAAGAAATAATAGCTAGAAATCTTGAGTAAGGAATCAAAATGTTCCTGCAAACGAAAGAACAACTGCAGGTATAATGACTAATTACTGGTTGAACACAGGTGGCAGGGAAGGGGGGGAAACAGAACAAAGACTGAGGAATAAGACAGAAATTTCAGGAAAAAAAATACGTGACTAACACAAACTGAGCAAACACAGTAAAAACTAAAGTAAGTAGACCAAAAAATGATCTCCTGCCTCCTTTAACCGATCACTTTTCTTTGACTTCAATGAAAAATGTCAGGAGGTCACGGAAAGGCGTGACAGAGAATTTATAAGGATTTTACTCATGAACGCTCCTTTTGCTATGAACTGTGAGACAAAATTAGCCCACCTGCTTTCATAATGGAAAGTTCATTGCTTAAGGAAGCAATAAAAGAAGCACTGAACCATCTGAGTATTTAGAGGATTTACATAGTAATTATAATGTCTGTCACATGGATACTAAGTGAAATTGACTATTTGACTGCATCCTAACACAAGGATGGAAAACTGACAGCAATATGCAATGAATAAGAAGCTAAGCAGGACATATCTAAACAGTAAACTCCACATCATGACAAATAGTCTCTCTTTTGGCAGCTTGTGAAATGTCAAACAGTATCAACAGAAGCCTCACTTCTTGATGCATTCTCAATCATCCAGGTAAATAAATCTCCAAAAAGTTGATTCTCTTCATCTGGATGTAGCGTTTTCACTACATCCAGTGAGACGCAGTGAGACCTCACTTGTGACAACAGGTCTCACCAAAAATCTCAGCTGCACAACTTTTTGACACACTTGTGGTTACGGTAACTAGTAACACTGAAAATCTTACTAGTTAACTCCAACAGTCAAAACACTGAACTTAAACTATAATTAACTAGTAAAGAACAAAATGCAGGGATGTTCTGGGTTAGGCAGTAAATTGTTGTAGTATCACTAGTAAAGGAGGCAAGCATGAACTAGTCTGAAATAAGGAATTACACTGAAGATGATGTTGTTGAATGAAGCATCTCAAGATACAATTCTGATGATTAATATTGACATATGTATATGAAGTCAGTGCTTCTCACCTAGGGCAGCTATGAGGAATGTAATCAGCAGAGATGAATGGAAACAGAAAAGCCAACACTGGGCAGGATATTTGATGGAAAATGCAAAATTTGAAATGGTACTGAGTGAAAATAATGTTTCCAGAGATGATCATGCTCACAATAATGATTTATTACAGCAGCAGAATTGATGATTTGTTCAATTAGTAGTCCATTAGGATATCAGATAGGGCATTTGCAGGGTTACGGTGCACATCTGCATATTGTTATCACACAGGTCAAACACATAGTGATATGCTGAGGTAGACTTACAGAAGAACAAGGTGGACAAAAACATACAGACACATACCAGTCACACATGTGCAAGCATGTTAAAAAAAATATTTTCACAAATTGCACGATTTTGCACTAATTTATCCTGCACGTGTTTTAAAAGTACATACATGATACTATACATGCTATCCAAAAAGTTACAAATTTAGACAAGTCAGCCAAGAAGGATTCAGTGACATAAATATAGACAAGCAAGAATAAACATTGTTATTATACAGTGTTTAATAAGGTAAGATTAACATTACCAAGAATTAAGGAAGCAAAATGTAGAAAATACTTCCATTTAGCAATTTGAATGATGTTATATGAATTAGTTACTGCTGGGACTTGACAATTTCACAGGGGTATTGTTGTTTCTTATTTATTTTGAATTGTCTCAAAAAAAGGAAGGGAAGCCAACTGGGCTTCGAGGACCGAAACCTCCATGGGGAAAAAAACCAACAATTTAGATGTTGTCATCCACTGCCATGAAAGCGCTGTTGTCACTCTGATACCAGCTGTCACAGGATGCTGTGGAGTCCTTAATAAACCTTCAGAAGAACTGTCAGCACCTGTATGCTTGGTGAAATTGATTTTTGCAGCAAAGTCAAAGTATCTGTGAAATGTCAGATGCAATCATGTCCACGAATCATATTAGATGTTAGCATCACAAATTGATATATTCAAAATTTCATTAGTACAGTTTCTTTAAATTGAAAAAAAAAAACAAAAAAATAAATGTCAGGCTTTACACAAAATAGAAATGCCACCATATAGTGATAAATACACAGACGAGAAAAACAGAAAATAAACAGTTATTGGGGTAAATTAATGTAAATGAATGTGTGTAGTACCCCATGCTTAGTGATAGTCTCCAGTAGGAAAACATATACTAAAACAAATTTTATTAATATGTCTTATATTGTTTTATTATACTTAATCTAGACAACTACAATTGACCGTTACATTTTAGTATTAAATGAAAGGTAATGGTCAATGGTATCTTTGACAATATATAGTCAACAAACACATAATATGATAAACATGAACTACAAAAATGATTTGCCATTGTAACAATTCATCATAGACTTGTCTCTCTATTTCTTTTTTCCTTTATCAAACACTATTATTATTAGATTTCTAAATACAGCAGACGGTACATCAGTAACACCTGAAATATTTAACTCAATTCATTGTCAATTAAACACAAAAGAGTATTAATATCATATTTTAATGGCAAGTAAACCATCAGTATGTACATCCATATATTGCTTTCTGTGACCTTCTCCTCCTTGTCCCCATATAAAGTGCATTAACCACACTGCCATATGTCAGTTGACTATTTTCTTCACTCCCATTGGTATTTATTTCAGTTGCCTCCGTCAAATTTGTAACCCGCTACCTCATTTGCATTCATAGTCTCTCATGAGTGCTTCATGTGGTTTTAATGAGATAAGGTTCCATTTTATGCCATATACTTCCTCCTCAAGCTTGTATCTTGTATCTGAACAGAAACCACATTTGCTATAGAAAGTTGCAGTTGTGAGAAATGTGGAAAGGGGAGAGCGATACACTAGCCACATTATTAGGCATATAAGTTCAACTTCTTTTTAACACAAATATCTAAACAGTCACATGGCAGCAGCTCAATGCATGTAGACATCGTCAAGGCAATCTGCTGAATGCAAACCAAGCATCAGCATGGGGAAGGGTACAGGTAGTACCAACAAAGCTTTAAGCGTCCAGGCTGACCTGAGTATTGTAGCAGACCATAGCCATTCTTTTTTGATCACAGTGTACTCATCTTCCAATACCTTGGGTCCACAATCACTGTTGGGATGTATAGCCAGTAGGCCTGTAGGAACTGTGTGAAACTGTGTGATGCTCTCCCAAAGGGTTGATTCTGTTCATCTGGATGTAGCATTTTTCAGTGGGAGAAATGTTTCGTCACTCATACAAGTGACTTCTTCAGTCTCAGCTGACTGCAGGTTTCCCCAACCTTATAAACAGTACATTGCACAATGACTGAAACTACCACCACTGAATGAATAATGGACTGGGAGGTCCCCGCTATTGTGTCAATATGGACCAAAATGGAAATGTTCAAGAAATGTTTCTAGCAGCTTGTTGAATCTATGTCTCAAATTATTAAGGCTTTTCTAAAGGGCAAATGAGGGTCCAACACAGCACTAGCAAGCTGTACCTAATGAAATGGCCGTTGATTGTAGAGAGGAATGGAAGAAAGCAGAACTGTCCATGTAGCAAGTGTCCAGGGTAGCCAGCAATTGAGCTAGGGACTCTTTCCTTGAAGAGATTTGTGCTTATATAGTATGTGCACCACAACTTTCTTTTTTTTTTTTAACCTCTATCCACGCTCCTTCTTCCTAAAGTCACTGTCAGTTGAGATCGTCACATCTACCACAAGTACTTTCCCTGCATCTTGTCAGCCACCAAGACTGTCTGGTTAGTCTGTCTGGAGCTTGAAGTCCCAAAGGACTTTAACTCTGCTATTCTTACCCACTTTTGGTGGTGTGTTTCGTTGGGATTTGGGGACTTCCAACCCGCAGATGTTCCTTTTCACTGTCCCAGCTACTTTGTTACACCTGTCAGTGTTTGCTGTCCCAGTACACAGCCTGGAACTTGTGTCCTGTCTACTCCTGTCTCCGTGTACTGAGGGCCTGTTTTTGTTCTGCCATGATCAGAACCTAAGAGCTGTTCATCAAGCAGCCTTTTTTATCCACAGGCAGTTTAAAAAATAATAATAATAAAATAATTTAATAAGAAGAAAAGCAGAGACAGCTCACTACAGATAAACTAAGAGACATGAGCACACAAAGCATTGCTTTGTTCTGCACTAGTAATGAGGGATTTTAAAACAACAAAATCATCAGTAATATTTACAACACCTGAGTGTTTCCTACGATAAAAAATCACAAATGGACACTAATACGTATAAAAAACAGTGTACTGTTAAAATACAGTACACTTTTATTCTTGTTTCTACAAATACTCAAGTTTGTAATAGGATATAATGATCTTCTTTTATCGTTCTACCAAGTACTTGGCTTTTTTTAAGCTCCTTCGCTATAACAAGAAAAGAATGAAGCTGATCCTTTCATCCAAGATGCTTTATCAACTTCCCCTTTATCATCAGATGAGCAAGTGCTTCTTTACTGATTATTGAAGCCTCTTCTATCCTGTCCAGCTTGCCATTTAATATCAGACTTTATAAATCAAAAGCAAACATTCTGAGAAAAGATTTGAATTGATAATTTTGTCAGTTTATATAGTTTTTTGTGTCATATTTCATTTTACAAACTAAATATGTTGCTTGGTGAGTCTGGATTTTGGGCATCTCAATAACTGCCTCAAGACAGACCTTCTGACAATGACAAGTGTCTCCCAGCTATCCACCGTTGCCTAAACGTATTTCATAACACTAAGTTTCTAAAACAATGATAGGTTCATACAGCATAAAATGACTGATGCCAAATGTTATGTGGCTAACTGCTTTGACAAAGGGCCATATTCGAAACCCTTCTGTATGAGAACAGAATTGCTTGGATAGACCTTTTACATGAAAGTGTCTCTGTGGGATAAACGCAGCTGCAGCTATGATAAATAACAGTTCTGTCTGATACAGGTGTGCCAGTGTGCGAGCACTGAATAGTCAATTGTATTGTGAAGCAAATGTCGATAATTAGCCCACCTAAATGAAGCATGCACACAAGGTTTATCAGATGCAGCTGCTCATTATATGTCCTTAAGCAGATTTTTAGGTTATGCTTCATTGTTTTAATGTACAAAGTAATTTCTAGGGAATGGAAAAAAAGATATCTGACTGGACATGAGCCTGCAGACATACAGGAAGGACACTCGGTGACCTCATTACTGTTACTCACCCACACCCATTTTCATTATTCCCATCTTCTTTACTAATTTCACTTGTTTATAGCCACCAATCTTTCTCCGTTCGCATAATTACTTGGTTCAAAATCGATGAACTCCTCTTGCCCTAATGATTGGAACGTCACCAGGAGTGGTAACACACCCAAGGGCCTAAAAGCAAGCATGCAGATAAGCAGTTGCTTAGTAAGAAGCGTGTAATTGCTATGCAGACCAAAACAAATGGTCCAGCAAGGCCTATTTATTCTTCAGTTATGGATTTGACTTATTGGGATGCAAAGGACATCTCTGAAATACAGAGATGAAATTAAAGTGTGCAAATATGTTGAGTGGGTAGAAACTGATAGCATGTATTGCATCAGTAAACAGCACAAGCCACTTACAGTTTATCGTAGAAACCTACAGAAGTGCTGTAAAAGAACTTTAAATGAACTCTTCACAAACACCTTTGAATTTTCTCCTTTTCATTCCTTATTGGACTCGATCCTTTTCTTCTAGAAGTGCTTCAGCTGACAAAATCCCACAAATAAGTGTAGCACCAAGTGCAGAGCTATAAAGCTGTGTAGAGCTTGCACAATAACCACAAGCAAGCGGCTGTAAGTAGTGGCCCTGATAACTATGCTGACTAATTTGTGTGTATCACTACACAGTGCCACTCTCTGTCTATGTGTCTTCACATACAGCACTTTGCTGCCCTTTCTTTGGAGCTTTGGACTCAACATTCAGGTGTTGCTATTTGGAACCGGTATAAAAGTTAAGAAGCTATGAAAAACAGTTAAAAAATCACCTTTAAACTCTGTCTGTCTTTGTTAGAAAAGGTATGTTCAGCTGGGGACAGCCTAGCTGTTCCCTCTTTTTACCTTACATAATATTTAATCCTGTCATCAGTCATGTCCTTTCCTGCCTTTTTGACCCAAACTGAGTGGATAAATGTGTAGCCATGCATGAAGACAAAGGGCAGAGTCTTTACTGAAGAACAACAAAAAAGAAAAAAAAGAAAGAAGGAAAACGTCAGACTACGTCAAGGGAGTATTTCTGTTTGTGTTAGCCAAAATTAGCAAAGTGAAGTTCAAAAGGTGTACTGTGAATGGAGAGATGAAAGACAAAACCCTTTAATGTTATCCTTAAAATGTTATGAGGCCTTACCAATAGAAAAAGTCAAAGAGATCAATTGATTGTTACTTTTTAATGCATCAAGAAAAACATAAATGTTTTTGCTCTTTTTCTATTTTTATTTCTTCCCCTTACCTGAAACCCATCAAGTGATTTTTATAGACAGACTCCTCCAGTGAAACTAAAAGTCGTTTTGACAAATCCTGACTGTGTGGGAGGTGCTGTGCTAAATATGCACAAACACTGGGATTTTGAAATCATAAATAAGAAAAAAGGTGTCTGCATGCCAGGGCTCATGTTATAAAGCCCTCAGCATGTCATGAGAAGTAAAACAGTCAAAAATGTCACTCTGACACTGTCACAGTCTGACAAAGAGACTCAAATGTACTGTAGATATCAAGCTGGGAGACGATTAACTGTGTATTTGAAAATGTAACACATGCACCACAGAGGTACGATTTAAATTACGTGATTTTTTCCCCCTTGGTTTTGAAAGGGGTTTCTGTCTACACTGTAAGTTAAAAATACATGTAGAACGAAACAGTAGAAAAAGTGAGGCTGAGGGTGGCAAGAAGAGGACAAGTCACTATTCATTGGATGCTGGTAAGATGATGGAAAAATGTTGCTTTTTCAGAATGTGTTCCTATTTTCGTCTCAGAACACTCTTAAGGCCACTGACCAAAATGGTCCATCCTCAGAGCACTCAGTCAGGTCGAAACAAGTGTAAAGATCACAGAGGAAGATTCTTTTTGAAAATGTCTAATGTATATATTACTTCATGTATAATTTGGTTCCATCACACAGCATTCAGACTGACAAAACACACTTCTTTTTTTTTTTTTGACACTTGACGCCTCACCGATTCTAGGAGCTTTTCTGCTTTTTGCCTTTCTCTATTTCAAGAAGCTTTCCAGTGAGTGGGCAGCACCAAGTCCCCGAAGATTTAATGAAATTTCTTTTTTTGTGAGACAATTTTTCAAATGTCAAAAACAGACGGTTCAGGGAAAGGCAGGTCTGTCAGTCTGGCTTGTGAAATGGTGACTGATGTTGACCGCCATATCAAAATGTTCTATTTATTGATTTTATTTATTTATTTATTGAGCAGAAAAATATAGCTGCTGCTTTTATTATATTAGTTCATTTACTTTCTTCCTCTCTACAACCTCTTCTCCAGGTTTTTTTTTTTTGTGCTTTTCCATCACATCTCAGTAAGTTAGGGTGCTATAAGAGGATATAGGATTAGGTAAGATAAGGCTTTTCACACCATGTATATATATAGATATATAGATATATATATATAGATATAGATATATATATATAGATATATATATAGATATAGATAGATATAGATAGATAGATAGATATATAGATAGATATAGGTAGATATAGATAGATAGATAGATAGATAGATAGATAGATAGATAGATAGATAGATAGATAGATAGATAGATAGATAGATAGATAGATAGATAGATAGATAGATAGATAGATAGATAGACCTCCAGTGGTTCAGTGCAAGGCACATGGCATTTTATGTCAGGACAGGATGAAAATAGAAAGAAGGCCAGGAGCTGGACAGACTGAGGCACAATGAGTCAGTCTGATAACACAGACGGACTGAATCAGTGGGCTGAAAGCAGAAGGCAGTTTGCGGAAGTAAGTGTGTGTGTGTGTGTGTGTGTGTGTGTGTGTGTGTGTGTGTGTGTGTGTGTGTGTGTGTGTGTGTCTGCTGCAGTTTTTCAGAGGGGAGGGAAATGAGAGGACATCAGAGAGATGATGTTCTTGGGTTTTAGGGGTTAGCTGCAGGTGGGGAACACCAGTCCTGCAGGTCCCTGCGGATGTCTTTAAACTGTTCTTCAACCCCAAACACATGCTGAAAATAACTCCTCTCCCTTTATTCCAATTAGATTCATTCTCTCCCTCTTTTTCTGAAGCCATCTGTTTTCTGTCCAGTTTTACTTCCCGACTACAATATGCAAAAATGTGTCTTTTAGCTTTTACATTACATTACAGCTGATTTTAATTTGTGATGTTAAATGTAGAAATGTTAGCATGTTAGAAATAAACACCATCGGCATCCTAACTGATCAAACTGGCTGGGATACTAGTGACCAACCTCCTCACTGCAAATTTATCTTACGTTTGTCTTATGATTTATCTTGTCACAGGAATTCTGAAAGAAATGGTTGCCAAGCTCTGACGAGGGGAGAGGAGAAGAGAGAACCTTGGGCAGCACTTAAATTTCCGCAACTTAACACTGCCCTCCTGTGGTATATCTAGTGAAGAAGAACAGATCGAGCTTAGTCACAGGGAATAGTAAGTATTACACTGAATCGGTCCAGGATTTTTCAATAATATAATATATTACGCAGACCCAGGACACGCTGGAGAGATTATATCTCTCGGCTGGCCTGGGCTATGTACTACAAAGCGACAACCAACAAATTAAGTAGCTACTTACATCATATTTTAAGGCATGTTTACTTAAACATGTTGCTGAATATACAAGCACAGGATAATCAGTTATAACCACAAAATGATAAATATCACATCTAAGCTACATTCACATGACTGGAGCTACTCATTCTGAATCTGAGGGCGACATGTGGGAATGGGGTTACAGCTGCAGAAAAGTTTCTATGCAGGTGTAAAATGTATTCAACATTCAAACAGATACTAGATGGTAGATAACACAAACACTGAAAGTGGCACAGAAAAGGCTGGAATTTTGTCATTTTGTTTAAATAATTGGGGTCAACCATCCAAAAGCAACAGACCGTGCACAAGAGAGGTGAAGAAGAGAGTGCAGGGTGGAGTGTGTGGAGATTAGTGTCAGGGGTGATTTCTGACAGAAGGACAACAGCAAGAGGGAAAGGAATGTTTTACAAGATAGCAGTGAGGCCCGCTGTGATATATGGTTTGAAGATGGTAACACCTACAAAAAAAAAGAAGGCAGAGCTGCTAATATGCTAAGATTTTTAATGGGAGTGACCAAAATGGACATGAGTACATCAGAGGGAAAGCTCAGGTTGAGCTGTTTGGAGACAAAGTTAAAGAGGCAAGGCTGAGATGGTCTGGACATGTGCACTGGAGTGAAAGCAGATGTAATGGAAAACATGTAGCAGCCAGGTTTATGGATGTAAATGTGAAGGAGGGTTAGTTTGAAAGTGGAGGATGCTAAAGAAAAGGTGAGATGGAGGCAGATGGTCTGCTGTGGCGATCCCTAAAGCGAGCAGCTGAAAGAAGAAGAGAAAGTTATGCCCTGTGTGGAGAAAGGATGAACTCATTCAGTGTATAGCAATGTTTTTATATTCCGAGTAATCAAATGAAACTAGTTAACTGAAAACAAACACGGTTTGGAAAAGTAACTAAAACTACACTGCGCAGATATAAAACAAACGTTTAAAAAAGTGTTTTCAGCCTTGTTCTAGGTCGTGGATATCAAACTCATTTTACATGATGGGCCACATGCAGCCCATTTTAATCTTAAGAGGACCAGAAAAGTGAAACTTTCCTTTCTGTCACTGTATAGAAATTTCTTTGCATATTTAATCTTAGAGATATCTTAGTTAAAGAAAAGCAAGTGCAACTGCTACAGCAGCTTGTTTTTCTACACAATGAAGAAATGCTGACGTACAAAATGAAAGAAATCTGTCAGCAAAACCCGTTGGACTTAAATTAAGAAATAAATATGTACAATTACATTTTTCTTTTTACTGTGGACACATTGAAAAAAAGTCTATATTATATAGTGAAAAAATTGATTTTCTGTAATGTAATTTTTGATCTATTACTTAATTACTTTAGTGTAGTATGGCTGTGGGAGAGGCCTATCAGCATGAAAAGCTGTAAGACCTACAGTTAAAAGTCACATTTTCTAAAGCACTCCAGCGGGCAGGATTGCAGTCTTTTCTTTTGGCCGATTCTGGCCCTTGGGCCTTATGTTTGACACCCCTGTTCCAGATATTACATCCATTCCAGATATTAGAATCTAACAAATACCCCCATGCTGTGATAAAACGAGTAAAAAAAGTTATTACTTAAATGATAATTAAAAACTACAAAAAAATACAATGAAATTAATCATTTGCACAATAAAACAATAACTGCAACAGGGAAACTACTTTAAAAAGGGTGAAAAGTTTGCAGAATAAAACACAAACACGGGCTACAGATGGACAGATCTATGGTAAGCGTGCCGCTCTATGTTCATATTCTACGTTCCTCCTCCCGGAAGTCAGCCTCTGCCTCTCACGCTCCCTCCTTCCCAAGCAGCGCGAAAACTGCAGTTACACGTCCGAGTTGCACGGGGGTAAAAATTGTCTGTTGTGAGTTGAATTCACGTCGTATCTGTGGCTGTACACTACTGTTGCGAGCGAAATTAAGCCCTGTTTCACGCTGCTGTGGATCAGTGTGGCGCTAGCTGCTAAAAACACTACGACGTAGCATGAAAGCTAGCCTCCTGAGTTAACCAACACTTAGTAAGTACTTTGTTCTGCCAGCTTTCCAGATATACCCAATATACTGAACGTCGGGTACATGTTACTAAGATAGCTACTTTATTTAAATATATCCTAAAATAATATTTATTACAGTTTATTGAACGCCGAAGCACCTTTGAAATAATTAATCACCACTAACTCTGTAGTTAAGCTTTATTATAGTCTATTGTTGAAGAAATTAATTGGCATAACAGGTAAAGATTCCAGTTTTCAGCTCAGGTCTTTTTAAGTCATCAAATATTATAGCGGAAGGTTTGTTTTGCTGAAAGACTTGTCAGTGTAGGTTAGTGGTTACACAGCACAAACTGATAACAGTTGAAAACAACGAACGCTGCAGCGAGCACGTCATCTGATGTTAGTTATTCTTTTGATAAGACCTGTTTGTTAATGTGGCTACTGCCAATAAGAAACCAATAACCTGTCACTCCTACTATATTTTGTTGACTCACAGGGAAGAGAATCCCTGTGTGTCTTATTTTCATCACCTCTCCTTCTTTTCTTTTTCAGAAAGCAAAAATGTCAAAGATCGACAAGATGAGCATCCTGGGGGTGAGGAGCTTTGGGATTGAGGATAAAGACAAACAAGTCATCTCTTTCTTCACTCCTCTCACTGTTCTGGTCGGACCCAATGGAGCGGGGAAAACAGTACGAAAGCATTTCTGACAAAAGCAATACTTGACTTTTTGAAACATGACAGTGAACACAAGGGTCGACATAGCACTTTTTGTATTTTCCAAAGGCTTACAGGAAAAGTTGAAGAATAATATTCCAGAATGATAAATGCTGTTGTCATGTATTCATTTCTTTTTGATGCTTTCAGACTATTATTGAATGCCTAAAGTATGCAACATCTGGAGAACTTCCCCCTGGATCTAAAGGAGGTGCATTTGTTCATGATCCAAAGGTTTGTTTGTGTTGAACTAAAAGTACATTTCTCTATTTCTGACTGCAGTGGTACGCTTAAGACTCATAATGTGTGGCATGCATCTGAAATTACTTTTTGCAACAGATTTGTATTTGTAATATTTTATATGTTTTAAATGCAAATTTAATACTAGAAAACATAAGACGGGGATGAAGTGTGTGAAAAAGCCTGATTTGAAAATGACAATAAAACTCCTAACTGCTTGGTGCTAAATATCTTTATCAGGTTTAGTTTGTCTTCATACCTTAAGAATTGCTATGATTTCTCAAATTTAGCATTTTCTGAACATGTTAAAATTCAGTCTTAGCCTTTACATCTTCTTCAGGTCCTTGTCAGATGATTTTTACACCTTTATTCACGTATAACGATGTTCATATGATTCCAGGATGCCCATGAGACGGACGTGCGTGCTCAAATTCGCCTCTTATTCTCAGATGTCAATGGAGAGAAAGTGACCATCCAGCGCTCTATGTCATGCACTCAGAAGGCAAAAAGCTACACCTTCAAAAGCTTAGAGCAGGTCATTACCAGATGGAAGTAAGTCAAAATCGCATGTTTCTTATGTAAAGTTTTGTTTAAAGATTAAAAAAAAAGAGAAATATCTGTGGATTGTATACTAAGGTTTCCTGACCTTTTTCTTATGCGACTGTCTATTATAATTCATCCAGAGATGGTGAGAGAGTCAGCTTGTCTTCTAAGTGTGGTGAGCTGGACCGGGAGATGATTTCTGCATTGGGTGTGTCGAAGCCTGTCCTAAATCATGTCATCTTCTGCCACCAAGAAGAGTCTAACTGGCCCCTTAGTGAGGGAAAAGCACTCAAAGACAAATTTGACTCCATTTTTGCTGCAACCAAGTAAATGGACTACACAAGTGTTGCATTACCCAGTTTTAGTCTAAAATGAATTTCTGTTAATGTCAATTTCTCTCTCCTGATCAGGTATATCAAAGCTCTAGAGACAATGCGTCAGCTGCGTCTCAAACAGAGTCAGACAGTCAAAGAGTGTCAGGTGGAGCTGCGCTACCTGAAGCAGAACAAGGAGAAGGCCCAGCAAATTCGAGAAACTGTGGAAACCAAGGAAGCCCAACTAATGGCCTCAAAAGACAGCGTCCAGCAGATAGAGAACCAGATTGAGCCGCTTGAGGTGGGCTGGTGTATGTGTGTTTTGTGTATTTATTTATTTGTTGGCTGCATATCCATGAGGCCAAGCTTCCATCTCATCACATCCCAAAGGTGCTCTGTTGGGTTGAGATCTGATGACGGTGGAGGCCATTTGACTGCACTAAATCATTGCCATGTTCAGTAAGCCAGTTTGAGAAGATCTGAGCTTTGTGACAGTGTGTTTTATCCTGCTGGAAGCAGCCATCAGAAGATGGGCACGCTGTGGTCATAAAAGGATGGATATGATCAGCACTCAGAGAGGCGGTGGTGTTTAAACGATGCTCAATTGTTACAATGGAGTCCAAAGTGTGCCAAGAAAAGCTTTCAAGTGGTTATTTAAGTTATTGTTGTCTTCCTATCAGCTGGAAGCAATCCAGTCATTCTCCTCTGTCCGCTTACATCAAAAGGCATTTTCAGCCAGAGAACTGCCAATCTCTGGATATTTTCTCTTTTTCAGACCATCATCATCACCTTTCTTCTCCATTCTGAAGCTCAGTTTAAATTTTACCAGGCTGTTTTGACTGTGTCTGCAATGAATGTGTCTAAGTCTAAATGCATTGCTGCTATGTGATTTGCTGGTTACATACTTGTGTCACTGAGCAGTGCAAGAGGTTTACCTAATGAAGTGTATGTATACATGCATACATATTGTGGTGTAAGCAGATTTCAAACCTTGCAAGTATTTCTTCTTGAGTGGAAGAAGTTGAGTTGAGGTTTTTTTTTTTTAATCCTGTGTCAAAGCATATGGGTGCAATGAGCACCTTGGAAGGGGATAAAATATATAAAATAACTTAAATATCTTATTCTTATTAAATCAACTGACCAAATATATTTTTTATATTTCACTGCAAATACCTCCCTGTAGGAGTCTGTCACAAGTTTATTGTATTTCACTGCAAATGAACAACCAGTAATGCTTTGAGTAACTTCATTCACTGAATCGGCTGAATAAAGCTTATAGCACAATAATATTTAAGGTATAATGGTAATTGTCCTGTTTTCTCTTTTTTTTTAATATTTCTTTTTCAGAATCGACTGATGGATATTGACCTTAAACTCGGGAAAGTGATGAAGCTAGATAATGAGATCAAGGCTTTAGACAGCAGGAAGAAACAGATGGAAGAGGACAATAAGGAGCTGGAGGAAACAATGGAGCAGGTAATTTGATAATATACGTAGTATATATATTTTTATTTTATTTTCTGATGAAAAACCTAAAGCAGAAGAACAATTAGGAATGACAACTTTTCGTAAAGGAGGAATGCTGGGATGAAAAAGACTGAAAAATTAAGTATGAGACAACTAATAAAATGCATGATCAAAGTTAATGAGGTTGTATTATTAATGTTTTTCTCCCTTATAATAGGCTTAATTATATTTATGTATTTATGTAAATATGCCAGACTTGGCCACACAGGCTAATTTTCTTCTGCAGGAAAAGCTTAGCAGTTGCCTCATTGTACTCTAGAGTCCACTTTGTATGATGTGTCATTATCTTCAGTGAGGAACTAATAAAAAATAAAAAAAGCTACAGAGGGTGAATGAGATTGTTTAACTTAACAATGAGCCAGTTAATCTTTGGCTAGCATGACTACTCTATCTTTTCACTTCTCTGTTTGTTGGGTGATGGGATCTATTCCCATAGTTAACAGTATCAGGACTTTGAACTATATGGAACCAGAGCAATTGGGGCAGATTTATGACTGTGAAAGACCAAATTTATTACCACTATATACTGTTTTTATTTTAAAGCATTTATAAAAGCAGGTCCAAATGTCTATATTAATTGCACTCGGTGAGCCACTCTGAAACCAGTTTACTGTGTGTGGCAGGTGTTTCAGGGTTCAGATGAGGAGCTGCAAGAGATTTACCAGAACCACCAGAGGACAGTGAGGGAGAAGGAGCGAAGGCTGACCGAGTGCCAGAAGGAGCTGGAGAGAGCTGGCAGAGAGTGTCAGAGACTCAACAGAATCAAAGCTGAACTTCTGGTTGAACAAGGTACCCACAGCTGTACACCTGGTGCTACCAGGGTAGCTAAACATCTGTACCTGAATGTGAAAGCACACGCACAATTGAATATATTCCAGCATTCTGGCAGAATATCACACTCAATCCTAAATAAATGATTAACCTCAAAATATTCGTATTATTAAGGCTATTTTTTTCAGCATAAACTTTATTTTTCTTTAGTACAGGTCTAGCTTCTTACACCTATTTTGCTTTTGTTTTTCCTTCTTCCCAGGTCGTCTACAGTTGGAAGCTGACCGCCATACACAAAACATCAGGAACCGTGACACTCAGGTAATGGGGGCACAGTCGCAGTTGTTCTAATGGAGGCTTTAAATGAATATAATCAAGTGACAGAGACTAGGAAAATTTCATCACAGCAGTGTCAAGCAAATGTTAGGTTGTTCCTTGAACAAATCACACATGTTGGTATATTTTTCCTCCCTTTTCCTCCCCTTTCCCACACAGGTTCGCTCTCTGTCAACCTATCTGGAGATGGAGGGCTATGACCGACCACCCTTCACTGCTCTTCAGCTTGAGAGCTTTCATTGTCACGTAACGCAGAGACTGGAGCAGGAAAAAGGGACACTTAGCCAAGTTATGGTAAGAAATTCTCAGTTGAAATAAAAAACCAAGAGTTTTCCTGAATTCATGTTATTTACAAACAGAGTTAAAAAACAAAATGGACGAGAATTCTTTTAAATATTTTCATTTTTTTCATTTCTGGTTAATGCTGTTAAGCAGTGCTATTGTTTTCTCTCTGTCTGATCATCTGCAGAGACTCTTAATACATAAATATATCTTTATTATTCACTAGTGTCTTAGAAGGTTTTTCCATAAAACATTCAGTAATATAGACAGAAACTGTTAAGACGATGTTGGCATTTCATGTGCAGTTTTCTCTTTTGTGAAAGACTTTAACTACTGAACACAAGAAGCCACTGAAAATTCCACTCTTACTATATTCACAGAAGTTTTACATCAGTCGTGAATTTTGGACTGTGCAATTACAAATAAATATGCAGGTCATGTTCATGGTGCCTTATTCCTATGTTTGCTTTTGTGTCATAAGGTCGATCTGCAGGAAAAGGAGCAGCAGAAGCAGCAGTCTATTGATGAAATGAGGGATAAGAAAACTGGCCTGGAGAGAACAGTGGAGCTGAAGAGAGACATGCAGGGAAAGAAGCAGCAAGAACTGAGGAGTGTCAGAGCAGAGCTGCAGAGGCTGGAGGGTTCGTCTACTCGACTGCAGGAACTGGAAAATGAATTGGCTAAAGTGGTGAGAGTATTTGGTTTTGCTGTGAATTTTAACAGGTGGTTGTTGTTGTTTTTTTTTTGGTTAATTTGCAGAATTCCATATTAAGGATTACACTTTGTTTGGGACACACAGAAGATGTGAACCTACACACAGTGTTCTGGAAAATGATGTTGGTGCCCTCCCTACACATTCCCTCAAAAATGTTTTTAATTTGTAGCATGTTAGACTCTTTATTCACACCAGACAAAGAAGTAGCAATGCTCAGGTTGTAACTTGATGTTTTGTCAGTAATGGTGATAACACTCGAATAGGGCTGGGCCATATCATACCGTTCATGGTAATACCGGTATAATGTTGGGCAATGATAAGAAAATGAAATATCGCGATAGAATATGGGTAAAACGCGCATGCGCAGTGCCTTTGTTTTCATACGCACATGGCGGAAAAAGCATTTCGGCGACGGAGAATGAGAAGGGCGAAAGCGGATCATTGAATGAAACGGATGAACCAGAACTGGTTTGTAAAAATGCTGCAACTTCAGTGGTGTGGAACTGGTTTAGCTTTCGTCCGTCAGATATACAACAAAGCACTATTTTTGGTAGAGCATGCCAGCGGGCCGTCGTTATTACCGTGTTTTTTGGAAAATACGGCACACTTAAAATTAATCCTTTGATTTTTCTGAAAATTGACAGTGCCCCTTATAATCCCGTGAGCCTTATGTATGAATTCTGGTTGTGTTTACTGACCTCGAAACAATTTTATGTCATACACGGCGCTCGAAAATCTTGTCAAATGTTTTAGTACGACTTTGCTAAGCTACGAAGCCACACCACTTGATGGATTGTCGGAGCATTACGGCTATCGTAGGCAGGAGCCTCGCGGAGTGATACGTACTGTGCTTCAACATAATATTACCGTATTGTGTGTGCATAACCTCTTTTTAAGTTTTGTGGATATTCTACATGGTTATGCTGAGGATATGTCAGCCAGTTTCCACTGGAAATGCCTTTTGGTTAAACTGTCAGCAATGATTTTGCATTTGCACTGTAAAATTTTTATATAACTTTAATGCACATAAAAAACAGCTGCTTGTTTAAGTAAAAATATATTGATGGGGTTTTTTTTGTTTTTTTTTGCACTAATAAAGTTGTGGAGTCGTAAAGTATTTTGTCTAGTGTCAATTATATCGTCAGTTATATCGTTATCGATATAAAATGTATATAGTGATAAATATTTTTGGTCATATCGCCCTGCTCTACACTCGAATAACAGATAACAGAGAGGACACACAGAAGGGGAGTAAGACAGAGAGATATACATTTCCTGAGCTTTCTCGAAGAGATTGTTTGCATAATGTTCCGAATTTTTTTTGTCAAACAGTTGTGCATTATTCCTACAATTTGTTATTATCATTTTTTGAATGAAGTTTTAAAATTTTTGCCATAGAAAGTTTAGCTGGAACTATACTGCTGACACACTGTGTTCTTTTGTTGTATAATTGATGCCATTTTTTTCAATGTTTGTTTTCCTGTTCAGGAGCGTGAGCTGCAGAGTGCAATCCAGAACTCCAACGTGGAAGAGCTGAAGGCTGAGGTTTCAGAGCTCCAGAGAGAAAAAGCTGAACTTGACCGCAAACAGAGACGGCTAGATCAAGAGATGGAGACGCTCAACACACACATGACTGCACGCACGCAGATGGACATGCTGAAAAAGGATAAGGTAATGTGTGATCTACAGTTAAAGAAAAAGAGTCAATGTTGATTACTGCAGCCTTTCTTAGAGTTGACCCCCTCGAAGGTGATGTTAAAAAATGTTGCAGAAACTCACCCAACTTTACTGTAGTGGTAGTAAAACCAAGTAACCCTGCATGGTAATCTAACCTTCGTTCTCTGTGCTTTTCATCTTCCCTTCTTCGTCTTTCCCTTTTATGCCAGCTGCCCCATCATGTTTCCTTTCTCTGTAGACTATCATTTCTCCGTTTGCTCTTTTAATCTTCTAGGGCGAAAAGGAGGAGCAGGTACGCAAGATCAAGTCCCGTCACAGTGAGGATCTGGTGTCCTTACTGGGCCACTTTCCCAACAAGAGAGAGCTGGAGGACTGGATCTATTCCAAGTCCAAGGAAATTAACAGCACCAGGGACAGACTTGCAAAACTCAAGTTAGTAAAATGAATTTACGTTGAAGCACACACACAACGAAAGAAAATGCTTTTAAAATATATTTTTCTGAGGGACTGATTGGTGTTATATTGCTGTTTTTTCCTACATTTCAGTAAGGACTTGGCTTCAAGTGAGCAGAACAAAAGTCACATTTCTGCTGAGCTGCGTAAGAAGGAGCAGCAGTTAACCAGTGACGAAGAGAAGTTCTTCAATGTGTGTGGTAGTCAAGATCTAGACCAGGACCTGAGCAAACTGCAAGAAGATCTGGAGAAGATATTCAAACAAAGAGGTTAATGGCCTAAAACATTAACTAGAATTGGCACCTTGGAGTTGACAAGATCCTTAATTGCAGTGTGGACCTTAACTGTAAACTATAAAAATTCCTCTTTTTCACTAGTGCTCTGGCTGCTTGTATAGAACTTACTTTGTCATAATTACTTTCCCAATAAGTTGCTAGTTGTTATTCCTGTTTTATATAGTGGTGTTCATTGTAATAACCCAATGTAGTGTAAAAATGAGGATAAAGCAGAGTAGCTACTTATTGATTAGTCCTTGATCATCATGTCTTGTCTAAAAAAACTTTAAAAAAAACCCAAGATGGCCACAGCCAAAGTACCAGACTTATTCTTTAAAACTTGGCAGATCAGCAGGTGATGAACATGTCCATCATTAATATACATTTTATCTTTTATGTAGATAAGATGTTGCAGAGGTTGATGAGGTTCATTCTAAAGAAATACAGAATCCTTTGTGTTGCTGGGTGGATTTAACAGGTTCAGTGTGTCACTCTTTAAATGCCTCTTCTGTGCGTTTGACTACATTATAAATTAATGTAACAACATCTTTCCATCTGCGCTATAACCTCGAGTGAATCAACTTTGTTAAAATTGGTTGACATATTCAAAAGCATCACACAATCAAGAAAAGTATTTCCTATTGAATATAACTATATATGGATTCTCTGGGTATGCAGTAAGTTAACCAAGGAAGTGATTACTTGACTTTAGTGTGTATGCCCATTTTAACTAAAAGCCTAATGTATAGTGGGGTTGGTTGGCGTCTTTTCTAGTAATAATTGTCAAAGCAATTCAAATATTACACAATGATTAATAAATTTTCTCTTTCTGCACCTGTCCTGGTATAGCCATGCTAGCTGGAGCCACAGCAGTGTACACCCAATTCATCAGTCAGCTGACAGAGGACAGGGAGCCCTGCTGCCCAGTGTGCCAGCGGACGTTCCCCTCTGAGTCTGATCTGCAGGAGGTTATCAACGACATGCAGTCGAAGTTACGCCTGGTGCCGGACAAACTGAAAAATACAGAGCAGGACCTGAAGAGAAAGGAGAGAAAGAAAGATGAGATGGTGGCTCTCAAACCTGTGAGGTACTGAACCAGAGGGTCTCTGATCTGAGTTTGATTGTTTTTTTCTGCTTCTGAACTCGAGTAAAAACAAATGAAAAAACAAATGTCAGGTGATACCCTCAACAATATTAGAACTAGAAAAAATTGAAAAAATAAAGAGTAATAAAAAATAGAAGACCAGAACTGTTGTTGTTTAGCATCATAGTAATTTAAAACTCTACCATAAAACAGTGCAAAGAACAAATCCCTGATGTCTTTTCTGTAGTCACCCAGTTGTAATAAGCAACAGGCATTTAAGCAGCACTGCATATAGACTGATAAACATACACAAAATATACAGAGTTACCAATTAGCCTGTGGACAGTCTCTTGTTCTCTTTCCTTTCCAGTAGATGGAGCTAGAGTGTCATAGTTCTAAATTCTGGACACACACACACACATACACACACACACACACACACACACACACACACACACACACACACACACACACACACACACTAGTGTATTTTAAATCTCTGAGATGAACATAGTTTAGTAAGCCAACAGACACTTTTTTGTTGTTCTTGTCAGGACAACCTTTCATGTTAACTTTTATAGTGAGTGTGATGATAGTCAGAGAAACATGTATACAAAAAATTAAAACATTTCAGTGTCATATTTACAAATATTCTTATGTAAATAGTCAAGTGCTTAAATGTTTTGAGGGTTTTCAGCCCCACCTTGTGGCTGCCTGTATATTAGGTTTGCTTCTTTTGATTAATGAAGATGGAAAAACTTTTCTCAGCTGCCATCTTTCAAAGGGTGTGAATATTCTGCTACAGGGCCGTGTGACAATGTATCCAATGAGTTCATGTGAGCTGATTTTATGCGTGCATACTTAATTAATTCACCTTATATAGCTGTGATCTCTACAACCAGAGTCAGAGTCGAGCCTCTGAGTCATCTGATATGCCATTACTTTTTCTTTTGATTGTATTATCACATGAGGCAAGCCTGTCTTCAGTGACCCTGCAATGCACCAAATGTCTTGGCTGCCTGTGGTTCAAATTCAGGACATTGAAGTAGGCCAAGAGTCTCTCAAAAGGGATGTTTGTTTTTATTAGGTCTCTTTAACTTGAAAGCAATAAGATGATTAAATGCTCAGCTAAATGTAGCTAAACTCATTAGTAGGTGCAGCTTTACAGTGGAAACACTAGATAAAGTTAAATTAGTTAACTCTGACGAGTGTTTCCACTTAAGTTAGTTAAGTAGAAACACTAGTTTAAGAGGTGTCCCCTTTCAGCACATACAGTATGGCCACTGTGTGCCGTGGGACAGGATATCTTATATTATATGTTTGTTATCTCTCTCCTCTCCTCTTTTCCTTCAGAAAACAGACATTATAGACACAACAGTTTGCTTTCAAGAGTTTCACAAAGTTATCAGCAGATTGTTTTCCTAATGTTTTCAGGTGGGCTATTCCACAGTTTGGGACATAAAAGTCAAAAACTGTAGTAGCAAAGTTCTGAAAATCTATTTATGAAGATAAAATGCAGTAATCCTTTTGTTAATGTCAGTTAAATGTATGGCCAGATAGTTCAGTACATCATTGTCTTGGTAACAAATGTTATGCTGCCTGATAAGGGTGGTAAATAGCAACATGTACAGTAACGTGAGAAATGTAACTACTGTCAACTTCAATGACAACTGCCGTGTAGAACATCACAGAGTGATACTCAATCTCCGCCAAAGATGAAGAATTTCCTGTCAGTGATACGTGATTTGAGCCATTCAGGAACGTTATCTGAAAAATCTACCCAGCGACTACACAGTCTCTCTGTAGAGGCTGCCTTTATTCAAGTGAAATGACGTTAGCAACCTTATCAGAATTGTTAGTCTAAGAACACTTACCTTTTTGTGGGATGTAGTACACCTTTTTAAAGTGTTTTTGTTTTTACATGAATTCAACTTTGTCAGATAACAAAAGGTTGACTATTGGTTTATAAATTAGTATATTAACAGCCATTTCTATGACAGAGACTGATGAAAAGGTGGTTTTTCATAAGATGAATCGTGAGAACTGTGGGGGTTTAAGAGTTTTCTTTTTTCCCCGCACCCCCACCATCTGCTCAAATGCCCTTAAGGTTTATTTTGGTTTGATTTGGTTTTTTGGGGGTGGAGATTGACGTCTTTTAACTATTAATAATGTTGAATAATAATTCTGTTATGTTTTGCAGTTGTATATTATAATAACTCAAGTGTACGTGCGACATGACTCCAAAACTCTTCTTTCATAGTTATGTGACAGATATTTGAAAATGTGCCTCCAAATATGCTTGTAGACTTTAATAACAAGGTGTCAAAAGGAGACATTGTTGTACATACAGGTTTTTAATAAGTGTATTTACTTTTCATTGTCATGTCTCTCAGACAGTCCATCGTGCAGCTTCAGGAAAAGGAGCTACCGGAGTTGAAAAACCGTCTACAGACTGTGAATAGAGAAATTGAGAGGTTGAAGGGTGACGTGGAGGAGCAGGAGACTGTGCTTGGCACGCTGATGTCTGAGGAAGAAACTGCCAAGGCCTGCTTGCAGGACATTTCTCTCATGGACAGATATCTGGTATTAACCTCCTGCCTGTCATTCTGGACTTGCACTTATATCTTTCCCGATCTCTCTTTACCCAGCTTAAACCTTTGTGGGCCTTCATTTTCTCACCTTTCTTCATTCTCTTCTTTGTTTTCCTGATATTTAATTGGCTATAAATTATTCTTGTTAATTGATGTTGTTATTAGAGTTCCATTTAAGTGTCCTTTTTTGGATTTTCTTTTGCTTTTCAGATGGACCTTAAGGAGGTGGAGAGGAAAATCGCTCAGCATGCAGCAAAACTCCAAGGAGTAGACCTGACCAGAACCACACAACAAGTCAGTCAGGAGAAACAAGAAACTCAGCACAAGTTGGACACCAGTAAGATGACACAAAGCAAGCACATCCATTCACGGGGGAATTGTGTCTCTTACATTCTTAATTTTCTAACTTTTGCACTCAAATCTTTTATTTCTTTCTTTTTTTTTTTATTTAAGAATTTGGCTCAATTATCATGCTCTGGGGACCTACATAAGGAGTGTGACTGGGAGGGGGTATGAAGATATAGAAGCTGTTATTCAAGAAGGGCTGTTTATTGATTTCGCTCAAACACTAGATTACTTTTCTCACTGAAACGGCTTAAACAGTTTTACTGCTTTGATTCGTTGCTCATACTGCTAGCCATTCTTTAGCTTGTTTAAGATGTCCACGTTCAGTCAGTTGACGATGATTTAAGTGTCTGATTGGATTTATTGTTACAAACATTTATGTTCCACCTGCGATTTACTCTCATATAACTGTTCGCTTGCACCGCGTATGCATGTTGTTCATGAATAAAATGGTATGCATTGACCCCTGCCGGTCATGAGTGACCAAAGATGCTGGAAATCGTGGTGATATGGGGTCCCTGGCTGGTTTGTTGATGTGTCTCTAGTTGCTAGTTGTTTTTTCTTTCTCTTTACCTCTTTGTATATTTTCAGCTTCCAGCAAGATGGAGCTGAAACGTAAGCTGATCCAGGACCAGCAGGAACAGATACAGATGCTTAGAAGTGCAGTGAATGAGACACGAGCAGAAAAGCTCCAGCTGAGCAGTGACATGCAGAAACAGCAGCAGCTGGAGGAGCAGTGTGCCGAGTTCACCACTGAGATCCAATCCTTGACCAGAGACATCAGGGTAATTTTTTCTTTTTTTTGTTGTGCTTACATATTTTATATTCACATGAAGATTAAAATGTTTTACAGTTTATTCTCATACTCATAATACAAAAATAACAGAAATATACCATAATCATACAATCAAGTCTTATATATTCATTATATATGGCTACCAGATGTTTGGTGAACATTGTTTATTTTTAGTTGCATGGTTTCTATAAATTTTCTATGTTGTCCCTTTTTTGTGTGTGGGTTTTTTTTTTTCCTGTTCCACTTTGTGGTTTACCAGGAGGCAAAAGAACAGCTGTCCCCTCTGTCTGCCGCTCTGGAGAAGCTACAGCAGGAGAAACAAGAGTTGCTGGAGCGCAAGAGGCAGAAGCAGGAAGAAGGGCAGGAGAAGGTGGACACAGTCTCACTTTTGTCTCTTTTGGAACGTGCTTTCTCTATAATGAAAAAACAGCACAGAACTTTACATTTACGGAGCTATTACTTGTTATCGGTTTTCATTTAAAGTTTCTTTTCCATTTAATTTGCTGTGCATGTCATGTCATAGTTTTTTGTATTTTACACACACACACACACACACACACACACACACACATTAATAGATAATGACAGAGCATTATGTTTTTGTAAGACCTTTGTTCTGCCACAAATAAACTGTGAATATCTGTTCAAGTCTGAGTTCTGACTGTGTTTCTGACAGATCAGCTCCATTAAAGAGAAATTAAAGGCGATCACCACTTTGGAAAGAGACATCACTAAATATGTCGATGAGGGCAAAGATGAATACAAAGAGGTAACATGTTTGGCACTGTTGCACAAGATGCATCACAACCCCCACCCCCAGTGATTTATTCTGTGACATATATTGAATTGTAGCCTCGGAGTAAAAGGTACGCATATATTTTATATAACTTGAAACACCAACTTTTTCATTTTAACACTTTAGCATTGTTTCTTGTGAGATTAGCTGTAGAAGCTTGACTGTAAATGTGTTGATTTTATTATTTCTGAATGTGTTTAACCCTTTCATGGACCCTATCATTGCAGCAAAAAGAGTCTGAGCTCCATGAAACTAACACTCAGCTCCATGAAGCTGAGAAGCATAAGGAGAAAATTAATAAAGAAATAGGAAACATCCGTCAGGACATAGACACTCAAAAGGTACAGGACAACAGAGCAAACACTGTTTCATGTTTCGTAACTTTAAAACGAAGTTAAGAAACTTTATTTTAGATTCGCCTAACTCTAGCTACATGAGTACGGCAAGCACTTTTTAAAAGTGTAAACCTTCTTAATGAATCTTAGGTCCAGGAGCGCTGGTTACAGGACAACCTGACATTGAGAAAACGTGTTGAGGAGTTAAAAGAAGTTGTGGGTAAACGTGAGGCTCTTTTGAAGGACATGGGCGACATGCAAGTCATGCAGCTACGCAAGTAAGAGCACCACACCCATTATCAATTTTCCACATGATTGGTGAAGCAACCAAGCAATTAAAATAGTTTCAGTCTCCATCACATCAGAAATGCCACACTTGACACTTGTAAATGTTACAGAGCTGTTTGTAGTATTTTAAATTCCTTCCCTTTATCTCTTTCTGTGGTTTTCCAGAGAACGGCGTGAAGCAGAGCGCAAGCTGGAGGATTTGAAAAGAAACCGCAGTATTGCATTGGGCCGACAGAATGGCTTTGAGGAGGAGATACTGCATTATAGGTGAAACATGCAGATATGCGGCACTTACACATACAGAGCTTACTCTATACACATATGGTCATGCAGAAAATGAGGAAATAATACAAATAAGAAAACTGATTGGAAAATTGTGGAAAAACACGATATCCCAAAAGCAGCTGTCCATTCAGGTTCTGTGTAAAACAAATGAGGAGGACAAGAAGTGAATGTCCAATAGATCTTCCTTTCTGACAGACGTTGAGCTAATTCAGTAGAAATAAATGTTATCATATAATAAAAACACAGCATGATTAACCATTATTGTTGATGATTTTCGCAGCGATAACACCTCTGCTATATCTGTATATATTCTGGATTAGGCTGCTGTGAATTAGAACTTTATTTGCTTTCATTTGTAAATACTGTGTATTGTTCAGATCCATGTCAGAATATTAATACCAATACTTATGTGTACCATAGAGTGTACAGCCGAGTGTGTGAAGTCATCCTATTATGATACACCGCTGTCTGTTTGTCCAAGAGTTTCTCCTCTATGATCAGGTGTTCAGTAACCAAGGCACACAGGTACATCTTAGGACCCCAGAGGTTCTTAGCCACCAACCCATTTTTTACAGTTTCTGAGCCTGCAACATGTTATTTCCCACAATTGTAACGTCGGATTATAAGGTGCACTGTCGATTTTTGAGAAAATTAAAGGCTTTTAAGAGTGCCTTATAGTCCGAAAAATACGGTAATAACGACGGGCGGCTTGCATGTTCTACAAAGAAATGTGCTTTGGAGCTATCTGATGGACAAAAACCAAACCAGTTCCACATCACTGAAGTTGCACCATTTTTACAAACCAATTCTGGTTCATCTGTTTCATTCAACAATCTGTTTTAGCCTTTCTCATTCTCTGTATGTGTGTATGAATACAAAGGCACTGCGCATGCGCGTTTTACCCACATTCTATGGGGAATTTTCATTTTCTTGTCATTGCCTAACATTACAGCGGTATTACCTTCAACGGTATAATATTGCCCAGCCCTACTGGGAATGATCTGGCATTTGACTATAATGACATGAATGTGGTGGAGCATAACTGGACTAATATTTTGCTGTATTTAAGGGCTGTATCAAACATGAAATAATTGTAAAAATGTACTCAAAGGCAATGGAATGTTAAGCTACGTGAATTAGTCCAGCTTACAAAATCAACTTTTCAAGCATGTAATTTGACATGTGTAGGCAAACCATAAGGCACATAAACATAGTTTTAAGTGCTGTTGTGGCAATCTTGGGGTATTCTGCCACAACTTTTATCCAGAATACCGGCAAAGTTGATGTCTTCAACATACTTTTAAGGCCTGTTGTGATCTCCAACAGTTGATCTTCTTCTTGCACAGACATGCTGGATTCACCCGGTGTATTGACAAAAGGGTCGCAGATCCATTCCGTGTCAGTTCGTGGGTCTTTTGTGATTAGGAAGTAGCACTCAAACTCTTTTAAAGGCAAAGACGGGTTATCAAAGCCCTGGGTAATGTTGAGAAACTGTAACAGAAAACCATGTCATTCTCTATTATTCATGATTTATCATTAAACTAAAAGTGCAATGTGAAATTATTGCTTACAGGAAAGAGCTGCGAGAGGATCAGTATGACAAAGCTGATGAGCGCTACAGAAACAAGATGATTACAATGAGGACCACAGAACTAGTTATTAAGGACCTGGATCTCTACTACAAGGCTCTTGATCAGTAAGTTTTGTCCTAACATATGCATATATACAGCTTGTGGTTATAAACAAAAAATAGTTCTCCATACATAACATCTGATTTATGGTCTTCTTTTAAAATTCTGTAAATAGTTTTCATTTGACAGCTTTGTTGAATAAAGAAAGATTTCTACCATATTTTGTGATACTTTGCAATGTCAACAGGAAATGACAGTGTCAACTGATGCAAATTATCGCAGTTCTATCTTGTGCAGATTTTTGTGCTTTTCCCTCACGTATAAGAGGGTGTCACTTGCAGAAACATGGCTAAGCAGTTAAGTCAGCTACTTACTCAGCTTGGGAAAATGGAAGTGTATGGTGACACGTACTGAAACAGATGAGATTGATTAGTTTCAGGGTAAAACCACAGATAAATAACATGAAATGTGTGTCAGGAGTTCAGAGTTTTTGACACGTTCCCTTGTATTAGAGCAGTAACTTGTTAATGTGAGACTTGTGAGTCTTCATCAGAGATCAAGAAGTGCTATACATGCTACACAAAATATACATAATGCATATCTATAGGTGAGTCTACAATAAATATAAACAGATATACGCAATAAAAACCATAAACCTCAATTATAAATATACAAACCTCAGTTTAAAAAAAACAAAATTCATTAAATAAAAAAAAATTATAGAAGTAAATGTGTCTGTGTTTGCACAATAAAAAGCCAGGATAAAGCAAGTAAAAATAAATAGGTTTTTACAGCGTTTTCAAAATGACTGAGAGATTGGGCAGCTTTAATGTCTTCCCCCCTTTCTCACTGTCCCTCTCCCCTTCTGTTTTTCTTTTCCTTCCTCTTTCTTTCTCCCTTTCCTATCCCTCACTCATGTCTGTCCCGTCTGTAACAACTGAAAATAAAATAAATAATAAAAACAAAGGTCGATCAAATGGACCAATACGGCAATGCCATGATGATCCATTTGGCAAAATAAATCCATTGGGTATCCTTGTTGGTCTTCAGACAACAATTCTGATGGCTAAAGAACCAAATGGGACAGGCGAGAAAAAAAAAAAAAAAAAAAAGTAAATGTGTCTGTGTTTGCACAATAAAAAGCCAGGATAAAGCAAGTAAAAATAAATAGGTTTTTACAGCGTTTTCAAAATGACTGAGAGATTGGGCAGCTTTAATGTGAGAAAGCAGATTGTTTCACAGATAAACAGGCCCTATCACCTCTGCGTATTAGCCTCTCTCTAGGAATGTCCAAGAGCTGTTGGTTTGTAGACATCAGGGCTCTGGTAGGACTATACGGCTGTAAAAGTTGAGTTAAGCAGGGTGTTGTAAACTTCAGACATTACATGGAACCTTTCTTTCTGAGTTGATGTACTGTTTGCATTGTTGCAGTTTGTACAGTACTAGTAGGTCTTGTGTCAGAACTTCATTAACTAGTTAGGCCTTAATTGGACGTCTATGCATATCTGAGGGAAAAAATTCACTTGCTTCAATTTCAAACTTTGCTTAGAGAGAGGTTCATTTCCACATCAAAGTATAGTTTTATTAATATCTGCTGAGATGTGTTCTTCTTCAGTCACACTTAACATCTAGACTAAAAATTTCATTTTATAAAATGTTGGATTCATGGCTGCTGGTTAGAAAGTGCAAACCAACTTTCCATGTCTATTAATTTTTTTTTTATGTCACAAGATGGTTTAATGAAAGAAGGGGGGAAAAACCTCAATGTGACCTAGTAACATACATGACCTGTCAAAAGTTTGGACACACTTTCTCATTTAATAGATTTTCTGTAAGTTAATTACTTTCTAAATTGTAGATACATACTGAAGACACTAAATACAGTGGGGCAAAAAAGTATTTAGTCAGCCACCGATTGTGCAAGTTCCCCCACTTAAAATGATGACAGAGGTCAGTAATTTGCACCAGAGGTACACTTCAACTGTGAGAGACAGAATGTGAAAAAAAAATCCATGAATTCACATGGTAGGATTTGTAAAGAATTTATTCGTAAATCAGGGTGGAAAATAAGTATTTGGTCAACTCAAACAAGGAAAATCCCTGGCTCTCACAGACCTGTAACGTCTTCTGTAAGAAGCTTTTCTGTCCCCCACTCGTTACCTGTATGAATGGCACCTGTTTGACCTCATCATCTGTATAAAAGACACCTGTCCACAGCCTCAACCAGTCAGACTCCAAACTCCGCCATGGCCAAGACCAAAGAGCTTTCGAAGGACACCAGGAAAAGAATTGTAGACCTGCACCAGACTGGGAAGAGTGAATCTACAATAGGCAAGCAGCTTGGTGTGAAAAAATCAACTGTGGGAGCAATCATCAGAAAATGGAAGACATACAAGACCACTGATAATCTCCCTCGATCTGGGGCTCCATGCAAGATCTCATCCCGTGGGGTCAAAATGATCATGAGAACGGTGAGCAAAGATCCCAGAACCACACGGGGGGACCTGGTGAATGACCTGCAGAGAGCTGGGACCAAAGTAACAAAGGTCACCATCAGTAACACACTACAACGGCAGGGAATCAAATCCCGCAGTGCCAGACGTGTTCCGCTGCTGAAGCCAGTGCATGTCCAGGCCCGTCTGAAGTTTGCCAGAGAGCACATGGATGATACAGCAGAGGATTGGGAGAATGTCATGTGGTCAGATGAAACCAAAGTAGAACTTTTTGGTATAAACTCAACTCGTCGTGTTTGGAGGAAGAAGAATACTGAGTTGCATCCCAAGAACACCATACCTACTGTGAAGCATGGGGGTGGAAACATCATGCTATGGGGCTGTTTTTCTGCCAAGGGGGACAGGACGACTGATCCGTGTTAAGGACAGAATGAATGGGGCCAAGTATCGTGAGATTTTGAGCCAAAACCTCCTTCCATCAGTGAGAACTTGAAGATGAAATGAGGCTGGGTCTTCCAACATGACAATGATCCAAAACACACCGCCCGGGCAACAAAGGAGTGGCTCCGTAAGAAGCATTTGAATGTCCTGGAGTGGCCTAGCCAGTCTCCAGACCTCAACCCCATAGAAAATCTGTGGCGGGAGTTGAAAGTCCGTGTTGCTCGGCGACAGCCCCAAAACATCACTGCTCTTGAGAAGATCTGCATGGAGGAATGGGCCAAAATACCAGCTACTGTGTGTGCAAACCTGGTAAAGACCTATAGTAAACGTTTGACCTCTGTTATTGCCAACAAAGGTTATGTTACAAAGTATTGAGTTGTATTTTTGTTATTGACCAAATACTTATTTTCCACCCTGATTTACGAATAAATTCTTTACAAATCCTACCATGTGAATTCATGGATTTTTTTTTCACATTCTGTCTCTCACAGTTGAAGTGTACCTCTGGTGCAAATTACTGACCTCTGTCATCATTTTAAGTGGGGGAACTTGCACAATCGGTGGCTGACTAAATACTTTTTTGCCCCACTGTATATGAAGCAAGATATGGAGTCGTGTATACTGTGTACTATTCTGATTTATATTTTTACACGGCTCAAAAAATGTATACATGTGTAAATATTACCACTTTCCTGCCTGCAGGAAGAAATATTGGTAAGTTTTATGCACGTCTTCTGTCTTAAAAAGCTTTTGTAGTTTTACTGTAATGACACATCTTGTGCTTGTCTTCCTGATGAGGCTCTTTGAATTTAGGTCACCGGAACTACCGCAGAGTTTTTAGCTTCATAGCTGGAACGTCAGCAGCATTGACGGGGTGGGAAGTGATGTCAGTGTCTTCCAGTACTTTGAGTTGGTGGCCGAGTGCAGGCTGAAATCTGATACAGTTTAACTGGTATTGCATAGTGACGTTTTTATTAACTTTATCTTTATTTTTCCTTTTTTTACTGTTTTTGAAAAATCTTTATCTAAGTATTCCTTATTAACCTAAATTCATCAAAAGTTTTGGAAGAAAAATGTTTTAAAAGAATTCTAACTCAATTAAATCAACAGGGCATTGCTTACACTTTTACATTGTGTTACATTCCTGGTAATTAATTTTTGCAGTCAAACAAGGTGTTTATTTTGTTTGCCTTTCCTAGAAGCAAGCTTTAAAGTTTGCTTTATGATGGATGTGAATAAAACTTGTAGCAAAGCTACAACTGAGAGAGCCTTCTGTTTTTCACCTGCCTTGTTTTGCATACATGATAGCTATTGGGATGTTGGAAAAATAATCACATTATTTTTGTCCATGGGGTTGATCATTTCTGTGAGGTCTGAAGGTACTTCTTTAGCTTAGTGGACAGCATGCCAAATGGAATGCACTTGTGTTGGTGATTTCAGTGCGTCTTTGTGGGCTTAATAGATGTGCAGATATGCAGGTCTGTTATCTGTAGTATATCACTTCAGTCAAGTGCATTCAGGAAGCATCATGTCTCGCAGGCCAGCAAACAGCTGTGATTGGCACACCATCAAGCGGTGATTTGAATAGCGCTTGAGTGCTTTTGCTTTGCGCTTTGTTGGCAGAGCACACATTTGAAATATTATTTGATCGTGTTCATTTAATTGTGGGAAGCAAAATGTCTAATTGTACAGCCTATTAATAACAAGCAGGGCTCGCTTTACCCCAGAGGATGGTGCTTCCAAGAATTTCAACTAGATCACAGGGCAGTTTTCCACTTGATGTCTTACATCACATTAGCTTGTCCAGATAACCTCTGTTTATTGACGTTGACTGAACGTATTGCCTTCGGTGGTGGTCTTGTTGACGCCTCAGTGAAGGGAAAAAAAAAGATTACTCAGCCACCACTGCAGTGACTTCACAGTCTTGCACAAAGTAGGTGGCCGTTAGTCATTCTATAAATAAAATAATTTGAAAATGAGTCATGTCTTTCATGTGAAGTACCACGCTCTTGAGTAACTAAACAGATTCTATGGATTCCAAAAAGCAGATTCGTTTTAAATTAATATATTAAAAAAGCTAGTTTTGCTGCTCAACTTCTTCGTCTTTTTTATAGTTGCCTTTATAATGCTGTTAATTTATCTTGGGAAAACCTTTTTCAAGACTATGTGACTGCATTCATAAACTACAGCTATGAATCATTTTCACATTTTATTTTAAACTTTCATAATGTTTCATCATTTTCAATGAAAGGTCATTGGTTTTTAGTTCTGACACTTTGCTACTGCATGCTTTTTATCTTTAGAAAGATATATATTGACCTGCCTAATAATGCTAAATTACACCTATAATTACAATTTGCAGACTAATTAGCAGCCTGATTTACATAATGCAACACTTGCATAAGTTAAGTTTTCGGAATTATCTGGCTCTTGACCTATATGTTCTGCTTGCATGTACTCATCCCCCACTACATTTCATGGCAACAAACTTTGTCTAACTTAGAGTTAGGTATGAAACAGTACACTTTGTTGTGTGCAAAGAGTTCAACTATTCGGTGCAGTCAGCAATTTGAAAGCATGTTTGCGTGTGCAGAGTGCAGATGCGAGCACTTGTTTTGAGTTCAGGTCGCTAAAGCCTTTCATAAATAGAAACCAATACAGGCTTTTGACTTTTAATTGTAGGCCCATAGATTATTACAGATATAGGTAGTTTACTTTAGGATGCTAAGATGATATGTTATCTTTCTGTATTATCTTCAGTTATGTGTTATTCTATGTTATCTTCATTTACATGGCTAACCTTAAGTAAGCTCCCATAACAAATTGTATCTGATACCCCAGACCTGGCATATTGTGAACTTTCACAATACACTTACTTACTTTCTCACCTTTCCAGTTTACTGTATCCTAATGGATTGTAAGATTGATTAAAAAAACAGAATTTAAATCCATAGTTAATCGTTTGAATAACTTTTCAGGAACAAATGCTAAATAATTGCAGAGCCTGTTTTTTCCGAGTGTTTTGAAAAGCAACTCGACTTAATGCCGAGTTTTGCTTCCATTTTTTTCTCATACGTCATTGTGTAAAGACTTTCCAGCAAAGATGACTAAAAAAACTCAAAAACAACCCCCCACAGAAATTGTTAAACTATACAAAGATTAGATCAAACCCCCACAGCAACGGTTAAATCTATACTGGAATAAATGTGGCCGGTCACAACAGAGTTGCTAACAGTGTAGCTTTGTACCTGATGTGCGTCTACCACTACCAGGGCAGGGTTTTTTTCTGGATTAATAGAACTGATTTTGATTTACTTTCAAAGAGCACTCACCACTATTTATGCTTTTCGAAATGACCGCCTAAATTCCTAAAACATAATGTTAGGTTTACTATCTCAAGCCGGGTAATGCTGCAGGACAGTGAATGTAAACATCAAAGGAAAGACACAGCTGAATCCATCTTTCAGAGTGGCTCAGCCAGAGTCTAGTAGGAATACAGTTGAGATATAAGAGTTGACTTATTTTTCTCAGAGTGCACAAAATATTTAACATGTGTATTATTTTTGTGTTAAGCACAGTTCAATACCTGTGACTTGAGTAATGGCGAAGTAAGATCTTATCAAGAATTAATGCAAAAAACAAAGATTGTACATGTCTGTTTTTAGTGCTGCATACTAACCAGTTAATGGATAGTAGATGAATCACTAGTATTATCTGCTAATCCATTTACTTTGAAGGTTCAAAAGAAGTCTCATCTAATGATGACGTTTTTTTTTCCAACAGGTTTTAAATGACCTAAAAGAAATTTAGACTTACTTAAACTTACTTATTAGATTAACCTAAATTTGCTATTGTGGTGAAAAATATCCTGCTCGACATGCAAGCCTTCCAAGTACAGAAAAAAAAACATCTCATAGAGCAGAGAGTTCACTTCCTATTTTGTATCACCGCATAACTATCAATGCCATCATTTTTATGTGGCTTCAGCATTTGCAGTGCTGATTTTCATGATTGAAATGTGCAAATAATTGAAAATTTATCAGCAAGGTAGCAAAGCATGACATTGTACACAGTGAGGCCCTTGCCAAATGTTGTACAGATATGTCTGGGTTTTCTATTTAAATGCAACTGTGTTATAGCACGTCAAAAGCACCTGAAGGTTACTTTTATTTGTCAATGTATCAGGCTTTTTTTTTTTTTTTTTTTAATTATCCTTTCTTTCTTTTAAAAATATATTCATGTTTGCAAACTGTTTATTCTTGGAGATCAGGATACTCTGAGAGACACTTAATAAGGATAAAAGGCCTTGGTAAGGATGTGTGAGCTCACCATCACTGATACCATCTGAGTACGGTATCTGAAGAGAGCAGAAGCATCATTTACCCATAAGTGTGGGTTAGAAAAGGCATGACAGCCTGCAGTGTTATCAAGATTGCAAGCAAGGCATAGAGCCTTCCATCAGACATTACATCCAGGTCACAGTTTCTATTTGAATACGGAGAAAATGGTTTCTATGGTAAGATGTTTTGATTTGGACGCAAAAAAATGAATCGGTGTGCAAAAATTGTCTGTGCAGAACTGAGCAAAACCTAGAAGTCACTGATAATGTGACTTTCAATAAAGTGAAGGTAGTTGAAAGTCAAAGTTAAAGAGTTTGTGTTTGCTAATTATTGAAGAGTCAGCAAAGCTTTCGTTGTATTCTGGTCAAAATAACAGTCTATATGTGTTGGCTCAGCGGTTCTTAAACATTTTCTTTCATGCCCTTCTTCAGAAGTCCATGAAAGTTCAAGCCTCACACTCTAACTTTTAGCAATCATTAAAAGCAAAAAGTTATCCAAGTATAATTTGAATTTGTAAATGTCGGTACAGGAGCGTGAGTCATTGTATAAGAAGGAAATCTGATTCCTTCAGACTAATCTCGCTTCATACTTTTCAACTTAGATTGTCAGTTTTGAATACATTGCAAGCAGTATTTAAACACATCTGGGAAAGCGAGGGCATCTCTAAGAGATACCAAGTTTACTGGGTCACAGATGTAGAGCGGGCTCTGTAGATTTGTGAATGTAAACGTTCGTCAACAAAGGAAGTGACTTGCAGCTACCGTATAATGAGAGTCAGCAACTTCCAGTGAAAAGGGGTGGAGTAACCACTAATGATCTTTAACTCTTTTTGAAGTGATTACCAATGAGAGTGCAGAATGTCATTTTATATTACCAAAGCAAAGTCTCAGGAGATCTGAGTGACAACAATTACCTCTTCTGCTGCATCTATATGATACACAACAGTAATTTAGTGCGTTTGCAGAACTCATGGTACTCAGCCTGATTGAGACGGACATTAAACAGACGAGTCTATGCACGTCAGACTTTGGGAAGTACCCCTCACGTATCTCAAATTAAAATGAGGTCGTTCTTCAGCTTATGCAGCTAGTTTTAAATCATGGTCCTACTTCAAAATTGCAAAACTAATTGAATGTGTTGAGGATATTGTGGGCTCACAGTCACTATCACTGCATTATCATAGTGTGCAGGGAGTTGATTGGTCCACTTCTGGACTCTTTTTCTCCTGCAATCCAAGACAGATATTTTGGCACTTTTTATACATAGAAATTCATAGAATAATGGCTACAGTCTTCTATGAATTTACTGTGTGTATATTGTTGTAAATATGCATAGCAAGAGTTTTTAGCAATGTGACTTGAGCTGAATGCCCCCCTGGTCAAAGTTGGTTGTCTGTCCAGTTTATGCTCTGCTGCCAACCCTGAAAACATGCCTGTATTGAAGCAATGTAATGGTAAATGGCCTGTATTTGTATAGCGCTTTACTTAGTCCCTAAGGACCCCAAAGCGCTTTACACGTTCAGTCATCCACCCATTCACACACACATTCAGACACTGGTGATAGCAAGCTACATTGTAGCCACAGCCGCCCTGGGGCGCACTGACAGTGGTGTAATGTAAAGCCTTTTCTTCATGTTTCTCCTATATGTGCAATAGGTTCTACAAAGATTACTTAATAACATTTTGTTGTAAAAGTCTTGATGCATGCTCAATCATCCAGGTAAGTAAATCCCAAAAGGTTGATTCTGTTCGTCTTAGACGTAGCGTTTTCAGTGGGAGAAACTGATACTGGTGATGTCACTTGGATGAGTGACAAAACATTTCTCCCACTGAAATGTTTCGTCACTCAAGCGCCGGTGTCCTGCAGGTTTTAGATGTGTTCTTGATCCAACACAGCTGATTCAAATGGCTAAATTACCTCCTCAACATGTCTTATCGCCAGGCCTCTTATGTTCTCCAGAGGCCTGGCAATCTAAGTGAACAGAATCAACCTTTTGGGATTTTTTTCTGAACTGGAAGATCATCAAAATACAACAGTTTTAGTATTTCTATAGCAAAGTTCATCAAGAAAATACTGAATTCTGCACTAAACATCCTGAACATTTGAAACCTAATGTGATTAAGTCAGCCTACTAACGTCAGTGGATGATAGACAGTGCCCTGCCTTCTGTTATATTCTAGGATATTAGTAGACATCTTGAGACTAAATGTTACCTAATGCTAATGTAGTATTTTCATATAAAAAAATGCTGCATTATTATATTACAAGATAATAAAACTCAAAATGGGATTACTTTTTAAAGGGACAAATATTACACCACCCTCACATAATGGAAGTCATTAGTCACACCTTCCTTTTGTTGCATGAGCAGTTCTGTAAATAAGATGTAATATGTTGGACAGGCGGATACTTGCTCTACTATCTCTATTTTTACTTCATGGTTTATTCACTATATATGGTCTACGGAAGACATACCGTTAGTTGTACTGTTATCGCTAGTTTTTTTTTGCAAACCACATTTCATGTTTCTAATCGGTTTGTTAGATTATAGACCAAAAGTTTCTTGGTATTCAGGAAAGTGAAAAAAAATCCAGTTGAGCTTGTATCTTATGTATGATTTCATATCCTGTCAATATTATAGATACATTTATTGAAAGATAAAAAACTTTGCTGTTTTCATTTTTGTAATCAGTTGATCAGATGCTTATTTTCTGCTTACGCAGTAGCAAAATAATTTAACCTATGCAAAGCTTTATGATGGCTATTTACACAATTCACTTTGAGAGAAATAATCATCTTTACATCTTCTCTTTTGAATGTTTCAATTTTGTGCAAACGTTTGTTTGTTTTTCTCGCATTTATCCACCGTCGAATAAATGATAAATATCTGGAGATGTGCAGACACGGGGATTGCTTAATAACTACCTCACACATAATGGTAGGATGTGACCTGTTAATATGTTCTTGAAGTTTTTATTTTAGAATTGAATATTTAGTAATCACTATCATGGTTCTGTTTTAACCCTTTTACCTGATTGCGAATAGGGAAATAGCACTTCAATAAACTTCGGTATCCCATGCAGCAATGTCTAGTATAAGTGGCTTTTTGGTAGATAAACACATCTATCTTTAATTAGGTTTATCCTTTATATATTGCTCAAAAATTAAAAGAACACTTTTTAATCAGAGTATAGCATCAAGCCAAATAAACTTTGGGATATTGACCCGGACCCTACAGACATTGCACAGGTAATCCAACTCCTCCAGGATGGCACATCAGTATGTGCCATTGCAAGAAGATTTCCTGTGTCTTCCAGGACAATATCTAAACCATGAAGGTAATTCCAGGAGACAGGTAATTACTCCAGGACAGCTGGACAGGGCTGTTAGAGGTTCTTAACACATCAGTAGGATCATAATCTGCTACTTTTGTGCAAAGAGGAACCAGATGAGCACTGCCAGAATCCTACAAAATGAACTCTGGGAGGCCACTCGTGTGAGTGCCTCTGAACAAACAATCAGGGTGGCTTGAGAGCCCGGCATCCTTTAGTGGGCCTACTCTAGTGTGCTCACTGCTGGGCACTGTTAGGCGTGATTAGCATTTGGCTGAACTGATTGGCAGAACTGGTAGATCGACCACTGACACCCTGTGCTTTTCAAAATGAGAGCTGGTTCACCCTAAACACATTTGATAATGTGAAAACGTCTGGAGAAGCCATGGAGAACATTATGGTCCCTGTCACACTGTTCAGCATGACCAGTTTAGGGTGGGTCAGTGATGATCTGTGGAGCCATATCCATGGAGGGATGCACTGACCTCTACAGGCTAGGCAACGGCCGCCTGACTGTCATGAGACACCGGGATGAAATCTTTAGACCCATTGTCAGATGCCACACTGGTGCAATGGGTCCTCGTTTGCTCCTGGTACACAACAATGCCTGCCCTCATGTAGCCATAGTATGTAGGGAGTTCCTGGAGAGTGAAACAATTGATACCACTGACTGGCCTCCACACTCGCCTGACCTAAACCAGAAAAACACACGTGGGACATTGTGTTTCCAACCCCACCAGGTTGCACCTCATACTGTCCAGGAGCTCAGCGATGCCCTGGTCCAGATCTGGTCATCATCTGTCCCCCAGGACATCATCTGTCATCTCATTAGGAGCCCTGACATTGTCAGGCAGGCATGTGGTGCCAATACTAACTACTCCCATAACGTCCATATCAGTAGATATATCCAGTATAATATTTCTTACCCCATTGTGATCCTTTCCTTTAATTTTTTGAGCAGTATATTAACTTTTCATTTTATTTGTTTTCCACAGAACCATCATGAAATTCCACAGTATGAAGATGGATGAAATCAATAAGATCATACGAGACCTATGGCGCAGCACCTACAGGGGTCAAGGTGTGTCTCGCATTAACAAGAGAGAGCTATTATTATTTTGTGGCATTTTCAGAAATACTGTTTTACCCCCTTACTGTCATTTATCTATTCTCTTCTCTCTCCAGATATTGAGTATGTCGAGATCAGATCTGATGTGGATGAGAATTCATCTGCTGGAGTGAGGCGGAGGGTTTACAACTACAGAGTAGTTATGGTGAAAGGAGACACAGCTCTGGATATGAGAGGACGCTGCAGCGCTGGCCAAAAGGTAAAAAAATGGGTTGTTTTTTTCTGTTTTGTGGTTGCATCGCATGAAACCTGCATGTAACATGCAGTAAAAAGGTCAAACTTCTCAAACATGATGTGACCATTTTGTTGTCTTCTTCTTTAAAAATATGATTGTGTGTGTCTAGGTACTGGCATCGCTGATAATCCGTCTAGCTTTGGCAGAGACGTTCTGTCTGAACTGTGGGATCCTAGCTCTGGATGAGCCCACAACCAACCTGGACCGAGAGAACATCGAGTCACTGGCACATGCCCTTGTAGAGTGCGTATATACGGATTCAGTATTCTTACTGCTATACTAGTGAAAACCCTCATTAATAGGATGCAACAGCTCCTAACATTAACTGACAGCTGTCTCTTTAGCCCCAAAACCAAATCCTTTAAACAGTTTAAGTAGCAAAGTGTCAGAGTACACACTTAGGGAATGTCTAATGTGCTTGGTCCCATTTATAAGCCGCCTCATCACATCTGGAACCTCATTTGGGCTTAAAAGCTGTTATTAAATCCAAGTTAACTTTGTACCAAAAAAGGCCCCTTTGATGTAGATATGTTGCTATAGATACTGAGCAGTAGATGGGCTTCAAACCAGGAAATAAAAAGAAGTACACAGCTGGTGATACTGAATTAAAAAGAACTGTTTAATTATTGCAGTAGTAAAAAACAGACTCCTCTGTTTTAACGTAGATTGGTACTATCCTTCAAGCCTCATACTGTGTCCCTACACAGTGCCCAGTGAAGTGTTACAGGATGTAGAGGTTGTCATTTGCCCATTCCTCTTTAAAAGTTGAACTATTTTGGCTTTACTGGAGCAGACCGTGTAATGTATCGGACAGAGAAACCAGCATCCGACCTGTCAAAACATTAAACACACAGACTTCTAGTTGTATACCTTGGCAGCCACTGTCTTCCTTGCAGTGGGATGTAACTCTTTATCTCCTGCTGTTTTCTTCAGAATCATTAAGAGTCGCTCTCGCCAGCGCAACTTCCAGCTGCTGATCATCACTCACGACGAGGACTTTGTGGAGCTGCTCGGGCGATCCAGCTACATTGAACATTTCTATCGTATCCGTAAGAACCAGGATCAGAACTCTGAAATCACAAAGTGCAGCATCACTTCCCTCTCATCCTATCTTCACTGAGCACTGAAGTGATTCGAAAAGCTGCTTTGGAAATGTAAACTAATGCTTTATCTCTTTGCTTTGATTTTATTTGGGCAAAGACCACGTTCAGGTTTGCTTTTCAGGAGGCATGAAGAAATCTCATTCGCACATCATTTGTTTAATAACTGACTATAATTTAACTGATATACAAAGGTATGTTTGGTTGATAGTGTTTGTTTTTGAAGTCAGTCGTCAATAACCTTATATAAACGTATTATAACCGTTATAACCGTAATTATCCTTAAGAAACTGTTGGAAGAAGTGCCAAAACAAAAGCAATAGGCTTCTGTTAACATCAGAAATATTTAAGGACAAAAAGCTTGATTCTAATCCATGAAGAGTTTGCTTGTTGTTCTGGAATCCAGCGTGAGTAAAGGAGCTGTTTGGGTTTTTTTGTTTTTGTTTTGGGTTTTTTGGGGGGGAAATAAAACTGCTAAAAACTGACGAAACTTTTCTGCATATTTATTGAAATACTGCTGTTATTCATAGTCTGACTAGTGCCCAGCAGCCATCAGATGGCATTTTCAGCAACAGCACATGCTTTGCTTAAAAAAATAGGGGGAAATTACACATTGAAATTCATATATAGCTTTAAAAAAAAAAAAGCCCCTAAAGAAAACAAGTCACATATCAGATTGTGATGAATGGAATATTCAACTTGAAATTCTTAGCTGGTGTACATTTGTCATTAGCTGAGAATAAAATTATAGAACATTCAGTGGAAACCAAAGTTATTGACCTATTATCACACCACAAATCAAAGGTAAGATTATTTAATTGCTGTAGATTTATTTCAGAGAAACACAGCGCCTTTATCTCAAAGTTGCTCATTGACCACAACTTAATCAAGAATTATGTCACACAATCCGTACATTTTTTTTTTTTTGCAATTGGCAAATGTGATAAGGCGTGGGCAAAGCAAGTATAAGTAATCTGTTATCTGCCAAGACTTCAGAACAAACTTGAAGCTGACTACAGCAAAACAACCACTTCAAGGGCTTTGTTTGAGGACGAATCTTCTAAAGGTTTTCACTCTAAGTACAAGTATGGAGATGATGATGATGATGCTTGTGCTAGTGTCTGCTGCGCTGATGAGTCCGTGTGCTGCAAATCCCGTCCGGAGTCTCAACCTAGACCATATCATTGATTTGGCTGACAAATACAATAAAACTATGTATGAGGTAAGGGCTCATCTCATAAGCACGAATGTTTTCTTGACTCTTAGCTTGAACATTTTATAATGTTTTTGGTGCCTTGACTTGTTAAAAAACTTGAAATTGTGTTAAAATTTTAAATGTTGACAAATATTTTTTCTATTCAATGTGGAAGAAGTTCTATGTTGAGGATGTGACTAATCTTGCTGAGGATGGATGTGGGGTGAGAGGATCCTTTTCCATCTCTTTGAAACTGTGTTCCCTGTAGAGCATTCAGTTTTATTGGATTACATTTTTAAATGTCATTCATTTTAAACACGTCTGAAGTGAATATGTTCTCGCTCCTGTTGCATACAGAATAAGTTCTTCTGCAGAGTGCAGGACATCCTGAAAAAGCATCACAGAACGGAGGATGAGAAGATCGTGAGAAACCTGAACGTGTTTTTTAAAGAAGCAAATGTAAGATATCTTTTTGCCAAATTAAAATGTGCCATCTATGTTACAAATATGTAAGGATTATGTACTAACTGCATTTGCAATACAGTGAGCGAGATCATACTGAACCCAGGTGTTTTCTTACCTTTTAGGTGAACTGCACAAAAGAACTAATTAACGTGCCTCATGCAACAACCGAAAAGCCAATACCGTTTTTGCTGGAAAACCTTGCAAACTGCATTCGCCAGAGAAACTTCATGGGAATTTAAAAACAAAAATGCCTGAATAGCTTCGTGTTCCGTGAACTGTCTGACATGTGGTAACGTCTTCAAATGTTTTTCATAGTCACAGTTTGATACAGTTGAAGTACTGGATATTTATTTTCTGGTATAGTTTTCTCTTTTATGCAGTTTATTTGTTATTTAATAGCAACTACATTCAGTGCTTTCACAGGGATATTTTTGGTTGAGTTATTTTTAAGCTGCATAAGTAAAAATTCATCTGTCGCTGGCATTAAACTTTACAACAGTTAAGGCAGCAACTGCACATTATTGTAAACTGCATATTTATATTTTATTTAAAACAAGTTCAGTTCACATTTTGATATGTTTGGATGTTTGTTGTAGTTCTTTCACTCCACATTGAAACAAGTGTTTACAGAACAAGAAGTTGTTTTTCTCACAACTTGCATTTGTATGGAAATGCTTTGTACCTTATGTTAAGACAATCAGCTTTAACAGACATTTTGATCCTGTTTTATTTTTATATTAAATTTTGATGACGCCTTACTTCTGACAAGCTGTCTGGTATCATTCAGTCCTTCAGTCCCTATTGTCTGAAAAGGGGACATACTTGTCAATATTTTCAGTTCAGTATCTTGACTTCTGTTATAATTACTTTGCATGATTGGTTCAATGCTACACTCCCTTTAAGCCAGCTGTCTTCTGATTGGTAGCTTCTCCTACATAGAAGGTTTAGGAGAAGCTGGTTGTATTCACAGCCATAACTGTGTACAACCAGCTTCTCGTACCGAATTTTTCGGACTATAAGGCACACTTAAAATCCTGTAATTTTCTCAAAAATCAACAGTGCGCTTTATAATCCGATGGGCTATATGTGGTATGCTTACTAACCTCAAAACAATTTTATGTGGTATACGGCGCTCAAAAATCTGTCAAAAAATGTTTTAGTACAACTTTGGCAAGCTACGAAGCCGCACCACTTGATGGATTGTTGGAGCATTACGGCTACTGTAGTCAGGAGCCTCGTGGAATAATCTGGGTCCAAAACTCCGTCCGCTTTAGGTCCCAAAGTCAGACAAATACTGCAGCATCACTGAGAGTTAAAAACTGTCTAAATGTTTTCATCTTTAATAAAATGATCAGCGTTGCTGCTTCACTAGGTGTAACAATTAAGTTTAACATCCAGACATCCATGAAAACAGAATTTATTACATTTAATGGAGTAGGAAGTTAGCAGGACTAAGCTCACTAGTTTCTACCTAAACATGATATAGCATGTTCTGACTGAGAGATTTCTAAAAAAAAAAAGCTGAAGGATGAACGCTAACTTTTTTCCACTCACTAAAAGTTAACGTGAGGGTTCCCGATAGTTGGGGACAAATGCAATCGCATGTCGTGATGCTATAAACGAACCAAACTTCAGTCAGGAGAACAACTGAGATATTCCATCCACAATACGAGGTTAGTCATTAATATACTGAGACAACATGGGAATAGAGCAGCTGCGAGAGAATTCTGATAACATTGAGACGGTGTTGTGTGGCAGGTGTTTTGTTGCCAGACTTTTTAACGCTTGTGGGGTGACTCCAGCTCAAGAGACACCACAGATCATCTGCTGATCAGAGGATTGGTGGTTTGAGTCCTGGCTGCTTCGATCTGCATGGCAAATATGCTTATGCAAAATACTAACCTGCATCCATTGGAGCATTAATGTGTGTGATTGGTCATAAGCATAGAAGAAAGTGCAGGTGTGAATGGGGCATGTTGGATTAAGCACTTTAGGTGTTCTGGGAGTGGAAAAGCAGAATCGGTCCATTTACCACTTCAAATCAAATCACTTGTATTGTCACATCACATGTGAGTGAATTTCTTGTGTGCAAGCTTCACAAGCAACAGAGGTGTGCAAAATACAATGACATAAGAACAAAGAAAAATATAAGAATGGGAATTCTGAGAATTCTAAGAACAAATATAAGAATGTCTGCGGTGTCCCTTGAGCTAGAGCCACCCCACAAGCGTTCCAAAATCTGGCAACAAAACACCTGCCACACAACACCGTCTCAATGTTATCAGACCAAAAAATCGATTTCCAGTCTCCTTGTTTCATTTTGGTGAGCCTCTGTGGACTGTAGCCTGAGTTTCCTGTTCTTAGATGTCAAAAGCAGAATCTGCTGCTAGTCTGTTTGATTCAAAGGGCAACATGATGCTGTAGCTGAACAGGTGTACCTAACAAAATGGCTGGTAGTTGCATATACACAATGGTGGATTCTCGTAGGAATATGCTTACTGTATTTTTCAGACCATAAGGCGCATTAAGTGAAACAGAACAGCCAGATAAGTCAAACTTTACTCAACTCATTCTCCTTACTTTCTCCATTTCTATACCATTGATTCATTAATGTTGAATGTGTATACCAACTATGTATATATACAAGTGTGTGTGTGTATAAAATAAAATATACAATATACAAAGATTAGCAGTGGATGCACTGGTACTGCATTCAGCATGATATGGTGCATTTCCAGCAGGATAATGCACCATATTACCTATAAATCTCTCCTTGGGCTGGTTCCCTCTTATTTATGTGTTTATATGTGTAAAAACCACAACCAGTACAGCCTTCATTTTCACAATATCTGTCCCAAAAATCAGAACAGAATTGGGGGAAAAGGCATTTAAATACGCTGCCCCTGCTTCCTGGAATAATCTGCAGAAGGAACTAAAATTCTTAGAATTGGTTACCTTGGGGGAGTTTAAGTCCATCTTAAAGGAACGAGGGAATAACTCTTTTACTCGGTGTGATTGTTTTTAATGTCGCTCTTAATTTGATCTGTTATTGTATATTTTTTACATGTTCGTACGGGGATATTGTGTTTGTTTTAAATGTTATATACTTATGAGGTACATGTATTTTTGACTTTTGTTGCCATGATGCCAGGTCTCTCTTTTTTAAATCTCAATGAGATTTTTACGTGGATAGATAAAGGACTAATAAAAAAATAGTGATCATAAATCACAAAGCTCAAATCATCTCAGACTCGTTTCTTGGTAAGAAAATTACGGCAAAACTGCAGATTACAGTTACTATTTGACCAAACGATTGTCGAAAATTTTTTATAGCCAAACTCTGTGTAATCTGTACAGTAGAAACAGATGGAATAGTAATCAGTCTAAACAAAAACCAGCACCTGTATGAGGGCGGGATTAAAAACCACACCAGAAATCAAACTTCAGACTATTCAAGTCTTCTCAACTTTATGAGCATATTTTCAAGTAACCATTGTAAATAGATGTCTGTTGTTTTCTTCTTCTCCTTTTTTGTAATGCAGCTCACCGTATAGACTCATTTCAGAGAAACTTTTCTTCTTTCTCAAGCTGCGTATTGACCACAACTTAATCATGAGTCTTATCTCTCCATCGCTGCAGACTGCATTTGGGGTTTTTTCTGTAATTGACAAATGTGGTGAAGACGTGGGCAAAGCAAGTATAAATAATCTGTTCATCAGCCAAGACCTCACAGCAACCTGCAAGCTGACAATTGAGCAGAAATACTTTTCAGCTTTTCAGCCAACTAATAACAAGTATGGAGATGATGACATTTGTGCTGGTGTCTACTGTGGCCCTGCTTATCAGTCCATGTGCTGCAAATCCCATCTACAATATGAACTTAAACAATATCATTGACCTTGTTCAAGAATACAGTAAAACTTTGAATGAGGTAAGATCTTATACATTTAACTGCCTCTTAGCATTCATAGAGCTTTTTGTTGTTCTTGTTGTTAGTTTACTTTTATTTTTTCTGCTTTGTTCAAGTTTTTAAAACTTGATTGTGACAATTTGTCTCTCCAATGTTGCAGAATTTCTATGTCGAGGATGTGACAGACTTGGTTGAATCTGGATGTGGGGTGAGAAGACTACTTTTCATGTCTTTGAAACAGTTTGCAAGCTTTCCATTCAGGTTTCTTTTTTGAGAGACTGCAATAAGAACAGTGATCTCTTTTTAACATTTTAATTGGGTTTATTTGTAACGCTAGTAGTTTCATGTTTATGTTTCATACAGGATAACTTCATCTGCAAAGTGCATGAGATCCTGGAAAACCATGCCACAAAGCAGCAGAAATATAAAGAGAAGGAGATTGTGAGAAACTTGAAAGTGTTTATTAACGGCACAAATGTAAGATATCTTCTCTGACATATTTCCTATATAAGAACATCAAATCTGTGTTACCCACATTTAGAGACAATGTACTAAATCTACCTGTTGTGTCTTTGGTGAGACAAAGAATCTGCAAAACGATAAAACATATTGTACTGAACTCAGCTGATTTCTTGTCATTTAGTTGAACTGCACTGAAGTTCTGAAGACTGTGCCGAAGGCAAGAACTGAAAAGCCAATACCGGCTTTGCTGGAAAACCTCAAGATATGCATTCAGATGAGAAACTTCAATGGAAAATAATAACACGCCTGGATACCTTCCAGATCTGTGGACTGTCTGTCATAATGCTTCCAAGTCATTTTCTTTGTTCTTTTTTTCTTTTTGTAATTTATCACAATTCAAGCATTGGATATTTATTTCATTCTATAGTTTAAGACAGTATTTTCCTTCCTTTTTATGCAGTTGATGTTATTTAATAGTAGCTATATTCGGTACATTAGCAAAGACATATCTGACTGATGTTTAACTGCATTTGTAAAAATGTATGTGTAGCTGTCATCAAACAGCACAACAGATCAACTTGACATGTTATTGTACAACTGCGTATTTATTTTTTATTTAAGTTAAGGATTTTTTAATATATTTGTATTACATATTTATTGCAATTGTCTCACATTGCATTGAACCAAGTGTTTACAGAACAATAATAAATCACTTTTAACCACAAGTCCAGTTTGTATGGAGATGCTTTGGGCTTTATAGCAAGAAAATTAACTTTTACACACATTTGGCTGTTAAGATCACATTTTGATGATGGCGTCATTTGTGGCTCAGTATTTTAGTTCTTGGCTTCTGTTAGCATAACTTTGCATGATTCATTTATACTGAACGAGCTGCAGACTCTCAGTCCATCCACTGTCTTAAATTAGCCTTTTGCTTGAAAACTACACTCCCTAAGCTACTTTTTTAATTGGTTGCTCATCCCTAACGGAAGATTTAACCTGCAGGTGGGTGGAGCTGCTGTACTGACTGACAGGGCTGTGTACCTGAGATAACAATATTAAGGATACCACCACCTCTCACTCTAACATTGTGTGTATGCATATACACTTACTGGCCACTTTTTTATGTATATCTCTTCTACTGCTCATTAACAAAAATATCTAAGCAGTTAATCACATGGCGGAAAGCAAATATTTATACATGTAGCCATGGTAATGATGCCCTGCTAAAGTTTAAACAGAGCATCAGAATCAGGACCACAAGTGATTTAAGTGACTTTGAGCGTGACGAGTTTCTTGGTGACAGATGAGTATTTCAGTAACCACTGATATACAGGGATTTTCCCACACAACAATCTAGGGTTTACAGACAATGATCCGAAAAAGTAAAATCCAATTATCTGTGTGAAAATACTTTCATGATAGCAGAGATCGGGGGAGAATGGCCAGACTGCTTTAAGCCAGGGGTGGGCAACTCCATGCCTCGAGGGCCCGTGTCCTGCAGGTTTTAGATCTCACCCTGGGTCAACACACCTGAATCAAATGATTAGTTCATTACCAGGCCTCTGGAGAACTACAAGACATGTTGAGGAGGTAATTTAGCCATTTGAATCAGCTGTGTTGGATCAAGAACACTTCTAAAACCTGCAGGACACCAGCCCTCAAGGCATGGAGTTGCCCACCCCTGCTTTAAGCTAATAGGAAGAACACTCTAAGTCAAATAGCCAATTGTTAGATTGATCGTATGCAGAAGACCATCTCTGAATGCACAACACATCTTATACTGTAGCCCAATTGCACTGAACTTTGACGCAGAAAGGTTACATCCTCAGAAGACACATAAGGTGCCACTCCTGTTTGCTAAGAATAAGATAGTGAGACTACAGTTTACAATTCAACAATAGAAACATTTAAGTCATCGCCAAGTATGTTGAGTCCCAATTTCTGCTGCAATATTTAGATGGTAGAACCAGAATTTAGTATAACAACATTAAAGTAAGAATCCATCCAAGGGATTAAGGAAACATTTAATTAGGCGGCAGTCAGAGGCGGAAGTGACAGTCAAGGTAAGCGACTAATGTTGTAACTGACGTCAGACGCCGGAGATTTTGGCGGAAAATTAAAGCAAATGGTAGTTTAGATTTGAACAAATTTCTTTAAGCTTCAGTATTACCAAATACACTTATCAATTGTCTCATAACTAACAATATTTGTCTAAATTATCTCCAACACCCTGGAGAACAACGGGGAGAGTTTAGACGCTCTCCAAGATTATATTGATCAGTGCTTTCAGGATCTCGTGATGAAGAAGGCCCAGAGTACAGCTTCCCCGGCCAAATCTGAGACGCCGTCGTCGAAAAGACAACGCCCGGCAGATTCCCCCGGCACAACATCGCCAGCTGGCAAAGATATTGCCGACATACTGGAGTCAATCGACAAGCGATTGTCCAGTTTCGACGCAAGGCTGTCCCTGGTGGAGATTCTTCACCGGGAATTTAAATGCTTGCGAGAATCCCTGGAGTTCAGCCAGCAGCAAGTGGAAACGCTCGCTGCTGAAAATGCCACGCTAAGGGAGTCGGTGAAATCTCTCACAGAAAATGTTACTCAGCTAAATAGAGAAAATAAAAAAATAAAAGAAACGGTTATTGATCTACAAGCTCGTAGCATGCGTGATAATCTAGTATTTTCTGGTATTCCAGAAGCCGCTGGAGAGGACGCGGAGACCACGGTAAAAAGCTTCATCAAAACCCACCTGAAGCTGCCGGAGGACATGGTGAAGAACATCGTCTTCGATAGGGTGCATCGCCTCGGCCCCATTCGGGCTACGGCCGGGAGACCACGTCCTATCGTGGCCAAATTCGGCCACTTCAAACAAAAACAACATGTGAAAAGCCGCGGCAGGGAATTAAAAGGAACGGACTTCAGCGTGAACGATCAGTTCCCCAAAGAGATCCTGGAACGACGCAGGGTCCTCTTCCCACTTCGACGCGGCTTCATCCAGAAAGGCTCCCGCGCTGTCATCGCTGTGGACCGGCTGTACGTGGACGGACAGCTCCACCGCGACCCCAACATCACTCCGTGGCTGTATTAACTTCAGACCAGATAAGAATCCGCTACACCCTTTCCCTATCCACTCACACTAACTTGGATTAACATTTGTTTAACTTACCGGTATCAAATCACATCTTAAGTGTGATTTCATAGCAATATTAACACCGTCACTCTCCGTCAGTGATTTAATTGGAATGTTTACGTTTTCTTTTCTCTCTTCTCGTTTTTTTTTTTTTTTCCTCTCTTTTCCCCCTCTTGTTTTTATGCTGCTCACCCTCGTCCTTGGTTTCTTTCTTTATTTCTTTCACTGCTTCGATCACCTGCTTCCACACTCTTCCACAAACAACATCATTTATTTCGACACTTACTCACTGCACGATCACGCACAGTCATGCGCTCAACGGCAGCACATTTACATCAGTCAGACAGCGCACACAGACCTACAGGATACACACACTTAAGCCAAGCATACTCATATTAGTAAATATGCAAACACATAGTCAGACTCGGGGAGCATCTCGCCACACATTTTTTCTCTCTCTCCCTCTCCTTATTTATGAACAAGTGATATATTCTCTCCACCTGTCTAAGCGACACACACAGAGTACACCCCTAGTTATGCACAGACATCTATGGGTGCACTAAGATTCGTTACATGGAATGTAAATGGAGCTGGCTCCAGAGAAAAGAGGTTAAAAATATTTAACCAACTCAAAAAACTACAGGCAGATGTTGTCCTTTTGCAAGAGACCCACAGACCTCTTAGAGGTTCGAATGAACTTAAAACACCTGAGTTTCCTAATGTGTTCTCAGCCTGTTATAATTCTAGACAAAGGGGAGTAGCAATTTTAATTCATAAAAAAATTAATTTCACAGTACTCGATACAGTTATAGATCCAGAGGGCAGATTCTTAATCATTAATCTATCTATACTTGATAAAAATCTATGTATTGTAAGTGTATATGGTCCAAATGTTGATGATCCCTCATTCTTTCACGGTTTTTTCAGTGCACTCTCTGAACACTTAGATGGCACACTTGTGCTTGGAGGCGACCTCAACCTTGGACTGAATGAAGAAATGGATAGGCTCAATACAGCAGGAACTCAGCGTAATTGGCAGTCCACAAATATAATCAAACAGTATATGAGCGACTTTGGTCTTTGCGATGCATGGCGCTCCCTTCACCCCACCAGTAAGGAATATACTTTTTTCTCACATGTTTATCACTCCTACTCTCGTCTGGATTATTTTTTGGTCAGCAGCTCACTGCTGAGCGACATTTCAGACATTGAGATTCATCCTATAGCTGTCAGCGATCATGCTCCTGTATCTCTAACACTAATGCACAAGAATAATACTATGCCAAGTAAAAACTGGAGATTTAATACATCACTGCTTAATGATGAAGACTTTATTAAATATTTTAAAAAAGAGTGGACTTCATATTTAGACTTTAATGACACTCCCGGAACATCAGCTTCTGTTTTATGGGAAGCAGGGAAAGCTGTGATGAGAGGTAAAATAATTTCTTTCTCATCACATAAAAAGAAAAAAGAAAACAAAAATATTCAGGAATTAGAAAAAAACATCAAATCACTAGAAGAAGCCTACGCGTCCCACCAAGATCAGGAAACATTGAACAAAATACGTGTTGTGGAAGTTTTCCCACTTAAATAAAGTCTGCAGACGAGCGGTGAGCGGTAGCTAACATTCTTTTATTCCCATGCACACAACATACAAACAAGCTTGTGAAGCCCCTGCATGACCACGGGGCAGGGTCAGCAGAGTCTCCCTGAGCCAAAGTCAACCTCTCAGTTAAATACCTTCTCCAGGAACAAAAGGCAGTACACAGCTGTTTCACACTCCCTTGCTACTTCCCAGAGTCCTCAAGAGACAAAAGACTGGTCCTCTGGAGTTCCTGTTTTCCCCCCAACATCTTTGCTACACCCCCTACCATTTGTCTTAAGTATGAGTGTCAGACATGTTAAAACAATGAAATAATGTGATTAATACCTTAGTGAAAGAAATTCCTCTACAATCCCACCCTTTGATTCTAAAATCAAGAATCACATTAAACCAGAATTTCTTTCCTGACATTCTGCATATTACATCAACATTATTGTACACTTAAAGGAGTTTCACACTGTGTATCCTCACTTCACTGTTCTCCCACCACCCTTTGTTCATCTTTAATCTTCCCCACAATCTAAGCTCTCACATGCAAATGGAAACACCAATGATACAGAGGAAAGGTCTTCTCCAGAGTGTCAAAGTACTTTGCATGGCAAAGTGAAACAGCATTAGGTGGTCATTCTCTGTCACAGTCATGGCTCCTGGCGTCTGTGCCATTTACAGAGTCATAACTCCAACGCTGATCTTCCTTGCGCTGTCACTTTTGGAGCTTGGCACGCTCTCTCCATCCCTCGATTTCTGTTCCAACGCGGCTGTAGATTTAAGGCAGAGCACGTCGTACACCTTAGTTGTCTTCCTCAGCGTCAACGTCGAAACTCTTTCATTTTATTTTAAGATTTTGCTGTTCAAAATCTCCTCATGACAATCCTTTGGAAGCCCACTGTCGTTTGTCTGTTGTCCTGCAGATGGTCCCTGCTTCTCAGTGGTCCTCTTGAAGCGTTGTCTCCCAGGCATGGTCTGCATCTGCGCCTCAGTCAATCCTTCCATATCCCTCATGTCACGGTTCCTGCAATTTAAAAATGAAAACTTCCCCGGAAAAAACCCTCTTTTGCCCTATGTTAGCTTATCACCATTAGACATACACAATAAAGTTGTGCATTGTCTCTTAAAAATTCTCAGGGCTTCTCCCCTGAAGTAGCTTTACTCCAGGCCCTGTCGTAAGAAAAAAAAACATTAGCCAGTGGTGTGTCCTGCTGTAAATCATGTGATTAGATCATATGATTATGCTCTCTGCTGTGGAAAAAGTGATATAGATGTTAGCGCAGCGCGTCTGTATGCACACTTTCTCACAGTGACCTCTGCACTGTAAACAATACAAGGTCATGAATAACACACCGCTGGTAAATTCACAAAGACACAGAAAGTGGCAATTAAAAGGTTAAGTCAGCACGGCTCAAAAGCCCATGCAACCCAGGATGTTGCTGTCACCTTTCTGCTCCTGTAACAAAGAAACATACATATATACATCCACCCTTTTGTCTCTCTGGGTGGAGGTGCAATCTTGCATATTGGTGTCAAGTCAGTCAGGTTTTTGTCAGTCCAGTCAATCCCCGTGTTTATTGCTGATAGCAGAACCTCTTGTGTCGCAATAAGTTTCTACTGCCAGCAATGACGTCATTTCAAAAAGGAAATAAAAAAGAATTTAGACTGGATTACCTCGCTGAATCCTTTTTGCCAGGGACTTGTTTTCTGATTGTCCCAAATAAGTGGCTTTCTCCTGAGCCCATTTTAATTTTGGAGAAGCTCACTTGCGATTGTTCAACATGTTGTATAGCGCTTTCGATCCCGATCTTGCAGGCCTGCTTGAAAAAGAGAAAATTGCCAAACAAAAATCTCAGTGCACTGTTAAAAATAAAAAAAAAACATGAAGGCCTAGTTTTAGAAGTTGTCTAAGCATACTCCCTTAGAATGATAGATCAAAACAAAACTAATTGCCAGGTTCAAAGTGGTACCAAAGGAAAATGCATCAGTAAATCTCCAAAACTTTCATCCACCAGTCACACACCTCACACAACAGCAATATTCTATTAGAAAATGAGTTTTGGTTTTCCCCATGTACCCAGATGTGTGTCATGATAAGACCTCCCTCACACATCAGAAACCAGAAACTCAATAATCTATTAGTCCCCACTCATCTGACCCTCCCGCAGCATTCTGTTCACCCCTGCAATGATTCAATCATCCTTCCCCAAAAATAATACTAGTTCACTAGTCTATGTATCACTGCTTAACCCACTAAGTGAACCGGACAAGATGACGGTAACAGAAATGCATGCTTTAAAATGCTATTTGGTCTTCATGAGCTTCATTGCATGTGTGTTTGTGTTAGTAGGATTAATGCATTTTCTGTTTGTGTAATTTTTTGTGTACCTCTCCTTTTTGCGGTGCTCCAGACACTTTTCAATTCTCCACGCAAGGCAGTCGTTTTTTCCTTCCCAGTTTTCCTAAACCCAAATTTTATTCCCACACTACAACAGCATTCCTCCATGTTGTCCCCTTCTCCTTTGACTGTGGTCTCATCTCATCTCCCCCCTTGCAGCAGTCCAGTGAGAGTCAGTTGTCTTTCAGCTTTGTCCTGTGTTTTCCACTGTCTCATTTTGCCATTTTTGCGCCAAAAGTGGCAAATGTCCAACTCAGGCAGTCTTTTCAAAAGTCCATTCACACACAGTGAAGGTGCAGCTCGTTGGAAATGCACATCCATCCATCCAGTCATGATGATGCCATTTTTCTCCTTGCTGTCGCTGTCTTGCACAGCTGTTGCTGCTGGACCTTTTCTTCACTGCTCAGGATGCTGCTGTGAGCTCTTGAGATCCATCTCGTTGTTCTGGAACTGCATTTCTAGTCTTCAGGGAGAGATTCTTGGAGCTTGTGTTCTCAGGGTGACAAACACATGGAAGTTAAGCTGTAAAACAATTTAGCCAAAGCTTGGCTTGAGTGTTTCTAATGGTGTTAACCTATAATTTTCTTCCGACTGCTGCATGTGGAAAATTGATCCAGGTCTGCTCTTCACCTGCAAGTGACACACTGAAACATTTTGATCATTCTTCTCATTGCTTAAAACAACACATCTCCCCTCTCTGGTTCTGAATTCCCTTTTCTTAAAAACCCAGAGAGAGTGTGGTTGTTCTACGTTGAAAAACAACCAAACCCTCTTCCTATTTTGCTTATTTTTATCAACAATTCTGCTAAAAAAAAGAAATTTTCGTGTGTCCACCCTAGGGGAGCTGGTGGCCTGCAGTACCACCTTCTCCCTCTAGTTGGAAACAACTGTTACACACATTTCTACACTCCTCTCTCTTTTTTTTTTTTACTTTGTTCCCCATTTTCAACATTTTGAAACCCCATTTCTCACTGTTTTTACACACACATCAACGTTTCCCACACAACCATTCTCTGCAATCTTACACACCACACATTTACTCAATTCTTACCACAGTCACGTATTGAGTTTTGTCTCTGGCCGCCTGGTGGAAGGTCTGCCGATCTACTGGATCTAGATCCTATTTTACTACACGAGGCGTCCCCCGTGAGGCCCTTGCCTTCTACGGACCAAGGAACGAACACCGCCACTCCGTGCACTATAGTACACAGAGATGGATCCCGACAGTGTACCCGAGTTGCTGTCCCTGTGACGTACTTGGACCGAACACAGGTCTGGGCCGGCTTCTCCCCAACAACGTGCGCGAGCCACTGTCCTTGTGATGAGCCGTACCCAACACAAGCCTGGGGCCTCAAACCACCAGGTTTTTTCTCCCGGAGACTCGAACTCCGGGGTCGGCCAGCGTTCCCCCCCTCGGCCAGACAAAAAACTCCTCATAACTGTATACAAAGTTAGCTACAACTCACCCATCTGCAGAAGTCCCCTCAAAATCGATGATCTCGGTGGTGACTGAAACACACGGCTCCGTGACTCCTCCATTTCCTTCGCTTCAACAGCTGGTAGGACAAAGGTACCTTTTCCCTCAGGGGTGATCAGCCCGTCCACGGAACCGTTGTTCAGCGACCACACGGACCACCCTGCTCACAGCGCCATTTTGTTGTGGAAGTTTTCCCACTTAAATAAAGTCTGCAGACGAGCGGTGAGCGGTAGCTAACATTCTTTTATTCCCATGCACACAACATACAAACAAGCTTGTGAAGCCCCTGCATGACCACGGGGCAGGGTCAGCAGAGTCTCCCTGAGCCAAAGTCAACCTCTCAGTTAAATACCTTCTCCAGGAACAAAAGGCAGTACACAGCTGTTTCACACTCCCTTGCTACTTCCCAGAGTCCTCAAGAGACAAAAGACTGGTCCTCTGGAGTTCCTGTTTTCCCCCCAACATCTTTGCTACACCCCCTACCATTTGTCTTAAGTATGAGTGTCAGACATGTTAAAACAATGAAATAATGTGATTAATACCTTAGTGAAAGAAATTCCTCTACATACGCAAAACAAAACTAGAATTAAATGAGATAATTGATAGAAAAACAAAATTCTTAGTACAAAGACTACGCTTACAAAATTATGAACATAGTAATAAATCCGGTAAATTTCTAGCAAACCAGTTAAAAATAAATAAAGAAAAAACAACTATATGTGCTGTTCAAGATTCATCTGGGAACACAATATATGAACCGAAACAAATAAACAACATTTTCAGGGATTTCTATAAAACGTTGTATTCACCACAAATAAACCCATCTAAAAAGGAAATTGATCAATTTTTAGACAACATAACTCTCCCAAAATTATTAGAATCTCAAGCAATGGCACTGGATTCGCCACTGACATCAGGTGAACTCCAGGAAGCCCTGATAAATATGTCCAATAATAAGGCTCCAGGTCCAGACGGCTTTCCTGCAGAATTCTACAAAGAATTCTGGACGATTCTAGCACCAGTTTTTTACAGAACGTTGTTAGAAATCAAAGAAAAGGGCAGACTTCCATCAAATATGAATTCTGCAAACATTAATCTCCTGCTAAAACCAGGCAAAGACCCTGTATATCCCTCAAGCTATCGTCCAATATCCCTTATTAATGTAGACCTCAAAATAATCTGCAAAGCTCTCTCGAAGAGACTAGAGAAAATAACCCCCCTCTTAATTCATCCTGACCAAACTGGTTTCATAAAAGGTAGGCACTCATCAACAAATACACGTAGATTACTTAATTTGATAGACTACTCATACAGTAAAAACCTTGAAACTACAATATTTTCCTTAGATGCAGAAAAAGCGTTTGACAGAGTTAACTGGAAATTTCTATTTGCAACTTTACACAAATTTGGTTTTGGATCTTCTTTCATCAACTGGTTAAAAATATTATATAATTCCCCAACAGCTTGTGTCAGAACAAATGACCAGACATCCTCCAGCTTATGTCTCCTGAGGGGCACCAGGCAGGGATGCCCACTCTCCCCTTCACTGTTTGCAATTTTTATCGAACCACTAGCAGCAGCAATTAGACAGAATTCAGCAATTAAGGGCATAAAATGCAAGAACGTAGAACATAAAATCAGCCTTTATGCTGATGATGTGTTACTCTTTCTCCAAAATTCACAAACCAATATCACTGGGGTGATTGAATTGATAAACTCTTTTGCAAGAATATCAGATTACTCAATTAACTGGTCAAAATCTACAGTCCTTCCTATTAATTGCTGCTTCCATAATTCCTCTTCTACTCCACTGCAATCGGGAAATATAAAATATTTAGGTATTAATATTTCTCCCAAGCTTGCAGATCTAACTAAATTAAACCATACCCCACTTTTAAAGAAAGTAGAAGGTGATCTGGCTAGATGGAAATGTCTACCCATATCACTCATGGGAAGGGTTGCTGCTATAAAAATGATGGTATTACCAAAAATAAATTATTTATTCTCAATGATCCCAACTAAACCGCCGCAAGATTGGTTCAGATCTCTAGATTCATATATGTCCAAATTCCTTTGGAAAAATAAGCCCCCACGTATAAGCTTAAAAACACTACAAAAGACCAAGGATAAAGGAGGATTAGAACTACCTAACTTTCAGCACTACTTCTTAGCCAACAGGCTTCAGTTTATCTCAGGATGGCTAAAACATACCCTCTTAGATGAACCTTGGCTAGATGTAGAACAAGCACTTTGCAATAATCTAGAGATTTCAGATCTACCATTTATCAGCTCAAACATCCAACGACATGAATGCTTCAAAAGCATCAACATCAGCTCTTCTCTGACAGCATGGTGGGAGTTTCTGAAGTTGACAGAGTCTTCATTAATCCCATGCAAACGTACACCTATCTGGAACAACCCTGACATATTACAAAACAATAATATGATAAACTTTTCAGATTGGAATGGTAAAGGAATCAAATATGTAGAACATATACTAGAAGGAACAGAATTTATTTCATTTGACAGACTAGTTACACAATATGGGATCAACAAGAAAAGATTTTTAGAATATCAACAAATTAAATCCATAATAAAAAAGAAATTTAAACTGGGTCAAGTTGAACTACAAACACCACCAAGTGTGGTTCAATTTTTTACTCTTAAAACCCCCAAATTACTATCCAAAATATACAGAATGCTTTCTAAAACAGATGAATCAATATCACTTCCTATTGCAAAATGGGAAGCGGATTTATCAGTTAACTTAGACCAAAACTTCTGGTCTCAGATTTGCTTAAAAACCTTTCATCTAATCAGAAATCCCAGTCTTCAATTAATTCAATACAAAATACTACATAGAGTGCACTATACAGGTCATCGGATGTTCAAGATGGGCTTTGCATCTACCAACAACTGCTCACACTGCCAAACCAATTCACCGGACAATTATATCCACGCTCTTTGGTTCTGTCCACCAGTTCAGAAGTTTTGGCGCGAGATATGTGAAGACTTATCAAAGTGTCTGAAATGTAACATTCCAACTTCCCCCTTAGTGTGTTTGTTGGGCAGCTTAGATAATGTCACTTCAGAAAAGAATATAGCCCATATGGTTTTCACTGCTCTATGCATAGCCAAGAAAACAGTCCTCATGAACTGGAAAAATAAAAACAATCTTAATTCTAACCAATATAGAAATTATCTATTAGATTACATTAGTCTTGATACAGCCTCTGCCACCACATCAGATCAATCGCTCTGGGCTCCTCTGATCAGCTCCATCACCTAGTGGGGGTGGGGGGTCATATTTTGGTCTCGCCTTCACTGTTGTGATTGGTGTGGGGGTAGGGTCAGGCTTGGGGCGTCGGGGGGTTCCCCGGGAGCATCTTCCTTGGGGGGCTCAACCCGGGGTAGCGGTCATGGCCAATTAGGGGCTCTGTTGGCTCTTAGGTGACGGCTTCCTCGTGGCTACGTGCAGCGGGGCTAGGGGAGGGTCTGTGCTGACGGACGGGGGTTACTGACCTGGTAGCCTGGCTGCCCCTGGGTGGGTCCGGGACGGGCGTGAGGTTCTGGGGGCGCTCCGGCTCTGGCCTGGGGCCCTGGCCGGGCCTCGGGGGCCTGGGTCCTGGTTGGTGTGTTGCCGGGGTTGTGGGCCGGTGGGTATATGGGGGCCCGCCACTGGCGCAGGGTGCCGCCGGTGCGCCGAGCCAGCTGGGGGGCTCTTCAACTGGTGGGGGGGGGGGGTTGTCACATCTTGCAGGGGCTTTCCTCTCTCAGGAACTCTCTCTGCAAGAGGGGGAGATACAGGAGAGGTGGAGGAAGATCTCAGCCTGGGCGTCTATTGTCTTATGTAGTCTGGAAGATGAGTGGATGATGGGGTGGGTGCAGTTTTCTCTGTTGTGGGGTTGAGTGGACTGCCCCGGGCTCTGTGGGGCCGGGCGGCGCCGCTGCGCTGGGCCCCGGTTCGGATGGGCCTGGGCCCCCCTTCCCTGGTGGGTCGCGGAGTATGGGGGTGCCTACTGGGGTCAGCGGGGGAGCTGGCCCCAGGGAGGGGTCACTTGCTCCTCCCTTCCTTCCCTCCCCATCTCCAGCTGCCTCCCTCTTCCCGCTCCACCACAACCACCCACACATGCAGGGCCTTGGAGTGGGGGTGTGTCACCAGGGTGCAGAGGAGGTAACCCCCCCCCCTCTGTCCCCTTCTGGCTGCCTCTGCCTCAATTTTATCCCGCAACTTAGACATTCACATTACTCACATTCTCATTACACATAAATATAGGATCTTGGGGGTGGGCACGCTACACGGAATCCCAATTACCATCAGGGTGTACACCTCACCCCCGGCGTCGTTGCCCACCTCTCAATTTTAAATACACGTAGACATTGAGGGCTAGCAGGAGGGACTATGCGCTTACCTGCTGCTCTCTGGCAGGTAGCTCCATGCCCTCCTGGGTTTTAAACGCACCTTAGAACACACATACATCAACACTACAATGAGCGGGTGGAGGGAGGTTAGGAGTCTTCTCTCACCCTCGTTCTCTGCTTTCTGCTGGAGCAGGGGGGCTAGGAGGAGGAGTTGGCCGTCCGACTGGGGTCCGGAGTGTGGGGCCTCCCTGCTGCTGCGGAGTCGGGGCGGTCTGCTTCTCCCCACTGCAGGGAAAAGGGTAACACAACCTGGGTCTGGGTGCAGTTCCCCCCTCCAGGGGCAAGGGTACCTAGACCCGGTTCGTAGAGTACGCTTGGGGAGTGTGATTGTGTGTACAGCGTCTCTTTATGTCTGTCTCCACGTTGGTTGAGTGTGGAGTAAGTGCATATGAGAGCATGAGGGTGGGAATGGATGTTTGTATCTGTGTGTGCCTGTATGTCTGTGTCTGTATGTCAGGTTGGGTATCAGATGCCACCTCTCTGAGGACAGCTCAGGCCCTCCAAGGTTTGGAGGCCTATCTCCCCCCACCACTTCCCCTGCCGGGGGCGGACTCCCTCAGACGTCGGTGCGTTGGTGGTTCTTTGTGTCCGGGGGTGGGCGTCCGGGTACACACCGGCTCACTCCTTGGCGGCTGCTTATCGGGGCCTGGAGCCTGGGGCTCGCTTGGGCCACTTCGGAGGTGGGGTGCCCCCGGCCTCTCGGCCTGGGGCTCGGTCACTCAGGCACAGCTGGCTGCCGGCGGAGCTCACGGGCACGTCACTGCAGCCCCCCCTGGCTTCTGCTCCGTGGCTGCTGGGTGACCCCTCATCTGGGACTCTCCTCAGCTCTTTCTGGGACAGTGGCGCGGCTGCCCCTCTGTTGGTCTTCCTTGGTCTCTTGTGTTCTGGGGGCCTCTGGATGTCTGGGGTTTTGATCTCCTCCATACCTGCTTCATGCCCTGGAGGACGGGGCAGTGGCCCCCCACACCCTCTAGCAGATCATTACATGAGGGAACCTTTTAAGAAAACAAGCGCGTCCATGCTCACAGGTGTACACACGGGTGATCACACACACAAACTACACCCTTTTTGGCTCCTACCTCAATGCACACTGTGCTGTCGATCTTACGTGCTGCACAATAATGTTTAATATTTAGTATTTACTGTCATATTCCCATATATCATTGTGATGTGGTTTATTGTATTACTCTCGTTTTCTTCTGCTTGTTTTCTTTTTTCTTTCTCAACAGGTGATCCAGGTGATCGATATATGTATTTTTTTTTTTTTTTTTTTTTTCTTCTGCTTATTCTGTTGGTTTTTGTTTTTTGCCCTTCTCCCCCGTCCCTCTTCTCAACTGTTTTTCTTCCCCTCTTTCTTTCTCCCTTTTCTTTCCCCCAGTCAAGTCTGTCCCGTATTCAGCAAGTGAAAATAAAATAAAGAATAAAAGGTGAATCAAATGAACCATTACGGCAAAGCTGGGATGGTCAATTTGGTAAAGAAAATCCGTTGGGCATCTTTCTTCGCCTTTAGACAATAATTCTGATGGCAAAAGAACCAAACGGGACAGGCAAAAAAAAAAAAAAAAAAAAAAAAAAAAAAGGAAACATTTAATTAACGTGTCAGATTGTGAATGAAATACTCAAGTCAAAAATCTTCACTACCATTCACTGTAATTTGTACAGTAGGAAATGATGTAACAATTTTCAGTGGAAACCAAAATCATCGGCCCTTTGGCCAGATTTAAAATCACACCGCAAATCGAAGTTAAGATTGGTTGAGTCTTCCCCCATTTTTTTCAGCAGTATATTTCCAAGAAATCACTTTGCGTGGATCACAGTCTGTAATGAAGTTTCTTTTGAAAGTACCATTTTTTTTCATCTTTTCTGTAATGCAACCAAGTCTATTGGTTATTCTGAGAAAATAGTTTCTTTTCTGCTCATTGACCACAAACTAATCGTGGATCTTATCGCCAAGGCGCTGCAGACTGCTTTTTGGTTTTTTGTAATTGGCAAACGTAATGAAGGCGTAGACAGAGCAGGTATAAATAATCTGCTCTCAGCCAGCACTTCACAACAACTTCGAGGACTTCTGCTTTTCAGCAAACGAACAACAAGTATGGAGATGATGATGTTAGTGCTGGTGTCTGCTGTGGCCATGCTGATCAATCCATATGCTGCAAATCCTGTCAGTAACAACAACCTAAACCGTATCATTGACCTGACTGAGAAATACAACAGAGATCTGAATGAGGTAAGGGTTCATCATATAAGCACAATTGTTTGAGTGACACTTAGCTTGAAATTTTTTTTGGTGCCCTAACTTGTTAAAACCTTTAAAAGGTGTTTACAGTGTTCAGTTACAAATATTTTTTCTATTAAATTCGATTAAATCTTTTGGTGCCTTATCTAGACAAATGATTCAATATGTTAAAAGTGTTAGCTGACAGTAATTTTTTCTTGGATCTTACAGAGGTTCTTTGTGGAGGATGTGTCTTACCTGGCTGACGATGGATGTGGGGTGAGGAGACGTTTTTCATGTCTTTCAAGCAATGTTCCTTTTAATTCATTCCATTTTCTTGAATTGTTCTGCTGATTGGCAGTTTGAGTTGGTTATTTATTTATTTTGACAAACTGCAGAAAAACATTAGCCACCTTGTATAATTGTAAATGCACGTGTTTTTAAAAGCTCACAAATCCGTCCTTGTGTTCCATACAGAATAACTTCTTCTGCAAAGTGAATGACATCCTACAAAAGCATGCCAAAAATGACAAAGAGAAAGATATTGTGAGAAACCTGGAAATATTCATTAAGAATGTAAGTTTTTGTTTTTTGACACATCTCCAACTTAAGAACAACAAATCTGTGTAGTCTGTGAAGGTTCTCAGTCATCCAGGTCATCATAGTCTAAGGAGCTTGGAAAGAAAAGCGTCCATCTGTGTTGTAAATATTTAGAGACAATGTGCTAACCTCACTTTAGGTAGACAAATACATCTGCAAAACTGAGCATATATACTGAACACAGATTCCTGTCTTTCAGATGAACTGCAAAGAAGTACTCAAGAAATTACAGCCGTCAGAAAAAGAAAAGCCACTACCTGATTTGCTGGGAAACCTCACCAAATGTATTCAGAGAAGAAATTTCACGGGAAACGTAACACAAGCTGCCTAAATACCTTCAAGATCGTTGAACTGGCTAACGTGATAACTCTTTTAAGTGTATTTCAAAAGTCATGGGTTTTCATAATTCAACCCATGACTTTTATGAAATATTTTTCATATTTTAGGTTTTTTTTATATAGTTTAGTAAGTTATCACTGATTTGTCTCTTTCTTTTTTATGCAGTTTTTATTATTTATTAATACTAAATTCAGTACAGCTCAAAGATTTAGTTTGGTTGAACTATGTTTAAACTGCAAAAGCAGAAATATATCTGTAGCCGTCTTTGATCATTACAAAGTTTAAGAAAGCAACTTAATGTGTTTATGTACAACTGCAAATTTGCTTCTTTTTTAGGTAAAAGTAATTCTGGTTGTAATAATATATTTGTGTGATATTTTTATTGTAATTCTCTAACGCCACATTGTAACAGTAAAGTGTTTACAGAACAATAAATCACATTTGCCCAGAAGTGGAATTTGTGTGGAAATGCTTTGTGTCAATCTACTGTAACAAACATTTCATTTTCTTTATTTTAAACCTGAATTTTTATAAAACTGAACCTTTCGCAGACCGTTTCATATCATTCTGCCCTTTCAACATTTTAATAGGGCGATATTATATTCATTTGCAGCAGTTCTTTGTCTCTGTCAGAGTTCCCTATGCCATCCAGGCTCTGGAGTGAACCTTTGGCTTCGATACTACATGCATTTCAAGTCAGCTTCCTTGTGATTGGCAGTCCAATCAAAACAACCACTAGCAGCACTAGCAGCTCCACCCAAAGCAGGTGGGTGGGCTGCTAACTCACAGCCACAGCTGTGACATCCCACAGCTCTGTAAATAGAAAAGAACTTGCAAACTAAGCATTCATAGTGGTTTGAAGCTTTCAGTATCACGTATATATAAACTTTCCTCATAATTTGAAAATTTGGCTAGGTTTAATATGTAACAGTATTAATATTAATCAATCAATTTATTTTTAAGCACATTTAAAAACAACACAGGTTGACCAAAGTGTTGTACAAAGTAAAAAAGTAGAACAAACACTAGAGTTGGATGTCTCGAGACCACTTTTACATGGTCTTGTCTTGGTCTCGACGGACTTTGGTCTTGTCTTGGTCTTGGATCCCTCGATCTTGTCTTGGACTCGCTGTCTCGGTCTTGCTGTCTCAGATTGACATAGTGGTCGGGAGATTTGGAGTCAACAGTATCCATGATACACAACGTTCGATAATGTGTCATGAGCACACAAAAGCATCAGCTCTAAATGCCGTGCTTAGAGAGTGCTTTGTAGTGAATCAGAAGAGACGACTCCCATTGAGCGAGAGCTGGCTCCTCACTTAATTTCCTTTTGCTGCTCAGCTCTTGCACAGTGGCTCAGCTATGCTCCAATCCCTCCATATTGTGGCCAATCACATGCGAGGATATAGGATTTTATCATTATGTGAAAAACAGAGAGGGTGAAAGACGCAACAGTCAAGTGGAGCGTGCATCTGTCCTCTCAGTAAGTGAGTGAGACAATAGACAGCGGTGAGGAGGGTTGTGTAGGTGCATCGCAAAAACACATAAATATGCCTGACACCCATAAACGAAGCAGCATCTGGCTGCAGTTTAAAGACTTTTTTTTGGTCTCTGACTCGTCTTGACTTTGTCTTTGTCTTGACTCGGTCTGTCTTGGTCTTGGTCTTGTCTTGGTCTCGATACCCTCTGGTCTTGGTATTGTCTTGGTCTTGGTTTAGGCGGCCTTGACTACAAGTCTAACAAACACACACAAAGAACAAAGCAAAAACTCAGTCACAATTAAAAGCTAGTGAGTAAAAATGTGTTTTCAGACGGATTTTAAAAATGTCAAGTGTTGGAGAGATCCTAATTTGAAGAGACACTGTTACAAAGTTTGGGAGCAGCAATTGCAAAGGCCTGGTCTCCACTGTTTTTTTGCCTGCTTCAAGGGACAACTAGAAGCAACTTATCAGCTGACCTATTTGGAATAATTTTAGTTTAAAGAGCAGAGAGGTCTGATGGAGCTAATCCATTTAGAGACTTAAAAACAAACAGTAAAATCTTAAAATCAATTCCACTGTACTGTAATCTACTGGAAGCCAGTGTAAATGAGCCAAAACTGGGGAAATATGGTCATGTTTATGAGTGCCTGTCAAGTGTCGGGCTGTAGCATTCTGAACAAGCTGAAGACGAGAGAGCAGAGCCTGGCTGCTACCAAAATAACGACTATTACAGGAGTCAAGCCTGGATGAAATGAATGCATGAATCACTTTCTCGAAGTCAGCAGATGACAAAATGGTCTTATTTTTTGCAAGGGCCCTGAGCTGGAAGAAGCTGGCTTTTACAACAGAATTTATTTGTTTCTCAAATCAAAAATTGCTATTAAAGAACACTACCAGATTTTTTGCAATGGGAGTTCTAGTCTTTTCCAGAGGCCCAAGATCACCCTTATACGGTGGCCCTGAAAACCCAAAACATGGGAGGTGTGTTTTATCATGATTCATTTAATACTGATGACGGATTTTTAGGCTAATAGTTAGGCTAATAAACTTACCTCTCACCTTTTCTTTCCTCACAAAACCGATAGATCCTCCACTTCTTTTAAGTGTCTCCCAGCGCAATTCTTAGCATATTTTGGTTCATGCAACTGGTCCGACGGGTTATTGTCTCCACAGAAACACTTTCCTTGTGCTTTTGGAAATCTGTTTTTTCCTATTTCTGTTTTCGTTTGTCCTATTTCTGTTTTCGTTTTTCCTAGTGCCGTTGTCATTTTTCCTATTTCTGTTTAGTTTTTTCCTATTTCTGTTGTCGTTTTTCCTATTTCCGTTGTCGTTTTTCCTATTTCTGTTGCGTTTTGTGTGCTTTTGCAGTGTTTTTCTTATTGCTGGTGTTTTCTTAAATTGCAGTCCGTTTGGTCTTTCAGGGCCACCGTTAAAAGAAAAATGAGGGTCAGAAGGTCCAAATAGTACAATCTCAGTTTTTTGATCATTTATATTCAAAAAATTGAAAGCAAACCATGAATTAATGTCATCAAAGAAGTCTAGCAAAACTTTTAGAGAGTCTGTAGAATTCTTTTAAGAGGAAAGTAGATTTGAGGATCATCGGCAGTCAAATGAGATTCCATCTTTCCTGAAAATAGAGCCCAATGGGAGCATGTAAAGAGAAAGAGGACTGGGCCAAGGATAGATCCTTGAGGGACCCCACATGTAAGGGGTGTAGATGTGGATGAAAAGCCACCGAACCTGACAGAAAAACTTCTATCAGTTATATATATATATATATAATCACCAGCCATTTTGTCAGGTACACAACTGCAACAAGATGTTGAACCTTGAATCAAATTGGGTACAGTAGCAGAAGACTGCACCAGGTCACACTCCTGACATCTCAGAACACGAAACTGAAGCTGCAGATCACGCAGGCTCACCAAAGTTGGGAAATAGAGGATGTGAAAAATGTGGCTTGGTCTGATGATTTAGTTTCTGCTGTGACATTCAGACAGTAGCTTCAGAATTTGGCGTAAATGACATTAAAGCATGGATCCATGCTGCCGTGTATGAGCGCTCTAGGCTGCTGGCGGTGGTGATGCAATGTGAGTGATATTTTCTTGGCACACTTTGTACTAGTGGTGGGCGGTTCGATCCAAATATTAATTGTATCAAGTCATCGATATCGGATCAATACTAGCCTGGTGAGATTGATTCTTTACTTTAAGTTCCGCTCTTGTTTGCAGTGCTGTGGTTTCGGAAAAGACGAAACAGCCAGGTCGCCGGACTCGCCACTCCTGTGTCAGCACAGATCAGGCACACTTTGCTCCCCCTCCCCCCTCTTGTGTTTAGATGTTGCGCCATCATGTGAAGTGACTCAGATGCTTTGGGGGTTGTTAAATTGTTTACATATTATTTATATTATCACCAGCTGGTTTTTTGTTGAAAATTTTAGATGTAATTTTTGTGTTATAGTTTCTCAACAGTACTTGTTTGTTTTAATTTGTTTACTGGTTTGCGTGCACTTTTTATTTTAGGTTTTGTCAAAATAAATTGATAATATAGATTTTTTATAAGTATTTTCTATTTAATTATAAACTTTGTCCTAATTATGTCCTAGGTTTTAACTATTTCATACTAAAAAAGGAAACATCATAAAAAAAACTTAAGGTCATGAAAATTAATTGAGTTTTAGCAATTCAATGGTGCATTCACCTTATTTATTGAAAAGTATCAGTATCGGCGATACTGGCCCGTATTTACTTGGTATCGAATCGATACCAAAATATGCAATGTCGCACACCACTACTTTGTACTAACTGAGCATCATCAAATCATAAAAGCCTGATTGAGTATTGTTATGTTCATTCCTCCCTGTAGAATCACAGTGTACCCATCTTCTGATGTCTGCCTCCAGCAGGACAAGGGAACATGTCTCACAGCTCAAATCATCTCAGACTGGTTTCTTGAACATGAAAGTGAGGCAAAATTGCCAGTTACACTCAATATATGCTCACAAAGTTAAAAACAAACAAACAATTCAAACATCTGATTTTGCTGAATGAAATATTCTTGTTGGAAATCTTTAGTGCCATATTCTGCGTAATTTGTTGAGTAAAAAATGACGTGACAACAGTCAGTGGAAACCAAAAAAATCAGCCCATCAACTCAAACATAAGATTGTTCAAGTCTTCCCTTAATTTCTTTGAACAGTACATTTCCAGGTAACCACTTCGAGTGGATGACAGTCTGTTAATAAGTTGCTTTTTATTTTTTTTAATTCAGAGAAACGCTTGCTTTTCTGCTTACTGGCCATAACATCATCATTTCCCTTATCTCACATTCACCTCAGATTGCATCTAGGCTGTTTTTTGTAACCAACAATTAGGGCGAAGGCATGGGCAAAGCAAGTATAAATAATCTGTTCTCATCTAAGACCTCACAACAACCTGCCAGTTGACATCTGAGCAACAGAAACACTTTAAGGGCTTCTGCTTGAAGACACGTCTTCTAGAGGTTTTCAGCCAACAAACAACAAGTGTGGAGATGACGATGCTCATGCTGGTGTCTGCTGTGGCCATGCTGATCAGTCCATGTGCTGCAAATCCTGTCCGTAATCCTACCCTCAGAGATAGTCTTAACAGTATCATTGACCTTGTTGAACAACACAGTGAAAATCTCACTAAGGTAGGAGCTCATCTTATAAGCACAAGTGTTTTCTGGACTCTTAACACTCATAGAGCTTTTTGTTGTTGTTGTTAGTTAACTCGTGTTTTTTCTGCTTTGTTCAACTTTTTGGTGCATAAAACTTGTTTGTCTTCAATGTTGCAGAGTTTCTATGTGGAGGATGTGACACATTTGGTTGAATCTGGATGTGGGGTGAGAAAACTTCTTGTCTTTGAAACAGTTTGCAAGTTTTCCATTCAGGTTTCTTTTTTTGAGAGACTACAATAAGAACAGTGATCTCTTTTTAACATTTTATTTATGTTTATTTGTAAAGCTTAGTTTACTTATTTATGTTTCATACAGAATAACTTCTTCTGCAAAGTGAATGACATCCTACAAAAGCATCCCAAGAATTACGAAGAGAACGATATTTTGAGAAACCTGGAAATATTCATTAAGAAATCACATGTAAGTTTTTGTTTTTTGACACATCTCCAACTTAAGAACAACAAATCTGTGTAGTCTGTGAAGGTTCTCAGTCATCCAGGTCATCATAGTCTAAGGAGCTTAGAAAGAAATGCGTCAATCTGTGTTGTAAATATTTAGAGACAATGTGCTAACCTCACTTTAGGTAGACAAATGCATCTGCAAAACAGTGAGAGATATACTGAACACAGATTCCTGTCTTTCAGATGAACTGCAAAGAAGTACTAAAGAAATTACGGCCGTCAGAAAAAGAAAAGTCACTACCTGATTTGCTGGGAAACCTCACCAAATGTATTCTAAGGAGAAATTTCATGGGAAAAGTAACACAAGCTGCCTGAATACCTTCAAGATTGGTGAACTGGCCAACGTGATAACTCTTTTAAGTGTATTTCAAAAGTCATGGGTTTTCATAATTTAAGAATTTTTTCATATTTTCGTTTTTTTTTTTTTAATTAGTTTAGTAAGTTATTACTGATTTTTCTCTTTCTTTTTTATGCAGTTTTTATTATTTATTAATACTAAATTCAGTACAAGACAGTACAGTACAAGATTTATTTTGGTTGAACTATGTTTTAACTGCAAAAGCAAAAATATATCTGTAGCCGTCTTTGATCATTACAACATTTAAAAAAGCAACTTAATGTGTTTATGTACAACTGCAAATTTGCTTCTTTTTTAAGTGAAAGTCATAAATTCTGGTTGTTGTAATATATTTGTGTGATATTTTTATTTTAACTCTCTCACGCCACATTGTAACAAGTGTTTACAGAACAATAAATCACATTTGCTAATTTCTTTGAACAGTATATTTCCAGGTAACCACTTTGAGTGGATGGCAGTCTGTTAATAACTTGCTTTTTTTTTCATTTTTTGAAATGTGAACGGTCATGTAGACCCTTTCAGAGTCAAAGTCTCAAGTCAATAATCTTTACTACCATTCACTGCAATTTGTAGAGTAGGAAGTGATGTAACAATTTTCAGTGGAAACCAAAATCATCGGCCCTTTGGCCAGATTTTTTTGTGATTAATATTCTATTGTATTTTTAGAACACTACGGTCCACTGTAGATACAGATTATGTCACATAAAAAAAGCATCAGCAGAACAGTAGAGAATACAAACCCAAAATGAAGGGGGACAAACAAAACAAGAGATAAACAAACAAGCAAAAAACAAAGCAAACAAACAAAAACACAGCCATCCTTTGACTACGTGGGTCTTGCTGTATGCCACACTCTGTCATCCCTGAGAGTGCTTCGTCAGAATCCCAATGTCTGTTCCACTCTAAGTTCTAGTCTGATCCTTTTATTCTGAACAGATATGGATCCCACTTCAGGTGGAAGCTTTCCACTTTATTCAGAAGCCTGTATGAGAGTTGTTCTAGTGCAGCAAGTCTCCCTAGTTGAACATGCCATACAGAGACAGGTGGGGGTGGAAAGGGCCTTCCACTGGGAGATAATGAGTTTACGCCCCAGCATCAATGCAGTCTGTACCCACTCAGCAGCCTTAGGCAGAGCATGTTTAAGGAGTGATGGGTCCCCCAAAACGAGTAGTCTTGGTGAAAAAGGAATATCCCATTGTATGGTTGATTTGATAAAGTCATGTATCTCAGTCCAAAAGATTTGGGTTTTAGGACAGCTCCAAATCATATGGGTCATTGTGCCCACACCAGTCTGACATCTCCATCATTCAGGGGACTGTATGAGGTTTGCCCTGTACAGTCTGTGTGGCGACCAGTAAATCTGGTGTAGTAATTTGAATTGGATCAGTCTCGTTCTAAGTTCCCTGGACACCTTTTTACTATTCTGCAAAATTGTAGTCCATTCCTGATCTGTAAAAACCACACCAAGGTAAGCTTCCCAAGCTAATCGGAGGGCAGGTAGCCCTTTACTCGTGCCCTTAACAAGCATTGAGTAACCTTCTGTCAACGTTAACGCATATCAATCCATCATCACAATTAACACGATTAAAGCAATTAACCCATCTGGAGCGCAGAATGACTCAAGTAAAGCTCAAGTAATCTCAAAGTGGTTTATTCAACATGATAATGAGGGGGAAAAATGTAATGCAAACAAACATATACGTTCATTTCAGAGAAACAGTTCCTTTTCTGCTTATTGACCGCAACTTCATCATAAGCCTTATCTCACAGTCACCTCAGATTGCATTTGTAACCAACAAACATGCCAAAGACGTAGGCAAAGCAAGTATAAGTAATTTGATCTGAACCAACATCTCACAACAACCTGCCAACTGAGCAAAACAACCACTTTAAGGGCTTCTGCTTGAAGACATGTTCTGCGTAGTATATTACTACTTTGTGGATTACGTGTCTGTTATTAACTTTCTTCTGAAAGTACCACTTTTTTTCTCTACTGTCTATAGGTTGTTCTTTGGAGAAAAATTGCTTCTTTTCATTGATCACAAATTAATTACACATTTCATCTCACTGTCTGCATTTGGATTTTTTTGTAACTGGTGAATATGATAAAGGTATTGGGGGGGGGGGGGGGGGGGGTGTTATATACTTTGTTCAAGCTTTCATTTTTTCAGTTCATATTTGTACTCCCTTTAAGCCAACATTCTTCTGATTGGCTGCCCATCCCTAAAAGGAGGTTTGAACTGCAGGTGGGTGGAAGTGCAATACTGGCAGTCAGAGCTGTGTACTTGAGATAACCATGACATCACTCAGCAGAAAAAGTAAAAATAAATAAATAAATAAAAATGGCAAACTGAGCATAATTTATATGTGATTTTTGCTGATAGTAAATGATGCTTAATACTTACCAGAATATAATCAAATATTAAAAAAAATAAGTACATTTAAGTTTAACCAATATAACAAATATGGAAGAAATGCAATGACGTGATTTTGCAATTTAAGCTTAAATCCTATATTAAATCATGTATGTGGAAAGGTCAGATGGATAGAGAGAGGATGTTGAGGTGTGGCTGGATATTGGGTGATTAGATATTAATAATGTGATTGGATGTCTCTATGGGTGAGGACAGATATAATTTCAGAAGATGTGTGAAAAGAGAGTATGTTGAGAAGATCTAGTTGCCATTTAAGCACGCTGTGATTATACTGCCTTTCAGCAGAGATTCAAGTAATGGTTAAGAGGACAGCAAGCATATCAGTGAGTTGAAGGACAGGCTGAAAGCATGATAGTGTCACTGTTTTTTTTTTTTCTTTCCTCTTGTCATATTTTTTCTTCCCTGATTGATTTTAAATTAAAGGCCGTATTTTAAACAGCATTCTGTTATTTTACTGTGTTTGTCTTTATGTCAACTGGGACAGGTGCAATATTATAGTCTGGCAATGTGCTGTCCCCAAGGCATAAAGTAGGTGACAGGAAGGGAGTTCAGACAAGAAGTTCACTTAAATATAAACTAATTTATTAAACATGATCTAACCAAGACATTATCAGCGGAGGCAGTGAAGACATCTAGACTTTGAGGTAGTTACAGCTGGGCATGTCCCCTCACTTATCAGGCTTCATCAGCTTTGCACTGCCTACTGGGTAAGATCAATAGGATCAGATGTTAAAATTTTTTTAGCAGAAGGCCAATCCAGGCTTCCTGTGTTGGGGTGCTGTTCCCTGACAATTGACAAGCAGCAGACTACACCAGGTCGCACTCCTGACACCCAAGGAAAGGAAACTGAGGCTACAAGTCACACAGTGTCACCAAAGTTAGAGACTGGAAAGTTTCAAAAATGTTGTGTGGTCTGATGACTTTATTTCTGCTACAACATTCACACGGGCAGGTTCAGAATTTGACATAAATAACATAAAAGCATGGACCCATCCTACATTGTATCAGCAGTCTAAGCTAGTGGTGGTGGTGGTGGTGGTGGTGGCACAATGATAATTGATATCTTCTTGGCACACTTTGGGTTCCTTTGTACCTACTGAGCCTCATTAAACTGTAAAAGCCTTAGTACTGTTGCTGATCATGTCTATCCTTCTGATGACCACAGTGTACCCATTTTCTGATGGCTTCTGGCTGTATTTTCATAATGCTGAACTTTTGGCATGCCATTGTTTCTCATTCTGTCCTTTTAAGGGAACATATTAATTTCATTTTCAGCAGTTATTGGTGGTTTTGGTCTAATTCTTGTTCTCTATCAGAGTAACTTTGCAGGATTCCCTCATACCAGAACATGGTGCAGACCCTGAGGTCATCCACTGTCTGAAATCGCTCCCTTTAAGCAGACTTTCTTCTGATTGGCTGCCCCTCCCAAAGCAGCTGGTTGAAGCTGCCGAACTCACAGTCACAGCAGTGTACCTAAAAAGTCTATAGGTGCTAATTCAAAATAAGACCAAGACAACTTTCAACTGTACTTTAAAATGTGAAACTACATTTTTTAATTATTTACTTTTTTAATCGGAGGAACTATAATGAGTCTACATGTCATTTATTTGTGTGCACTAGCCGTGATGGGTCTTGAAGAAGCGTTTAGAAGTTCAAATGATTGCTCAAATATTAATGATTCTGTAAATCATTCAGCCCACAGAACTTCTAAAGAACCCTCTTTTTTAGTAGAATGCACTCAACTAATCGGGGCACCCCAGAAATACATTTGTGCAAATGCTGGTACCGTCTCTGAAAGAAACACGTTTCACCACTCTTTTCCCTCTTGCCTTACACAATTACCCATCACTCAGTGACTTGATGCAATGTGAGAGCTATGGGGAGGCTTGCCGTTGGTGGTGGTTGGGTCTCTTTGTGGCTTTCAGCTGTGTGTATGTGCGCTACTGAACCATGGCTCCCTCATTACTTAATTATAAAGAGACTCTTCTTTTCCACAGTGCTTTTTATAGAACTGTTGAAATATTCCCAAAACTATGTGTAACCCATTTTTTCTTGAAGGACAGATCAGCTCTAATATTCATTTAACATTGTGTAAAGAGAATAAACAGATGCAACACACTGCGTGATAACTTTCTTATAAGATATAAACTAACCCAACTAACCTTTAGTGGAATAAATACCATTTTTGATTAAAAGACGCATAAGCACAAGTCCAGCAATCGCAGTGTTACATAAATAACAATTTGCAGGTCAAGAGGAGCCCAGTTTAAGTATTTATGTAAAGTAAGAAAAGGCTAAATTCACTCCACTGCATTCTGGACAATTCTGTTGGTGATTTATTCTCTTTCATTTTAAATGTTTTTGTAAAGTAGTGGATTTTTTTATATCGAGACTGCCCCTGGACCAAAAGGTAAAGTTTCAAATCCATGTGAGATGCAGAACCTGAGTAGGAAATTAGTATATTTTATCCACTGTAAACAACAGATCCACATTCAAGAGGTGTTGATTCGTAAGTATTAAATAACCAGGATTTGCTTTATGAGTTATATAATTGTCTTTAAAAATCCATGTATACATTGTTTAATATTAGGGCTATTTTTTTAACATTTGTTTGTACATGTATGTATATATGTTAGAGCAAGCTTTAAAAATATTTTTGAATGTGTTTGATTTCATTTGCATTAATTCAGTAACATTCATTGTGTAATGTGTTCTATATTTTATATTAGATTCGGGTACTACAAACAAACTAACCAAATAAACTTAAAACATATGTAGCCACAGAGCTGAGGTTTGTATGTGGCCATTAGTTGTATGGTTTGTTTTTTAAGTTTATTTTTTATTTCATATTATCTCATGAAAAATGCCTTAAATTGGAAAAACGATTAAATGTATAGATATTTCTCTCTTTTTTTCCAATATATTGCCTTTTTCTAACCAACTCTGGTTATTAGTCTTAAGACTATTCATCTTTATTAATGGCTTATCTATTTACTTACTCTCTCTCCAGATTTATCATGTTTCTGTAGAAGCTTTACATAAATCTTTATCACAAAATTTCATACTGAAAAAAAAATCACAATAAAAAAGGTTCAGAAATATTGGAAAATCCATATTTTAAGCAATCTGTGATACTGCTATTATATAGTCATCAAAGGATAAAATACGATTTTTAAGCCTATAGACTATTATTAGTTTGGGTTAAAGAAAACATTATCAGGACTACAAATTAAAAACTCCACGTGGGAATCATTGCAGGCATGCAAATAAGCTTGATTTAGCCTAAGGCAACATAACCTGTTATTCTGCTACGATACAAACCGGCTTTTTTCCTGGCAGATCTGATGGGATGTAGGAGATATCGTGCTGTCATTCAAAGAATCCTCTCTGTTTCATAGCGAACAATAGGACTTCTTTGTTCATTGACCAGGCTCGTGTAAACATAAAACTCTTTAAGTGTGCGACAACCGTGCTGATTCTGGATCATTACTTGTCTTTAGAGGGGCTTGATGGATGTCGTTTTATGTTCTTCCCCTTCATCTGTACACACACAGACATACATGCTCAGCACTGCCTGCCTCTGCTGCTTCTTTATTGTGTTCCTGGTCGATTAGCCTCGGGGCTGTCTTCAGGGCCTGGGGCCGGTGGGAGCAGACAGGGGGAGGGCGGGTGGCTGCATCTGCTAGGGGACCTCCTTCAGGGGCCCCGCAGTGGCCTGGCTCAGTTTTCATGTCTGTCTTCAAAGGCACAGCCCTGTGGTGAGAAACAGAGAGAAGACAGTACATCGGCAGTGGCACTGCCATTGTTAGTTTCCCATGTGCCCTCTGTTAATACACAATATGTGGATGATGGAGCATGTCAACTCTGAGCTGCTTTTCACTTCTCTATCTATCTATGGCATGTATACTTTAATTGTGGCATGATTATTATTCATACACTGCAAATGATTCAATTTGGTTTCACAGTTATCAACTTTAAAACACACGTTTGCAGCATTTAAGAGGGGGTACATCTGAGGAATATTAATTAGCTGCATCATTAATCAAATAAATAGATAATGTAGCATGCTTCTACTCATTTCTTCTTTTTTATAGCTCTAGGTCAGTCACATACTATAGCTTCCCCCTAGCTTTATTTTTGCATTTACAGTACTCTGCTGGCTGGTATACGCTCCTCATGTCCCGCCTCCCATCCTCCTGTTCATAGTGGACCCTCTTGGTGCTCCTGCTGTCACAGGTGTTTAGTGTCAAACTGTCCGTGGCCGGCAGGGACGCGCTTACCTTGACGTGATCAACCTTGAAATGAAAAGAACTAAATCCAGACAGTCAGGGTAACAGACATGTCAGCCATTAGGGATTTTTTCCTTCCTTCTCTCATATTTTTGCTCGTTCCTGACTTTTCACTCTTGCTCTTCCTCACTTTCGCTTTACATTATTTCTCTTTACATTCCTTTTTCATTTGCACATTGCCCACCTTCCTTTACTCTCTCTGCTGATTCCATTTTTTTCTTTCTACCTTATTTTCCTCTTACCGTTCATTTTATCCTAATTTAATTTTCTCTGAGTATGTTCTGTCTTTTGTTCCTCCATCTTCTCTTTCCTTATTCTGCTTCTTAACTTATGCCTCCCACAAGTCCTTTTCTCCCGTTTCCTTTCCTTTGTCTTGCCACACTACAGCCAGTGGAGTTATGGAGTTTGATTATGTTCAGAAGACCTTATTGTGATTATGCGTTCTTACACTCTAATCTGGGTTTGTGTGTAGCTCATCTTCTGACCAGCTAAGTGCTTTGTAGAGAAAAAAAAAATCACGCCACAGTGAATTATTTCTGGCTGGGTTAGTTTTATTTCTCTGGGCACTTTGATAATGGAGAGGATTTGAATAATGAATGGGGTATATAATACTGTTCTTCAGACCCGCTGAATGAATTAAGCAAGTGCATATAAGTGAGTTTCTGTGAGTGCCTCTAATATACACCCCTACTTCAGCCTTTCAATTTCACATTTCTATTTATATTTTTGGAGCTGGAACATGAATGTGCTCTTTTGTGAAAGAAATGAAATTGCTAGAAATGTTTTTTAATTTTTGCTATTTCTTTTTTTTTTTTAATTGCTTCTCATCTGTCATCAGGAAGGAAGGATCTCTCGCCTGCAGCCTCCAGTGTTGCCATTTCTACACAGACTATTCAGACATGTTTCCACAACTGAATCGTATCTGCATACGATTGGCCTCAAGCACAGGGTGTTAGAGTCTAAATTTTTTTCTATCCTACATTTCTAATTTTCTCTGTGGAAGCAATGACAGTTTACTGATGCTTCAGAATATTTGTATTTTAAAGTCAAATTACTGATTTGAGTTCCTTTGGAGCAAGAAACTACTATAATTACAGGAAGTGCTATAAGCAAGTTTATTTTAACATCAGCCTACCCTCTCTAACTTTGTCTCCATTAATATTATTATTCAGTTATTTTGGAAACCTGTCAGCCATTCTCACAAACTGCCTGACCAGCAGTACAAGAAATTCTCAAAAAAGAGAAAATAAAGGCAGCACTCTCACATCAGGCAGTGGAATTAAAAGATTATCCCCATTATTAATTATATATTTTCTGTTTATTTATCTATTACTTTTATATGAAGTACAGTGAACACACACACACAACATGACTGCCACGTGTCTGTGGATTTACATCACTTCAGTGTCTTGTCTCTTTATGTGATTTCAGACTGACTCCATAATGTTGAGATAAGGTCTCTGTGGAGGACATTACATCTGTTGCAGGACTCTTATTGTTGTTGCTAAAAATACTGCAGTAATACATGACTGTCAGTTATGTCCCTAATGGAATGAATAAGAATCTAAATCTGAAGTGCCAAAAAACCTTTGCACAGTACTGCAGAAATGCAAATACTTTAATTTGCTTTATAACAATAAAGGGACTTTAGTATATTATACTATAAAATCTGTAGATTTTTCTTACCTTGTAAATAAACAATTAATTACAAAAGGACTTCAGAACTGCAGTAATGCAACGAGTTATTTGAAAGAATGTAGCATTAGCGAAACAGAAAGAATGTGGATTCACACATCCAACCATGGAAAAAGAGACAGAAACTGCAGAGAGCATCACCTGCTGTACCTTTAAAAGACATTCATCCATCATCTTGGCTTCAAGTTTCTAGAGAGTAACACAATCTCATTGTGTGCCTGTGAGCATGTGTATCAAGGTCTGTGCTGCACACAGGTGTGTGTGTATTTGTGTGTGTGTAGCAGCAGTTTGGCTTCTGATGATAATAGAAGGTGACTAATAGAGAGCCCAGAGGTAGCTGTCTTCCCTCGCTCTGGTCACATTCTCATTTGTTGCTACTGGCATGGGATGAATTATTGAGTTTGGGGTGTCTTGGCTTTACCCTCCCTTCACATTCCCTTAGTGTGCTCCCACGGATGACAGCCACCCTGTGAGAGTGCGTATTTTAAAGCAAACTGAGAGACAAAGAGAGAGGGGATACATATATGTGCACCTATTCTTGAGCAATTAAACAGAGCTTTCATCCTCATTCTGTCAAAAATAGTCAGACAGTTTGTACTTAAGTAGAAGTACATATACTAATGTTAAAAAATACTCAGGTAAAAGTTGAAGTTTCTACCACCTGTTTTTGTGCAAAGCTGAACCTATTTATATTATATTAATGTAATAATTAATTTATATTAGTAGATGGAATTACAAACTTTATTTGAGTCTAAATTTGAATTCTCGTAAATATACTCACTTAAACAATACATACAAACAATAAAAACAATAAAAAATATATATCTATTTTCCGTTCCCTACATTGTAGAGGGTGACTTTGCCTCTAAACAGGAAAATGTGCACAGTCAGGGGTTAAAGTGGGATTCAGCAGGTGGGGGAACCCTAAAAATCAGTTGTAATGGCTCAGTGTGGGAAAAAGAATCACAGCTCATAATGATTTCTATTTTCTTAGTGTACAGGCTGTGATCACCTGACCTGCTGCTCTTTGTGGATTTACACAGCTGAATTCAACCAGATGTCATACAGATGTTTCATGAATTGCCCTGGCTGAGTTCCATCCTCTACACTGACAGTAAACTGTACTATATGCTTTCTTTATATTAGACAGTATACAGTTGGTATGAAGGTGGAATTCAGTCAATGAATCTAATCATCAACGTTAAACTCATCTCTGAGGCACTTAAAGTAACGTTTCTCTGAGCATTAAACCACAGCAGATGTGCACCAGTCACACACTGTTCTTTACTTTAAATCCATCACAGTACAGCAAACAAACCTGTTTACCCTGCACTAACCTGCAGTGGATTTCCAAGCAGTCTGCCTCAATTTGTTTTACAGCACGTTTCACAATATGAAAAAACATAATGTCACGTACATCGGATTTAAAATCAGAGGACTTAATGTACGCTTTAAATGTGCAGCCTTACCTTTGAATCTAACCTCTCCTCCTCTGCTGTCCTGTCTTTCTTATCTTTCTCCATCTCTGGGTGAAGTTAGCTCTTTTTCTTTTCCCTCCCTGTATAATACAGCAGCTGGACCTTTAGCTAGCAATACACTGTGAGACAAACTACTAATGTTTGTTAAGCTGATAGAAACGTTGGATTTGAAAAGACCTGCCGCTTAAAAAATGTTAATCCCTTTCTGCTGGCTCCTCTTCGGTAGGGCTGAAGTGCTGAAGATGCTGAAGTATCGCGATAATGCAACTTATGTACACTTGCAGTCCTTCCGGTGCCAAAAAACAAAACGAAAACAAACTCTAACCCCATTAACTATGGCACACGGCCTTGCACCTTTCATTCGTGGTAACTAACACACAAACGGGACTGCCTGTCATGTGTTACTGTTTCGACTCAGATCAGTTTGATGTTTGATGACCCACAGTGACGTGAACTAATAACTTCACTCAAATGTGTTAAACCAAAGTAACGAGCCTGTTTTGAATATGTAAGCAGTAGAAAGGACATATATTTGTTTAGAAATGTAGTGAGTAAAAGTAAAGAGCTGTCACAAAATTAAATACACAGGTAAAGTACAAAAACCTGAAGATTTTACTTAAGTACAGCGACCTCTGAAAATAGTCATCCCAGCATGAAAACATCTTCATTATATCTTCACAGAGCCCTGCTCCCTTTATCGCAGCGTTAGCCCTGTTTCTTTTTACCACTTTTATTATTATTATTATTATTATTATTATTATTATTATTATTATTATTAGTCTCAAGTCCTTCACCCATCACTATTTTAGCTGTGAGTTTGCACACACACACACACACACACACACACACACACACACACACACACACACACACACACATATATATATATCCTTGCAGATGACGCATGAATTTGCCCCTGATCACGTCTCTGTTATTGCACGAGAAAACGCAATATACCTTTCAGCTGCTGCTGAATAATTGAGGTGCCCTCAGTCGCCACATGTCGCTAACGCACAAGCCTTCAGCTCAACTTACCGCATAGGGACGACGTTATGATATCAATACAGGTATTCCAAAAATCAATTATTCACACCGCCAAGCTCTTGTTTTATCTTCATTTTTATGCCACAAACATGCCGGCCGTTAGAGAGAAATTTGGTCTTGAAAAGAGTTTCACGCTAATGGACTATTTTTAATAACAATTAAAGTGAAATGTTTTCTTACAGGCCAATAAAATAACATTTAATTAAATGAAATTAACGTTTACAGGTCAAAAATCAACTGGGTGAGAGTTTGCATTTTATTTTACCGTCCCCCATCTCAAATTCTTTTTGTTCCCCGTAAATTACACTGTGAGTATTCACTTCTCATCAACAAACCCCAAAACGTTTCCGTGTATTTGTAAATTGACCCGAAACTATTAACAAATGTATTTTAATTTAATTTAATTTAATAATACTATTGTTAAAACTAAAACAAACTGGTGGTGCCTATTTTTAAAAGCACTGGGCTATTTTCCATATAGAAATATGACAACAACAACAACAACAACAACAACAACAATAATAATAATAATAATAATAATAATAATAATAATAATAATAGCTGGGTGCGATAGGCTATTCCGCGCTTCCCCCAAATAATTATATCAAAATATTAAAATATTTGTTTTAAACTACACAAAATATGTAAATAGCAAAAAATAAAATTAAATACTTACTTAGATAAACAGAAAAAAAAACAACATAAAAACTATCCCCATCTTTCCTGCATTAAACTGTGATGCAGCCAATGTCTCCCTAGAGTTCCCAGAGTTCCCAGTCAGGCTTCTACTTCCAACTCGTCCACATTACTTCGTTTTATACCAATATATAATTAATATTGCATCGTCATTACTTAATAATTTCAAAGCCCATGCACGGTGACATGAGGGCATCCATAATTAAAACCGTGCTAATTAGAGAAAGGGGCCATAAGTAGCGTGTAGAGGGCGCACACAGTCAGCGCTCTGCGGTGTGAACATCGCTGTAGAAACGGAGGCCCGTCTCTTTCTTTGGTCCTTGTCGGCTATCATATCCGACGATACATATTTAATTCCAGCAGAGGTCTGGGGATTTATAAATAAAACAGTCTGGCGAGGTCCCATAAAAACAAACTGTTTACAATGAAGTTATGGCCCATTGGTGAGGATTTCGGCCTGCGATTTGTTCGTCACGGTAACGGGTCTTGCGCTGTAACTTCAAGAGTAAAATGAATGCAGCTTCATATGTCACAGAAATAAAGTCGCCCCAGTGGGATTTTAAAAAATAACCGATAATTTATTAAGTTTAAAATTCACACATGTTTTTTCCAAGTGAAATCAAGAGTGAGGAAAAATAAATACTTAGATCAGGTGATGGAGGCCTGTATACTGGATATATCTCACCAATATGATAAATATACAGCTCACCTGTAATGGTCCAAAACACGTTCACATCAAAATATTAAAATATAGCAGCAGCCAAAGCCACACGTCTGTGCCTCATATATATGTAAGACGGTGTCATTTTCATTTCTAAATAATTAAAGATAGCCAGACTCACAGTGTCATATACCTTGTGAAAGAGTCACTGTTGCTTGTGCGTAAATTACCTTCACACAGTTCACGAAGAGAGCTGATTAGTTCGCAAAAAAGAAAAATAACAAGAAAAAATAGTGATTTAAAAAGGTGAACACATTGAGGACACATTCCATTGAAGTTTTCAAAAAGAAAAGAGGTGAAAAAGAAAGCGGTGAAAACGACATGTAGTTCAGTGTATATGAGCCAGTGATGTGGAGGACACTCAGGTCTCAACCAATTATCTTACAAAATCTTATTTTTTCTTTTCTTCTCGAATTCCTGAAGACTCTGTCTGTCTCTTCAGATAACATCAGTTTAACATTTAAACAGCCCATAAATTCAGCCTCCACGAACTCCAAGTAATGGTTTATAAAAAAGTGAGTTAATAATCCCTGAATGTGACAAATTGTCAGGGTGAATTTCCTAAAAATCCACATTTAGAGTGTGCAAGATACAAGACAAACAACATCAAAGTCATCCTCCTTACAGATCTATAACACATTTATCAGTCCCGTATTAATAACAAAATCGAAAAAGTGCAACAATGAAGAGTGCGAGACACGAAATGGGGATGAAGTAAAAGTCTTTCTGGGAACAATCCAAAATGAGACACGTTGCAAAATCCCTGTTAGTTAGGTTACTTAGGCTATTATTAATCACTCGATCAAAAATGTAGTAGGCTATTTTATTCATGATCTGTGTAACTCAGTGCACCGCAGAGTATTTCATTCGTTTCTGTTTTTGCCGCTGGTTGCAAAACCACACTCGAACCACGTTCTTTTTCAGGTCCAGTTTTTCGGCGATCGCCGCAATTTTTTCCGAGGAGGGTCGGGGCTGAATGGCAAAGTACGCTTCCAAAGAGCGCTTCTCCGGCGCGGCGATGGACGTGCGCTTTCTTTTCCTCTCGTTCCCGTTGAAAAGGTCCGGCTTGCTGCTTTTCTCCCGGTAGGCAGCCTCGGCTTCCTCCAGCCAGGCCTGGAGAACCGGCTTGAGCGCGATCATGTTGTTGTGGGACAAGGTGAGGGACTCGAACCTGCAGATGGTGCTCTGGCTCAAAGACCCCACTCCTGGGATCTTGAGGTTGGCCAGAGCTGAGCCGACGTCCGCCTGGGTCACCCCGAGTTTGATCCTCCTCTGTTTGAACCGCTCGGCGAAGGCTTCCAGCTCCCTGGGATCCGACTCTACGTCGTTGACGCAAGCCATACCGCCGTGAACGGACAGGGAGTGAGGGTGGGCCATAGTGGCCATCGCCTGGTGCAGCTGCCCCATAGTCTGCAGGTGGTGATGAGGGTGCTGGTGGTGGTGCGCCGGCGTGGTCATCCCTGGAGGCTCTGGGGCACCCATCCCGGTCACAGCCAGGCTGGTGGAGAGGTGGTCCAGGAGGTCTCCGGCCTCCAGGGTCTGTCCGAGGTGGTGGTGATGATGAGAGGCGATGGTGGAAGGAACGTGGGAGATGGGCACGGTAGTAGAGGAAGAAGATGAAGCTGAGGTGCAGGGGACACTGCTCATGGTATGGTAAGTCACGTCTGGTTTGAACGGGTGACTTTTGCCGTGAGAGACAATGCTGTCAGCAGCCGCCAGAGCCTCTGCCCGTGCCAGCAGGCTCTCATCAAAGCCTCCGAATATATTGCCCTGCAGCTGCAAGCAAGAGTGCGCATACTGGAGTCAGTGGGGAATTCTGTCAGGCAGCTCTCAGGATCTAAAAAACATTTTCCAAAGGCAAGCAGCGCCGAGGAGAGAAGAGAACCCTCCTCAAAGCGCAGGTCATAAAAATTAATATGAAAGCAAGAGCATTGCTTGAATAGACATGTGGATGAGATGGGGAGGATGGGGTTGGGAGGGGGAGGGGGGTACAGACAGAAGAGAGAGGGAGAGATAGCGGATAGAACAAAGTCCTGTCAAATCAACTTTACAGACATTTCCAGTGTGATATTTTCCCCTTTCTCTCACCCAGTATACTCCAGTCATTCTCCCCTGACCTGAACGTACCTGTGGGGCGGGCAGACAGACTCTGCGCATGCCCTCCGAGCCTGAGTGCAGGCCGGGATACTTGGGCTCGTGCAGAGCCGGGTGCATGGAGAAGTGCTGCTTGCCGTTCATGGTCATCATCATCCTCCCTGCAAGCACCTCGCTAGCAGTGTGGCCCCTGACATGAAAGTCGGGGCACGGACAGCTACACGGCTCCTTTGCTCTCCTTCACCAGACTGAACAGTTAACACCAGCAGCGCCTCCCGGCATTCCCCTCTCCCACTTCCTCCCCCTCCCCTCCTCCTCTTTCAGTCTCCCTCCTCCCACCCACCCTCTCTTCTGCTCAACTTACAGGTTGCAGAATCGTGGACTCTTTGCGCAAGAGTCTAAGAATAAGCAAAACCAAAAAGCCCCACAATTCTTTAATTAAAAGGCTGTTTATCGACGGCATCCTTGATATTTGGACTCGTGTAATTTCCTTTCCCCTGAGATATAGATGTGTATTATCACACCGACATTTACAGCCTATGTTATTTCTATAAATCCAGTGTTAAGTTCATGCAGGATACCCCCGAGCCCCCCACCATTGCCAACGATGAGGTCATAGGTGACAAGCAGAGTGAAAGGCTTACAGCAGGCTGCAATATAGCAATTATTATGCAGCACAAAGACCGTTTCAATCATTTCAGCACCGAGGACAGCGCAGCATTTTGAGTAGTAGTACTGAGTGTGTATTAAACCGTGGATGGATATGTTTGGATGACTTTATGGATGGATTTGGTCCTGCGTGCTCCAAACTGTATCTAAGGCCTGCTGGTTGACCGGTCGACCCAACGGCCTTGGCTTTGTCCCATCCACTGTGAACGCCAGTCCTCGGGCTGTTTTACGGTCTTCTCATGTGGCTGCCTGGATAAAACTCACGAAGCCGGCCTGGACGGTCCGAAAGAGGAGCCAGGTTGGCAGAGGCTCCCGATGACACAGCCTAGTCTATCCGATCCTGCTGCCTCTCTGGTTCCCCAGACTGTGAATAATTTAGCACCACCGTGGCAGGCATCCATTACCACACTGGCAGGTTCTTATACATTACACAGATTAAAACAGCCAAGGACTTCTCGATCCGGGCAAACTTGCAGACTTGGTTGCAAAAAGCATGTGGCCTTAACTCATATTTGCGAGTGTTGCGTTCAAATAACTCAACACAGACTCATAGAGATACATTTAATGATCTTCTTCTGGCGTAATTCAAACGCAGATAAACGTTCTTTGAACGATAATTTGTTGTATATTCTGGTATTACATTGCATGTATGCCTCTAAAATATTAAACTAAATCTTTTTTAGTTTCGAAAATGTAACTATAATCTTCTGCATCATTGACAGACTATCCACCCTGTATGTGAATACAGGCTTCAAGTTTCCACATAGCTCTGCAAGTCGCCTTTTCAACCTGGATTGGCCTCTGGCTGAAGCGTGATGTCACAAAGCACGCCTCTCAGACTTTGAGAAACTTTTCACTTTCAGCAGAAGAAAACACCCTCCAAGTTTCTTCCTTTTAAATGCATTAAAGAGATTGACCCCTGATTGGCTTTTTTGAGTCTGATCGCTCGTGGGATACATTTTGTTACCCGACATGTTATTTAAACTGAGTTGTGAACACGTGCGATCTCACCAGAAGATATCATTTTGCATCAGCGTGAGAATAAAAATCAGATACAAGAACCTGAATCTCCGCATTAGTCTGTAGAAAGCATGAAACCCCTGCTTGCTGTTACACTGCTGGGGTTATTCATAATTTAGTGGTCATTGTACTATGTCATCTTTGCACTCTTCATATTTTGAAGATCAGCACCGCCCATCCACCTGGCCAGCCTACATCTGGAGCTCAGTTCCACCAGACGATCTAAATACTGTCACAGCCTTCATTACACACCGCGATGAATCATTTCAGGAAAGAAACAATAAATAAATTTGCCGCTACCAATCAGCAGCTTACTTTTGATGATATAATTAAATACACAGGCACAGTCAATTCTCCCAGTGCGTGTTCCTTCACCTCCCAGTAACCAGGTCAGAATGAAATCTGGTAGGAATGTTGAACTGTCAAGCCCTTCAAGTCCTTTCCCCTGGGACGAGCTGGAAGTTCTTGCATTAAGCTAAACAGATTCTGAGTGTTTTCACTTGACTTCCTAAAGTAAGAAATGGCCATGCATTATTCAGTGATATTTTAATATGTCGCAGCTGCTCTGGGGTGTCTTCACTCAGATGCGTTGGGATTTGCTTGGGACGTATCAAAGTGGACGCCCATGACCATAACGGCTTGTCTTATTGGCTAATTATTAAGCCATAAATCAGCTTTGACCCCACTTTTATGTAACTCGATCTCCTTTACAAATTTTCTTTTTAATATTACCCTTCATTATGTAATATTACAAAAATAAAAATGCAAAAGTTGTTTTCATGTGTTCTGGAAATTCATGAAAAAAAAATCCCATCTACTTATTCGCATTATCATTATCACATAGTGACGCTGGGGCGCTGACCCATCTTACTTTAATTAATGGTCTTTAGGATGCTTCTCAAACTTGACTGTTCTTTAAATGAATTACTTTACTCTGAGGTCGCACAGTTAATGATCTGTTAGAATCAAACTACTTTTGCAATTAATAACTTGAAGTAATCGTTTTCCGTATGATTTCAGTTTCTCATTTCATTTTTGGAGGAATTTTTGGCCCGCTCGACTTTACAGTGTTTGTTTATGCATGACTGTACAGTTGAGCTGACATCTGGACTTTGACTGGGCCGTTGCAGAATCTCACGTCTTTTTTTTCCTCAGCTTTATCTGTTGGGCAGATGGCTTCACATTGGGATACAGAGAAGTGACTGCAAAGTGCACAGACAGTTGGTATGCTGTTAATATGTCGTGCTTAATTATGGGCACACACTCCACTTTTGTTTCCCCTGGTCAGAGGACTTTTTTTTCCCAGAAATCTTGTGGTTTGTTCAGATCCAATTTCTTGCAAACCTAAGCCATGCTGCCATCTTCTTTTCAGAGAGAAGAGGCTTTCCCCTGGCAACCCTTCCAAACAAGCCACACTTGTTCAGTCTTATTCTTAATTGTACTGTCATGAACTTTATTATTTAACATGCTGACTGAGGCCTGTAGAGTCTGAGATGTAGCTCGTGTTTTTTGCAGCTTCTCTACGTATTTCAGTCTGACCTTGGGATAAACTTGCTGGGACCTCCACTCCTGAGATTAGCAGCTATCTTGAATATTTTCCACTTGTGAATAATCATGTTGATGGCATGATGGACTTCAAAATGCTTGGAATTGACCTTATAACACTTCCCAGACTGGTGGCACGCACTGTTGCCTTACAGGAAGAAGGTCGGGAGTTCGACCCCACAATCTGCCTGGGGTCTCCCTGTGTTTGTATGGGTTCTCTTCTGGCTTCCTCCCAAAGACATGCAGTGGAGATAGGTTAACTGATGATTCTAAATAGCCCATCGGTGTGAATTATTGTCCATGTTTCTGTGTTAGCCCTGTGTCAGGCTGATGACCTGTCCAGGTTGCAGCCTGCCTCTCACCCTATGATAGCCGGGATAGGCTCGAGCTCCCGCACCCCCAATAAAAAGAGCTAAAATTTTGACCTAATAACACTTGGATAAATGTGAATACACACGTAGAGTAGAATTTCAAAGTAGGTTCTACCATAAGGAAATTCAGTGTTATAAGGGGTTTAAGTGTCATTTGTGATATGCTTTCCTGACACTTGTACGTCATCAGTGCCTTCACCCCGAACTTTAAGTATAAATTGCAAAAAATGCCAGATGTAGCAAATATGATGTAAATTAAAACTCATACATGCAAAACAAAATTGTCAGAAGGTTTGATAAATACACCATTTAAAAAAAGGTTAATGCACTCATGCATCAAAGTACTTAAAGTATAAGGAAAAAAATCTAGTGGCTTTCAGTAATTCCACTGTTTAGTCATAACATTTGATGTGTTTTAAGCACAGGTATAATCTTTAATGCTATGCTTAATTGTAAGTACTAATACTGCAGTGTGAATTATTTAATTACTGAGCATGTGCAAGAAGAATGAGACCACACAAGAGAATAGGTTCATATTTTCTGGAATGCTTTTGCCTGGAAATTTCCCCCCCTTGCCAATGCCGACATGTTTTCATTTTCTTTGACTTTTCTTTTCCCTCCCAGATCCAATTTATATTTATGTATGTTTTCTATTTTTTTCCCCTCTTCTTTTTTTTTATGGCCTTATAAGCACCCAATTCCTCCATCTTTATTGGCAAAAGCAAACATGCTAGTAAATTAGAAATCCATTTTTACAAACAAAATACATGAAGAAAATACATCCACATCCTGCAAATATAAACAGTAACAAATCCAAAACTATTATCCAATAAACACTTTACATTTTTTACACCATTGTGTGATAGTACAAAAAGTGGGAGACCTTCTCTGAATCCTCACTCACACAAAGCAAGAACCTCGCCAGTATAGGTTTATCCCTTCAACCTGCCAGTGACCTCATTAAATTAAAAATAATAATAAAAAAAAAAAAAAAAACATCACATGAGAAAATCATAATGAAGTACAAAGGGAAAAGCAACAGCCTCTCCTCTCTCACACACACATCATTCTGACGCTAATGCTGGAGGTAAAAACATCAGCTTTGGGACAATGAGGTCGCTGGCAGGAGGCGTCTGAGTATCAGTCAACAGTCAGATATGCAATCCACACAAGAGCACTACCAACATTGTAGGTGGGAGGAAGACCTGCACCCTTTTAGATGTGGTGCCAGCGTGCATTAGGGAGCAAAGAAAACCAATTGTAATCACTGACTGAATATATGACCATGCCGGCCAAAATGTGCATATTATTATATATATATATATGTGCACATTTCTACACGCATGTCTTGTGTAAAGTCTGCACAGTAATAAGTTAAAGTCTTTCTTCTCCTATGGTGCTTCATTCAAACTGGATATGATCAGTTTAGCTGAGTTACGAAAAGCATAAATCAAACAAAACATCATTAAGCTGCATGTAAATGTATCTGGTGGAAGGGAAGCAACAGGACTAATTCTTTAACCAAATACATTTGTGAGTTTTAATGGTTTTAGATTCCTCCCACCTTGAGGATTCTAAAATACAGTATATGGGCAAAAAAAAAGGCAAAACAGAAAATAAAAATATTTATCATGAACTCACACACTGCGGTTTTACTCACAGAGTGGCTTCGGAGCACAGTTTGACAATATTCAGATAGAGGCAAAGCTGCACTTAAGCTAAATCATGTTGTTATGGGCATGACTCAGTGTCTTTCAGAGTGTTTTCCACAGCTCGGAGCAGCTCTTATATTTCGTAAACAAACAAACAAACAAAAACCTACTTAAATGACAAGTTTAGTCAAATAACAATATGAACTGGTTGAACTGAAAATACAAAATTCTTGCGACTAAAGCAGAGATGCTAAGCTCTCCTGCTCAACATTTTCTACCTGATACAACCTCATCAGTCGTTAAAACCAAAAAAAAAGGGAAAAAAACAAAACAAAAAAATATTAAACTTAGAAAGAAAAAAAAAAAAAAAGGAACAGTAATTTCTCTTTCAAGCATTTACAAAATTTACAAAAGTAAATCACGTCCTGTAAAAACTCAGCAATCCGCTGACTGTGTAAGGCAAAGAAATTATTTATATATTCTTTTTTTTTCTTTTTAAGCATTACATTCAAACACCTGTCTATGGATCTCACATTTTTGAAATGGGTGATCTGATCTTTGTCCCGTCAGGGCCTCTGAATGACCAAGTGACAGAAGAAAACAAGTGAAAATGTTACGCACTCTTAGCAGATGAACATTACAACATGTGTTTGGGTGTGTATTTACACAGAGTGGCACTGGACAACTGAGTGAGCAACAAAATACAAGTGTGTGGGGGCGATTTTTTCCCGAACATGACTACATGTGAAGTGCATGGAAGTTTGTAAACATTGATTGTGTTTTTTTTTTTTATTGCACTGGTATCCTACTGTACCTGCACTGGCTGTATGGCCACGGTACAGGATCTCTATGGGTCTGTCTGTTTATTAGGAACACCAACATGCATGTGCACTGGCAAATATTCATACCAGCACACATTTAGGGAAAAAGAAAGACACAATCCTGTAACACGTTGGGCTTTACCACATCAAAACTATGAGCAAAGTGAAAACTGTACCATACTTTGCCAATATCGGTACGGCACAGTGCATTTATGCAGTGTGGAAAAAGAATAAATAAATTTCTCTGTGGTAGCGGCAGAGAACGTTCTGTTGGTGATGGAATGGCTGTCCCTGAACGGAGGACAAGATTCTACAAAAACTGGTGAGAAAAAGAGCTTAAATACAGTATGTATAAAAATACCTATTCACAGTCGACACAAATGTTGTGCATTACTGATATTGTCCATCTGGTAAGCACACAGAAACTTACATAAGTTTTTCTAGCTATAAGAACAACTAAACATGTATCTTTCTCAGCAAAAGTGAGATGTTTTAAACAACTGTTTAGTTGAGGGATACAAAAAACTGTTGACCATCTACACTTCTTTTCATGTACAATAAAGTAAAGACGTTTTTTCTATTACTTTGATTAGAGTCTAAAATTACTTTGAAAATACTGGAAAGGGAAAAAAAAAGTGAGTTCCTTTACATCAATTTTAATCTGCGTGGGAGTGGGGGACCACCGATTCTGCCGGAGAGCAGTTAATGATAATGACGAATGTCATTATCGCCTCCAAGATCGACTCTCGTACTCATCGTCTTCATCGTCATCCTCTTCCTCCTCCTCTTCTTCCTCTTCCTCCCCAGGTAAATAAGAGCTAGCTTCCTTCTGTAGAAATAAATACCATGTTAGCATTTATATTTATGCTTTTCCTGGAAACTTTAAGTCAGCTTTCCTCCTGGTAACATGCATGTTTAGAACACAGCAAACAGAAAGTGATTCAAAGTGTAGCAGAGGGAAATTATTTAGTCTGATATTAGCAATTTTTTAATAATATTGTAACAAATAAAAAATGTTAGGTAACAGTTTAAAGAAAAAAAAAACAATCCAAAAATATACTGGAATATCAGATTTTAAAATCACCAAATATTGGTACTGGTCTTAAAAATCCTATAGCGGTCAGACTGCCTGCTTCTGATATTTCTTATGCTTTAGATTTAGACATCCTCCATTCTATTGGTTAGCCATCGGTGAATCCACCATGACGGGTGACCTGCTGATCAGTCTCAGGAAATTAATTCTAATCTCTGCCAGTCAAACTAGTCTGTAGACCTGTCCAGAAATCTGTCTGTTTCAGCTCCTGTGATAAAACGTGATGAGCATGAAGTGGCTATAAGTAGATCTGCAGTCAGATTTGTGGTCAGATTTTCTCTAAGCACCACAAATTTCTACCTGTGCACAGACACATTTTCAGAATGGCAACCGTACCTTCAAAAACAAAAGTTACATATAAGAAATGGCACAACCTCAAAGGGGGAAACAAACCCCTTAAATAAATACAGCATAAGGATTTCACCTGACAGTAATGCAGTTTTACTCATGGGGCCAAGATGCTCTTAGTACTGAGAGGCTAGCACTCCTTTTCCTTTGGGAGCTGCTGTTAAAAATTAACAAGCAGCAGAAAGAAATAACCAAGTAAAATTTTGTGAATGTAACTAAAACTTCAAAAGTTTCCCCAACTCAGATTTTCAAGTTGTGTTGTACACAACGCCCTTTCCTTAATTTGTTTTAGTTACTGGGAAAACATGAAGCTGTGTGTGTATTTGTCATACCGCACTGTCATCATCTTTAGCCTCCTCTTCCTCTGGCTCCGTTGTAACAGAGGGCGTCTTGGGCTTGTACCAGGAAATCTGCAGAACACGACCTTTGAACTTAGCTCCCTGGTTTGCTGCCTAGAACACCAAAGAGAGGTACAGCGCTTTTAGATGCTATACTGGAGTATTTTAATTATTTTAATTTATTAATTTATTCTATTATTATTAGAAGAGGATTAGAGGAAAAGCAGCAAGATTAAGAGAACATGTAGCCCATACACATTTGGAGCCATGTGACTTACATTCTCTGCTTCACTCCGTGTCTTAAAGGTCATGACGACACTGTTGGCGTCTTGGTCACGGAGATCCTCGATTTCACCAAATTTCTAGGTTTAAAAATATCAGTTGGCCAATCAGGATATAGTTATACACATCAAAACATTTATGACTTATCACAGGGAAAATTATTCACTTAACATATCTAAAAGATATAAGAGGGAATAAAGTGGTATTTATTACTACAGTTTTTATTACTTAGCAATAACATCGTGCTGTATTACTGGAGGGAGAGATCCTGCCATATTCTTACCACAAAGTGCGGCATTAGCTCTTCTTTTTCCTCCTGAGTGACCCCTAAAATAGCCAGGGCTCTGGGTCTGTGATCAACCACCATACGGTTCACAGCCCCGCCGCGCGCCATCATTTCCCGGTTTCGACTCCGGCCACGGCCCACGTGCATCGCACCAGGATCTGGGCCCAGCTTTCCTCGGCCGCGACCTCGTCCTGCTGGAGGCCGGATCAAACCCAAACGTGTTGCCTAAAGGAGGACAGAAAGGGCGGCTGACTGGATGCTGTTTGATTTCAGTATACAATTACACACCACTGTGTGTCTAATTTATATATTGAATAACTTAAAAAAAAAAAAAGGTTTATGGAAAAGTACAAAAACAACAACAAAAAGGAGAAGGCCATCACAACCCTTCAGAGCTGAAACATTTCCTACACACCCTTACTCTCTCACTTTCTGCCCTTTACCACTAGTTGTCACTCCTCCATTTTTAAAAACATCTCCTTCCTTCTCAGACACTCCACAAGCTCACAACCACTCTCCCTTTAATTGTCATCCTGCGATTTTCTTACAAGGACCAGTGTCTCAAACTTTAATGAGGCGCAGCTCCATCAGTGTAGGACGTGTGTCTTATTTGGCTTCGTTAGCAGATGTTCCTCTGGGCTTGCTTAAGTGGCTCCAGTTTAATGAGCAGAAGGCGGGCTGAGTTTAGATGGATGGCGGATGCATATCCATTTTTAAACAACTAGCCAATTTAAGACCCTGGGGTTAAAGGAAAAAAATGCAAAGCAGGTTGTTGCTAACAAAAGCTATGTTGTTGTTAGCCTGATCTTAAGCCACAGCCGTCTGCGTGCACAGCAAATTTAGAGGATAAAGAAGAAGAAAACACTTTGTGTGTAACACCAAAAAATACAAATAAATAAATGTATGGGCTGCATGACCTAACCTGAAACCTAATTAATGACTTTTGGCAGAATCACTGGGAAGATGTGTTATTTATGTGTCATTGCTCCTTTAACCAGGAAACCACGCTAACTTACAAGAGACCTGATCCAGAATGAATGCAACAAAGATGAGGTTAAATGCAAGTTATAGAACATGAAATATAATGTACAAATACTCCAAACAAAACTGCAATACTAGTTACCTCAAGAAAAGCCACCAATTCAGTAGATAAGTGTGTGTAAGTCTACCTCCTTACAAGTTGATGGAGTGTAGTAATAAAATGCTGTTTAATCTGATGTGTCAAAGCCCCGAGGGGACTACAAAGCAAGCATCTGGAGGATGGCAACTACTGGAGCCGACTAAGATAACAGTACAGAGGTAAACTGAAAATTTACCATAAACCTCTTTTTTTTAAATTGGGGTAAGCGGGAAAGAGAAACTCCCTTTTAACAGGAAGGAAGCACAGGTCATTTACATCTTGTGTAGGTGTCTTGTGGTATCACCAAGACGTTAGCATCAGATTCATTAGGACTCTTACAAAGCTTCGAGCTGAACGAATAACACTAAACACAGCGGATCTGGAGCTTGTGCAGAAACTGCAGGATCAGGTTCCAGTTATCACAGAGTCAAATAAAACAAACAGAACATAGATGGTTTAAAAAACCCTTTCTGCCTGACACATCTGACAGAACACAAATAAACTAATGAATTCAATATATTGTTTGATTTATTTTATTGGTGGACAGATACCATCTCTTTCCACCCCTTGCAGAACAGGCTGCGACTATAATCTCATCTGCACACTTCCTCTAAGGCATTTCTTGGTATCACATCCTCTAATTCAGTTCTCAACGAAAGTGTTGATGATGCAAGATGCTGTCAATGATTAACTTTGTGTCTGTTTCTATCCATGTGTATTTTCTGTGCGTGTGTGTGAGTGTGTGAGAGAGAGTGTGTATTACCTCCACCTGTAGCTGCCCCAGTTTTCTTTTGAGGTCTGTTGTATCCTCTCCAGAGCTCATCTTCTTGTGAAAGTCCAGCTCAGCATCTAGCAGCTCCTTCTGGGCCTGATCGCATGTCATAGAAAAGAAATTTGTTTACTTAATCCAGAGAAGCAATTAAATACACAAATATCAACTTGTGTTTACAAATAAAGGAGGGGGGGTGGAGTGTGCTGTTGGTCTAACAAGGTCAATCAAGACAAAACTGTGTGAATCGAAATTGTGATAAAAAAACAAAACAAAAAAACTTTATTCCTATGCACCCAATATTCAAACAGATCCTCTACTTCTGTCCTGTTCAGAACCAACATTTACTTTTTGATCTTTTTTCAGTTTTTGCAAACCTAAGATTAGTGTAAGAACCGTTTCTTTCAATATGGATTAAAAAATTTGTATAAGCATTCCTTGGAATTTCCAGGAAAAATAACAAACCCCCCCAAAAAGAACCAATTTTTTCATTGCATTCAGACTAAAAAGGACCCAATCCCAGGTATAGGAACTCAACATCACACAGCTGAAATTTGAAAAGGGCCTAGGACTAGGACACAACTAAATGCAAAGAGGAGAAAACAAATGTGAAAACAGCAAAGATTCGTTGAGGCTGAGCAGTTGGTATATAGGACAGCCTGTGTGCACATATCCTGTATATACGTAAATGTCTATACATTGTGGTCAAGTAGTTTTAGAGCCTTTAGAGAATGTTTTTTGACACGTTTTGGTTTAACATCAGTGGAATCCTATGCACTCTCACCAACCCTTGATGCGGTTAGCACACTCGAGGCAAGCTGTCTAACCCTAAAAAGAAGAAAGGAATGTACTCCCCCTTCCCTTTACCAGTGGCTCAGAGATATTATATAGTTCTTAAACTTAGAAAACACAGAGAAAATATTTTTAAGATATTATAAATTGAGATCTGGAGGTTCTTTCTTTCTACTGCTTAATAAAGACCCCATAAATACCTTAATACACCAGCATCTAAGGTTTAGAGTACACAAAATGTATATTAAAAAATTAAAACTCATAAACATCTACCTACTCAATGTATGCAGTTTTATTCTTCATATAAAAATGTTTTTTATGTGAATAAACGCCTTTTTAAAAAGGACCTGTGAAGTGTGAAAAAAGGCAAATAAACAACTCTACCAATGTGTGATATAATTTTCGGCCTAAATTTCCCACCCCTACTCTCAGTTACGTACAAAGACAAAAAGGAAGCCAAACTTACATCAGTCTTGGTTTTGGGCTGGCTGTGGTTAGTTTTGGCGCTTGAGACCTGGGAGGCAGGGTTCATTTCATTCTGGAGCTGGGTGATCTTTTCCGTTAGTTCTTTCAGCGTTTTCATGATGTTGGCCCTCTCTTCAGGTTTCATGCCTCGGTTTTTCTCCAGCCGACTTATCAGCGCCTGGAAGGGCACGAAAAATGGTATCAGAAAGAACGTTGACAGTACACTGGAGAAAAAGAGGAAGGATTACAGATAAGAATAGTTTCAATGTTAAATGTCTTACTTTCTGACACTCAATCTGTTTCTCTAACATCTCCTGTTTCTTCTTTCTCATGTCTTGCTGGAGTTTTAGTGCCTCCTAAAGGAGGGGAAAAGAAAAAGGAAATCAGAAACATTCACTGAGATGAACCTCAGTGAACAGCCTTCTTAGCTGTGGCTCCTGAGAGAAGGAAATGGCTTAGCTCTGCTATTCTTTTAATGGTCAAAATACGTAACCAAGTTAAGCAACATGCCTGCTTTTTCTTGAGAGCTTCATGTGCTTCCAGTGCTTTTCCCGTTTTCCCAAGGCTCTTTGAGGAAGACTTGGCGGCTGTGGAAGTGTAGTGGCCCTTCAGGGTGTTTGTAGGAGCAGGCACCACCTAAGGAGAAAGGTGGAGGGGCAAAAAAAGGAAATTAATATAGAATTAATTTCTTTACAAATACAATTTTAGCTAACAAACACACATAAATCACTGTGAAAATGTTTTAACACACATGCTATCATAATATTATACTTTTGTATATTATATAATATCCACTTTGCCTAATATTGTCTGCAAGATAAACTTAAAACATACAGCAGCCGTGTCCGTGTTTGGATTCAGGTTGTCCGACTTGGCATTTGTCGTGGCCCCAGCTGTTGCAGACAGATGATGCTTGGGTACAGTCTTGTTCAACACATAAGCAGCTGGATTGTGCTGCTTGATCCCCTGCAGATAAAACGAGTGAGGGTAAATCAATGGATATTTTAAAAAAAACATAAAATTGTCATCAGAGGATTCTCAATGTCTCCGCTGTTAATACCAACTTTATGCATGTTGCTGTGCTGCAGCCCCTGGTTGGGCACTGACCCGGCCACCTGGCTCCCTGAGCTCTGCTCCTGCTGCTGAAGGCCTGTGGCATTAGCACCAAGCTCGCGGTGCCAGTACACGCGGATAAAGCGGTTGTTAAGGACCGCTTCTGTGCTGGATATGGCTCGTCTGGCTTCTTCATTCTTTGTGTACTGGATCAATGCTGCCTCTGGGTCTCCGCCAAACACAACCTGGATTGAGAGTGCACGTGCAAGTCCGTAAATGTTTTGAATTCATTCTCCTGCAGGCCTAATCTCTATGAACTTTGTGGGGAGCACTCATTAAAAAAAAACAAACAACAATAACAAACAAAAATGGATGCATTTTACCTGTATATTGACGATGGTTCCAAACTTGCTGAAGTGCTCGTTGAGTTTGGTGATGTTGTTGAGCTCGCGCGGGATCCTGCGCACCTCCAACTTTGTGTTCACGTAAAAAGTCCTCTTGGGAAAAGCACCCTTATGCTGGTTGTTGAAGCTTGGCCTAAAAAGAACATTTCAGTGCTAACATCACTAGTTTGGTAGTTTTGTTTTCATAAAAAAATAAATAAATAAATGAAGGAAAAAAGCAGATGAGTTAATCAAAATTTAGCGATGATTGATGATCTGGGATTCAAGTTTCGGACATATTATGGTTTTATTTACAGAAGACTACTACCAACCTACAACCTATAGGACAGTTTAAATGTACTCCAAGTAGAGGTGGTGCAAAGAAATCCTCATGACTGGGATGCTTGTATCTACCTGCTTACAACTTGAGACAACACTTGCTGCTGACCTGACTCACCTCACCTTAAAACAAAGCTCCTTAGCAGTAATAAGTAATGGGGTGAGGCACCAACTTGATTACATTTCAGCTGGCTACCGTACTCCAATTTCTTCACAGAAAACAAAACACTGTGCAGAATAAATGACACCCTAAATCCAATATGTACATTTTTTTCTTTAATCTCTTACTTTTCCATCCAGGGTTTTTTAGGTGTTGGCCCTTCAGCTGTACTGGGTCCCATGGTCCTCTTCCTGCTGTCCTGCTCTGTGTTGAAACGGGACACGTTACTTCCAGGAGTGCTGGGTGCAGTAGCTGGCTCTGTCTGGATCACTATGTTGGCAGCTAGAAGATACGCAAGAAGTCAAATCAGTCTGAGAAGGTCAATTTCCCAGGATCAGGTTGAATTAAAACACTGTAAAAGAGTTCGTTACCTCTGGAGCCTTGACCTTCACTGGAGGTGAGGCCAATGAGGTTGGAGCGTTGAGTCTGCACCCGGGGAATAAACTGACGATATGGGTTACGTCCTGCTACAGTCAGGCCTGGAGATTCTGGGTTGTAGCCTTCTGCATCGTAGTTGTCTAATGTGTAAAAGTGAGCAAAAAATGTAAAAATATGAAATAAAAATATGAAAAAGTGAATACAAGCAAACATATTAATAAAAAGAATCTTTGACTTTAAATGTAACCACTGAATATATAGCAATCTGTGACATGAGTTTAACATGTAGTCCAGGATAAAGACACATTTTAAAATTGAAAATGTATGAACAAAACCTACAAAATGTGAAAAATAAAAATTACAGTTATTGTAAGTGTGCAAAACAACCCAGCAAGAAACAAACAAAGATAAAAATTAACAACCAAGATGATGCTTTTCATTCTTATCTACATTTGTGACACACAAGTGCAAAATTATCAGAAAGAGGCCCTTCGCGGCAGTTGTGGTAACAGATCACAAACCCAAAGTTTGCAAATACCAAATAGACCAATTTCTTTTTAGTTCTTTAAAGTCTTTTAAAGAGTCTGTAACTGAAACCCTCATGTGCATAATCATAGCAGGAAGCACTCAACTAAATGGGTCACGACAAAATTTCCCAGAGATGCTTGGTTTTTTTTTGTTTTTAGGTTAATACACAGCGCTACCTTCTGGTCCACAACTGTTACTGCAGGCTCAAGAAACACATGCCAATTGTGCACAAACAGCACGCACGCACGGCATACAACAACTACTTTACAGTGACAGGAAACAGAAACAGAACCAGAACCAAAAAGTGTTTTTGTTTTAAATAACCCTGACCATCTTAGTTATTTTAGATATTTAGTAAACTAACCTTTATTATACTGTAACTATTAAAGCACACAGAAATGAGAAGTAAAAAATAACAACTCAACAACATAAACACACTAAAAGGAACACCCAAATAAAAAGCAACACAGCAAAATCTCTTCCAAATACACAGTCCCAATCTGAAAAGCAAAAGCAGCCCTGCTTACATTCAGACTGGACATATTGGGGACGCAGAGACACAGATGAGGTCGAGGAAGGAGGTGGAGGAGGAGGAGGAAGTGTAGGAGGTAGGCCCACACCAGGCGGTCCGACGGGAGGAGAAGAAGTGATTGCAGATTGGTGGTTGGGGGTATCAATCCCACTGGTTGCTATCAGTGGGGGTCCTGAGGGAGACACAAGCCCAAGCTGATGTCTCAGGTACAAAAGGTCATTATAGTTAACTACAACTAAAAGCTAAAACGAGATGTGAAAGAAAATAAATTTGTCAATTAAATGAAAACTAAAAACTAGATTAAACAAAAAAGAAAGTTAAAACCAACTAAAATTATTTTGTGAACTGGGAAAATTAAAATGAAATAAAATGGAGTCCATATAACAACAAAAACTAAATGTAGCGATAAAATAATAAATGAGAAAAATCAACTCTGGAAACTAAACGAAACTCAACTGAAATCAAAACCAAAAAATCAAAATGAAATAAAAATTACCAAAAAAAAAGTAAGAAAATGACAAAATGCAAAATTGCAATGACTCTATAGTACAGGGGTGGCCAACCCGCGGCTCTCGAGCCGCATGCGGCTCTTTGCCTGGTTTCATGCGGCTCTTACGTTCATATCAAAGTTTGTGTTTGTGTTTTGGGTTTTTTTTTATGTTGTTGTTTTAAAATGTGCGCGTTCGCTTCGCTTGAGTTCAATACGGTATTTTCATCAAATGCGCATGTGTGTGAGATGAAAATACCGCAAAGTTTCACAGTAGGAGCAAGTTCGCCCTTAAAATGGCAGGAAAAAAATGCACAGCAAAAAGAAAATATGAAGATGAACACAGGACGTTTTTAACAGAGTGGGAGAGTTTATATTTTTTTGTTGAACGCAATGGCAAGCCATTCTGCCTTATATGTCAGACGTCATTAGCGCATTTCAAAGCTTCAAATCTTCAGCGCCACTTCAGCTCACTCCATGCTAACATCGACCAGGAATTTCCAAAAGGGACTGAACTTCGCAAGCACGAGTTGGCCACTTTGAAAAGTCAGGCAGAAAAGGAGATACAGTTTTTCCAAAAATTTACGAAGCGGTCAGAGACCATAACGCTCGCATCCTATCAGCTGGCTTGGAACATTGCACGGGCTAAAAGGCCATACAATGAAGGGGAGTTTGTTAAAAAATGCCTCAGTGACGTTGTTGAAATCTTGTCTCCTGAAAACGACAAATTAAAACGCATGGTATCAGACGTCCAACTGTCCCGCCACACTGTTGAACACAGAATATCGGACATTAACACGGCTATTGAATCACAGTTGCACTCTGACCTTCAAGCATGTGAGTATTTTAGTGTCGCATTGGATGAGAGTTGTGATATACAAGACAAGCCTCAGTTGGCAATATTTGCACGGTCTGTGTCAAACGATTGTGTGATCTGTTCTGACTGACACTTATGTGAAAGAATTGCTCCGAGTAGCAACAACGGAATACAAGCCGGATTTGAAGAGGATTGTTCAAGGCAAGGAATGCCAGAAGTCCCACTAAACAACATGCATTGTAAAAGTAAATGCTATTGTAGATTATTATATTTTTGTTTGTGGACTTGGTTGAACTGAGAGTTTGTGTGTGTGAGACAGTGCACACAATGTTCATTGTTGAAAATGACTGGCCTGTGGTTTTAGTACTGTAGGAGTCCATTTCTGTCATTATCGTGTTGGTGTGTGACATTTACAATAAATCTGGCTGAGCAGAGATGTGTGTGTGTGTGTGTGTGTGTGTGAGAGAAAGGATGGGTGATGTCCATGTGTACCTATGCGTATGATGTGGCTCTTTACGGTAACACAGTAAAAAAAAGTGGCTCTTGGTCTCTGACTGGTTGGCCACCCCTGCTATAGTATATTACATGTATAGTATTAAAGAAGTATTTCAGTGAAAATCTGACTGCTTTAATATAAAAGCAGATGCACCAGGAAACTGCGGCGTCTTCTCGATAGATTTGCTTAAACTTTATGACACACTATCCATTTATCAAGTGGAAGATAGAAATCTCAGAACTTTAACAGCCTTAAAAGGTAGCTGAAACAATAAAAGCCTATCAGGTCAAATGTTTCAGTCATCACCCCCCATGTTTGAAATATATTTTAAAAAAAAAAGGCAAAATATATTTTTTTAATGTACTGTTCATGATCAATGGGCAGCTATCTACTGTGTAGCACGTCTGCTCTAAACGCATGTAGATACATAAGATTTTTGAGCTTTGGATTTAAATACAGCTTTTTAAATCATTATGATGATTTGCAAAAACAAAACACAGCCAGTGTGAAACTGATCGGCAATAGTGCAACTCAAAGGCAGGAAGATTGCATAGGTTGATTTCTTCCCTTGAGAAATTCAACAAAAACTTTTTACAACTGAGCACGTTGTCAAGTCGGGCAAGTGTTTTCACACACTCACACACACACACACACACACATATATATAATATTGAAGACAACTGCTTTTCTACACGTGGTGACATCTCATTTCAATATACCATTCATTTGAATCTTTACATATTTAAAACCTCTGGTGTCTTCAAATCAGCCATCAGAGTAAGGAGTACAGTGTCACAATACTGAGGCCACGATGTCTTACATGTGACCTGCTACACTTTCAACAAACATTGCCATATTAGTTAGCTGGATTTTGTTGCGAGTGGGGACAAAATAGTTTCTAAATGAAAACAATTTATGATTTAATCCTACTTCTATTATATTAAAGAGATGTTTGTTAGCTCTCAAAAATTGGGGAAACTCATGCAAAATTATCTTCATAAATCAATGATACTACAGGCCAAAGGAAAGGTATGTATATTGTGACCAGACTGAAAAAGGGAAGTGGAAGAACAATGCCTCTCACACAAAACCAAATGTTTGAGAGAGGAACACTGTTCTTCTCGCTTTACTATTTTGTAGATGCAAATTGTAAAACTTCGTATATGATGAAGCTCAAACTGATGGATTAGAGGAGCATTAATACTCACCTGTCATAGGGAAAACACCTGGTGGTGGTGGCTGGCCATAGGGTGGCATAGAAGGCATCCTGAGGGAGGGAGGTGGTTCAGTGATGGGGGGCATGGGCAGCCCGGCAGGTGGCAGAATAGGTGGGGGTGGGAACGGAATAATATTTGGTAGATTGACATCGTCGACTATGAGGGGATCACTGCCGTGATCATAGAGACAATGGTCACCACGGACACAAAATCCTTTTTCTGTGCAAGGGAGAGAAGCGATTATTCATAAATATTGTACACAACATGGAGTTTATATAAACTGCTGCTTTACAGTCACAAAACACACATGCACACACACACATTAATAAAGCCAAACAAACAAAAAGACCCCACAAACAATAACATAACAAATTCATGGGAATTAAACAAAATGAACAAGCATCTGAGTTTAAAGCAGCTAAGTCACACAGTTCATGTATTTACACCAAAGCCTCATTAAGGAACTGGGTCCCAAGTGGCTGTGTTTGATCACTGTGACAGAAAGCAGTGTACTTCAGGGACAGTGGGTAAGTTTAAACTCTCCTGAGCCTCAGTGTAGAGGGGAGTGAGAGGGAACCAGCTTGCTTTTCTACCTTTCACTGGGGACAAGAGGATGAGTGCTAAGCAGTGGTCATTAGTGAAGAGACCAAACAAGGCACAGAAGCCTCAGGGGAAGAAAGAAGGTAGTGTTTAAACTAGAGACTTGAGCAAACTGTACAACAACCATCATAAACTTAACATTTCCTTTAAATCTCATCAAAAAGCTCCAGTGTTACTCTGATCCCCTTTGAAATGCACAGAAAACATCTCCCTAATGCTACTGGGCTGTAGCAGATAAAAGGCTCTCAGATGGAAAAATAAAAAATTAAATAAAAGACACACAGACACACGAAATGACAGAAAGAAGGAATCAAAGGAATTAATATCAGGATGATTAACTCTGCTCCTACCATCGTAATCCCTGCAGCGCTGTTTGAGTGAAGCAGCCTTGCTGAAAGGTTTGCAAACACCATCTTGCCTCGTTCCATAGTAGCTAGACCAGCTGTCTGTAGTGCTGTCGGGCAAGTGAGCCGGTGTTGCTACCGGTACACCCCCAGCTCCTGAAGACGAGGAAGAAGAGGAAAAGGGATGCAGAGGTGTGTGTAAGGGCAGGAGAGGTGGCGGGTGCTGCTGCTGCTGCTGAGAGCCAGATGTGGTGGAAGAGTTGTATCCGTCAGTGTCCTTCCTTTCTGCCTCAAACTTTGACTTGAAGTCTGTTGAAAACAAGTTAATCACATAAATCATTGTGTACTGTATCATAGCTGACTTGTAAAAGCACTACATTAAATAATAGATTACAAAAAAGAGAGAGACTTGTAATGACAAAGATGAGCAGATTAACCTTGGTGGTAAGAAGACCAATCCCAACCCATGTTGTTGAACCCCCAGTGATAGGACTGCAAAGCTGTCCACATTCTCCCTTCCTTTCTACCAACTCCCAGCAACGCTGTCCAACAATCCGACAGGAATAAAAACGAGAGTCGGCTACATCCGTAATTTCTACAAGTCTTCTCATCTAAAGCGCCTCACACCAGCATGTCTCCAACAGCACGTCACCGTCACTAATGCACCGTTTAGCAGTGCTGACGAGAGATTCGGGAGCTTCTTCGCGCCTCAATCTTTGTTCCCCTGTGCTGTTGTTGTTATTGGTTGTGGGAGGAGGGACTTTCTCACCTCTGCCTCCTCTGTGCTCCCTATCCCTGCTCTTTCCACGACTGCCGCTCCTGCTCCGGCTGCGGCTCCTGCTGTAGCTTCTCCCGCGGGGGCTGCCCCTGCGCCGCTCATGGCGCTCCCGCTCCCGGTGGGAGTCGCTGACGCTTTTCCCGTGCCGATCAAAGTCACGGCGCTTGCGCTCGTCTCGCCTCCTCTCATCGCGGTTCCTGTGTGGATGATGAGAAGTTAGCGGCGTTGCTGATTTTAAATGTATAAATCACACAGGAATACTTCACAGGTTTTCAGACACGAATGTGGGTCTTCTTACAACAAATGAAGACACAAGGATCATTTCTTTCTGTATGTCTTTAACATAACATGAACCCTGAAATAATGATCTTTGTTTGGGAGAAGTACGCTTTTATCTGAAACAAGTTATTAGGGAAAGGCTTAATTACCTTTGTTTTATGTGTGCACAATCCCATTAAGTCCCCAAATGGGCTGTTTGTGTTAAAACTATTGGGAAGTGCTTAGTTTCATTAACAGAAGCTTTTCACAGCAGAAGCTCAAGAAAGTAACCTAACCCTAACCCTAAAAAAATTAATTAATTAATGACAACTTAATTTCTAAAAATATGCAGAAAATGCAAAAATATAACCTGCATATTAAAGACGTAACTCTTTTCAAATTACGTTAATCATCATATATCAGTGAATGAACTCTCCCATCTGCACCCAACACTAGATATGCCACAGCCGTGGGACACATTAGTGGACACGAGGGCCTAATCAAGCCAAAAGCAGGACTCGGAGGGTTGGAAATATAGCTGCTTGGTAAGATCGCTATACAACTACACAACATCAATATGTACTAAACAGTTCAACAAGAGCATCCTACCTGCAAATGTTTTAGCTGCTTATAAAGACAAAGTTAAATGCAAGCCATATACCTGGACTCATTGAAGTCAGAGCGATTTCTCAGAGGACTTCTCCTTCGCCTGTTCTCTTCCTCGGGTGTTTCAGCCTTGAGGGGAAAAAACAAAATAAACAAAACAAAAAACATCAGCTATAATATAACTTTAAAACTTAGGCTACGTCCACAAATACATGGGTTTTTTTGAAAACGCGGCTTTTTCTATGCATTTGGGCCTTTCTTTAAAAACGTGTTTCTTCCAGAAGAATGGCGAGATAATTTTCACAGGTCGAGGACTTCACTTTGGCTCTTTGTGAGCTACTTCTGCGTTTACATGTGGACGGAGATAATTTTTCAAAACTGCACGTGTGGACGAGATATTTTTTAGTTTTTTAAATGAAAATGAGAAATCTCAGTTTACAAAACTACCCATGTACGTGTGGACGTAGCCTTAATAAACAAAAAGGCATTCAAAATAAGTGATTTTATCAAAAGCTTTGATTTCAAATTGAAATGCCCATTCCAACAAAACCACTCAACCAGCTTAAAAAAAATAGTGTGTGTGTGTGTGTGTGTGTGTGTGTGTGTGTGTGTGTGTGTGTGTGTGTGTGTGTGTGTGTACACTCATTTTCAAAAGGCGAGCTATTCAGGGTGTACCTCAACAACTTCAGCCTTGATTGCAGGCAGTTTAATCTCCTCTTTGGGAGTTTCCTTGGCAGCAGGATTTCCCAGGTAGTTCTTGGTCGTCAAACATTCAAAAAGCTTATCAACAAATCCCACCGTCTCTGCACGGACAAAATTAATCACGAGAACACATTAAAAACTGCATGCAGTTTTCAATCTTGTGAAAAAGGGCCAAAAGTCTAAAAGCATAACACACACAGAAAAAAATAACGCATATGAACACTGCATCCATGAAATGTGGGAAAGCTACCTGATTAAAAAAAAATGTAACATTAAAAAATTCTAAAGTGATCCAGGAGACATATGTAATAACCATCAACATGTTTTCCAACTAAATTAAACCCCTAAACTAATTTTAATAGTGTAGAGCTAAAAATAAAGAGAGTCACTATCAAACGATGCAACACTCCCTCTGGTGGCCACATGTGGGGTCCACAAATGGCATCCTCGAGGAAGATAGCATTGCTAATGTTCCAATTCAAATTTAAGACGCTATACATTTCATTGTATTCTGCCTGCCTCACTATATTTATACAGGTGATATTTCATTAACATGGCCTGTTACAGAATGCAGGCTACATAAGTGTGACTGTTAATGGGTAATACATATGAGTTCTGGGGACTGAAAAGCAGTTTGTGTTGCAGAAATGTTGAGCCTGTTTATCTGACATTCTTCCAAAGCAAATCTTTCAAAAATCCCAGGTAATGGCTAACATTATCAGTTTAATTGGAAGCCAAGACAACACATCAATTGGATCAAATGCTTCTGATCAGCTTATTTCCATATAGGTCATTTTCTAGCCTCAATCAAGTTTTTTAACATTGTTAAGACAAAGAGTTACTATATGAAACAAGTTGCATAATTTCAATATTATTTATGATAACCACATGTATTCCATGTTTGAGCTACTTAAACTATATAGTACAGTCTTGGTGGCATATGAGGGGAAAAAAAAAAACTAAATCCCCTCTGCGGGGGTACTGCATTTTTTAAATGCAGGAAAAAAAGCTTCTGATCTTTCTAAACTTAGCAACTAATTTTTAATAATCAGTTTAGTCACTGACCTCGACAATGCCACCAGGTCTGATTCCCAAAGGATTTGTGACCTAACTGCAAAGCCTCTATTGTCTGACATGTGCAAGGGGAGTACGAATAAATCCCTTGTTAGCTTAATGATGGAGCAAAAGTTTTTCCTCCACCTTAACCAGGAAGAGCTACAAAATGTCAAAATTGCCTGCTGACACATTAGCAGAAAAGCTTTATATAAATAAAATGTATACCTTTTTGTAGGAAGACATCAAGCTGATCAGCACAAAGTGCTTTCAGTTCCTTCTCTGGTTTGTCCTTCTTCACAAGAGCAACTACATAGTTGGCTAATGCAGAGGGGTCAGCATCACATCTGCAGATTAAAATGTATATATTAAAACATATCTATCTATCTATCTATACACACACTCATTCATATATCTAATAAGAAAAATCTGTTAAAACTGAGAGAAATGTTTTAGTTGAACCAACTGAAATATAATGCATATCAAATTCATTTACATATCTATGTATGCAAAGCACAAAATTCAAAGGGGGACAGATCATTGCCACAAAACTTAAACAATCCACCAAATGCATAAAGTAAAAGAAAGGTTATTATTCTCATAGGAAAGAAAGGAGTACAGGTTTCCATGGTAGCATTTCTTAACATTGGTAATATAGCTTAAAATTTAATTGTGATTACAACTAAGTTTGATGACCATTCTTTGAAAACTCTGCAAATTATGTGCTACAATGCATGCAATGTAGGGGTTTTTGAGCATGTGAAAGAAATGACACAGGGCAGTGACTATGTCTGAAGTGTCGTTGTGGTTTGGCTTTTTACACAAGCGTTGCAATTCACTGTGTTACAGCTGGTCACCCTGGTCACCCTTTCTGTGGGCATAAAGAAAATGCTCAGATGTTCCTGCAAAGTAAGCTAAATGTCAAGACAAAATGAGGGACATGTCAAGGTGTGTCTGTCTAACTTACTGCTAGCTTTTCAAATTTTAAAAAAAGTGTTATCTACACTGTTTTTAACCTTTGCTTACCCAGGAAAATGTGACTCTTGAGATTAAAACTAGCTTTTACAAGAGTGTCCTGGCCAAGACAGATAGCTGTAAAATCACAATAGTTAGAGTTTAGCCATCAAACCTATTTTATTCTTTCAAACTGAGCCAATGGTTGAGTTTGTTTGACATGTTTGAAACACTACAGTCTCCTAGGGAAAAGATGTATTCATCTTAACTAGTTGGCGTCTTCTGCAGTTACCACCGCTGTAACTGCTGTTCTTAAGAGTAATTTGTATTTATGCAAACTGACAGGATGAATTTGTTATACTTCACTGCAAAATGCAAGTAAAGGTCTGTGGCTGGTTTTCAGTATCAAAGTTATCAGACATATAGCACTGGACCAATGCATTATGAAGCTCAATAAATCAATTAACAGCAGAGTAATCTTTGCAGTTTGAGCACGAATGCCTTTTTTAAAAATTTAATATAAAGCCTGGTAAAACGATTTCAGTGTGTTTAACTGCACTTTTTCAAAATAATTTATGAGTTTAAATGTTCCACTTACACAACATTTGCTTTTTTAAACTTAAAAAATAGAAATCAAGCTAAAAAAATCTCCAAGCCTGTCAGCTATGGAACTACTGGAAGCGAAAAAAAAAACCCCAAAAGCCTTGACAAAAACACAAGTTCAAGTAGGGCTGTGCGATATGACCAAAATCTGATGCATGAAACTATACATTTTTAGACATAAGTTGTAACGGCCGCCGTTTTCTTTGTGAGCATTTATTACAAGGCGTGCTGCGGGGAAAAGCCTGTTCTAACGTTTGAGTCTAAGGTTTATTTTTTTAGCACCTGGCGGCTCTTTTTTTTTACTTCTCATCCGTAAATAATCTGCTCTTTCACGTGATTCAGTTTATTTTGAAAAGTCTCAACAGGATCTTGAGCTTTATTGTGAAAGGTTTATGTGGAACATAAACAACCACAACGCATGAAAACAGGCGCTTGTCTGTCTGTAGTGTGGTTATATAAAATATAAGAGAAAGAGAGAACTTTAAGAAATTAATATAGCCACTACAGTGACCATCAAAACGATGAAAAAAAATATTGCCGTAAACAGTTTATTTTGCGACACCACGAAACAAACGATAGCGTAAAATGAAACGATAGACGTTTTTATATCGTCATCCGATATATATCGTTATATTGAACAGCCCTAAGTTCAAGCAACAAGCTGCTAGTAGTTAATTAACTGCTGACTCACTAAAGCTACAGTCAAATTTGACCCTTAACTACAGGATCATTGACCATGGAAATTCCCAATGATTAATAATTACCAACAATATAAATGTAATAACAATGTGAATGAAACTATGCCTACTTGAACTCCAGCCTTTAGTTAAAGTAGCTTAAATACGCCTCACTTTGGCTCTGCAAGGACTTTTTCTCCCCTATGCAAAAAACTCCTTGTTTTTAGAGGATGAACCTCGGACACACAACGATAATATTGTGGAGTTACTCCATTAGTTGATTAAACAGTGACTGTGTGTTGTCCCAACAGTACAAAAAAGAGAGGGAGGGGGTAACTTAAATCCTTTAATGCACTCCATTACCCATTTGAGCTCGTCAACATATTTAAAAGAATTTTAGGATCTTGTGTTAGCAAAACAGAGAGAAAGCGTAACGCTTACAAAGCATGTGTTACTATGGAAACTCCAAAAGCAAAGTATTTGTGTGCATTTAACTATGAAGTATGTCGAGCTAATATCTACAGTTTTAATCAGTAACTTTTCCCAGAGATAGAACAGCTGTTTTAGGCAAGATGGGCTACACGTTGAAGGCTAGGAGCTTGCTACAGAACTGTGATAAAGTTACACTACCGTGCGCCAACTGCGTTCTTAACTACCATAGTGTCAGAATGCAAGAATTCTCAGTGCATCAAACGCAAGCAAACTCACTACATCATGCACAATCATAACTAATGAAAAGTAAAAGTGCCTCTCTGTGCTTCGAAAGGCCAACAAGCGATGGTTAGCTACTCGTGCAAGAATCTGCCATTGATGCCAGGCTAACCCAGCGGCTAGCAGGCTAAAGCAGCTACGTAGCATGCACGCTAAATGTCATTTCATTTCAATACTCACATCGGCTCCAGGAGCTTTGCCAGCCACGATTTCAAGGCTTCAACATTTTCTATGATCATTGTGAGAAGGACTACAATACTGTCTACAAAAAGAAAGAGCGTTTTGACAACCCTACTTTCATCGTCTATAAATTTATAAGCTTTAAGGCCTTCTGTCTCTCTTCACAGGCAGGTCGTACAAAATATTTTACGGCATGGCAACATGGTCAAATTGTCGTAACGCAAGCACGACGGCGGATGTTTAATATGCATTTAAACAAACAAACAAACAAACAAAAAAGCCGCACATATGACGGCTTGCATTTGTTTATCAAAGTAATTAAGATTAATAAATCTTAGCTATTCTATTTAATGTGCAAATACGACAGATAGGTTAAGATACGTCTGAAAAGTCAGATGGACTACATTTCCCAGATAACCAAGCGAAAGGTGTCATCAGCCAGGCACCGGTGGCGTGGGTTTCTCTTGTCAAACTAGACACTATTTCTTCTTTTTGAACAGTATAACTAATTACTTGCAGTTTTAGACAAAATGACGGTAGGTCCAATCTTTTAATTACTCGCAGTATGAAATGGTTAATGCTAGTTTTTTGTAAAAAAAGAAAATTTCTGCCTTAGAGCGTTAATTCAATGTGGCTATTAGCAAAGTTAGCTAACATGAGCTGTTGAGACAATTACAGAAATAAAAAAGTCTGACTCTGTTAAGCTGGATATTGCGGCTGTTATTGTTATGACATTCAGTTTGTGATTCTTTGCTCGACGGTACATTTCAGGAGCGGAAAGGAACAGCAAAGCTGGACTTTCTGAGAAAGATTGAATTGGAAATCCAGGAGAAATGGGAGAGGGAGAGAACATTTGAGCAAGATGCACCGACAACAGTCGGGGAAAGTACAAAGTGAGTATCTTCAGTTTTCAAGAACAACCACGTGATCAGTTTTCTGAACAGTTTTACAGTATTTCTCAAATTGTTCCAGATAGAGAATATGCAACTGTAAGCCCATATATAAAGAAAGATTTCCAAAGATTTGCAGCACACTGGAATGTGAAAGCAGTTTCTGTAGAACTTCCTTGTAGAACTAAATATAATACAGTTATTGTTTTATATTGCAATAGATATGTAGTACATTTTTTTTGTTGCTGAATCATGTTGTCTGATGTTGTTTCATAGTTCACACTACATTCTTGGGAAAACCTGTTGGGTTGCAGCTAAATTGTTTGTTTGTTTTTTACCTTACCTTTTTTTTTTTTAAACCTTCTAGTAAAAACAAGTACCTGGTCACCTTTCCCTATCCTTACATGAATGGCCGTTTGCACCTTGGTCATACATTCAGTTTGTCAAAATGTGAGGTAAGTTTAAAGGCAGACATCGACCTGAGTCACCACCTGTTGCAAATAAGTTAAGATTGAAACATTTTGATATGTTGTCTCTTAGCTATTGTTGTTCATTTCTCTTCCTGCAGTTTGCTGTTGGTTACCAGTCTCTTAAGGGAAAGAAATGTCTCTTTCCATTCGGGTTGCACTGTACAGGAATGCCGATCAAAGTAAGTAATGTTGTTTTTTTTTTTTTTTCTTTTTTTTTTTTTCAGAAACTTTTAATAAGATTTCTAGGTGTCTATAATCTGACATAATCTTATCACTTTTCATCATATAAACATGCAATTAGTTTGTTCTTATTGTCCCAAAATCAATTTTTAACATAATTATTTTATCCTACTATCTATCTGTCATAATCCATCTCTCTTAAACAGATCTTTGTGTTTTTTCTGATATTTTTAATCAATAATTGTATCCATCAGGCCTGTGCAGACAAGCTGAAGAGAGAAATGGAGTTGTATGGAAACCCTCCACAGTTTCCAGAGGAGGAGGAAGAAGAGAAACAACAGCAAACAACATCTGATGAAATCATTATCAAGGACAAAGCAAAGGGCAAAAAGGTTAGGATCACAGGGCAGAAATGCTACTTTCAAAATGAATTTATTATACTTATGCTATTATGATAAAAGCTTGAGCTGTTTTTTTTTAAGGCCTTTTTACCCAGGACAGAATTTGCAGAGTTAAGATGAAAGCAGTACCATAAAATTTGGTTTGAAGGTGTAAAAAATTAGTCTGTTATCTAAGTAGTGTATGGCTCCTCCATTTTTTCAGATAAAAGAAAGTTTGTTAACATTCTGCAATCTCTTTCTCGTTTCTTTGCCAGAGTAAAGCAGTGGCCAAATCTGGATCCCCCGCTTTCCAGTGGGACATCATGAGGTCTCTGGGCTTAACTGACCAGGAGATTGTCAAATTTGCTGATGCTGAACACTGGCTGGATTACTTCCCTCCTTTGGCTGTCAAAGATCTCAAAGGGATGGGAGTCAAGGTGGCTTTCTCTCTTTGTTTGTTTTTTCTTTCTGTGCTTTGATTAAAATTATTTTTAAGACTAAACTGCACATACCTTTTAAACATTCATGCAGTTTCATGTGGCAAAACATTGTAATTTTTAAATAAGAGACACAAAAAGTACAGTGACATTGATGCATCCATGTTTTCATGGCTAAAGGAAGGCACTGAATTTATTCAGTTGTGCTGACATGCTGTTATGTCATTACCTCATAGGTGGACTGGAGGCGTTCATTCATCACCACAGACGTGAACCCCTTCTACGACTCCTTTGTCAGGTGGCAGTTTGTTACTCTAAAAGAGAGGAAAAAGATCAAATTTGGTAAAAGGTGAGATGCTTTCAGGTTTTCTTGTCGTCTACCACAAGGTTTTTTTTTAATGATATAGGGAAAAAAATCATCATAGTTTATATATTACTGACTTTTTTTAAGTGGCTTTCTTTCTCAATTCTGTTTAATTTGATGTCTTCCTTTTAGTCTTCTTTGAGTCTATTCTGAGTCTGTATATTCTGTTTATATTATTGAGTCTATATCGTGACTATTTTGAACTCCCCTGCAGGTATACCATCTACTGTCCCAAGGATGGACAACCATGCATGGACCATGACAGACAGACAGGAGAGGTAGACGCCCTCAGCTTGACAGAAAAAATTATTTATTCTGAAACTGTAGTACTGTTTAAGATTAGGTACACCTCACTAGTGACCCCCCAACAAGGTTTTTGGTCCATATTGACATGATAGCATCACATAGTTGCTGCAGATTTGTCAGAACAAGAACTAGCAGGAGTGGGGCCCCATGTGGTCTTCTGCTTCGTAGTTTCGATATGTTGTGCATCCAGAGATGTCCTTCTGTCTGTAACAAGGGCTTATTTAAGTTGTTGTTGCTTTCCTATCAGGTCGAAGCAGTTTTCTACTTTTTGGATCATTCTGTCTTTAGAGATGGTTGTGTCATAAAATCCAAGTAGACTAATAACAGCAGCAACAACAATGCCACATTCAAAGTGACTTAATACCTAATAAAGTGACAATGTTGAGGCGTATTTAACCACAGATTTACTGCGGGAAATGCTTAAAAATGTTTGTTTTACTTATTTTACCACAAAACCTTCTTACAATTTAAATTGTAGTGATTGAGGAACTTTTATTTATCAAACTTTCTTCCTTAACATTTGTATCTCACTTATAGGGAGTTGGACCTCAGGAATACACCCTGATCAAGATGAAGGTCGTTGAACCCTACACAGCAAAATTCAAATCCAAGGTCTTTTATAGCAGGTAACAAATACTTAACACTGTACTTCCACAAAAAAGAAAACAAAACTTTCTTGGAGATGACAGGTTTACAAAGAAAGACTGATTTTATCCTCTTGAATATAACTGTCATCCTTTTTAAATCCTGCCACTAAATCTTAGTTTTGGTACTTCCCCACAGCGGTATGAAAGGCAAAAACATCTTCCTGGTGGCTGCTACACTTAGACCAGAGACCATGTTTGGTCAGACCAACTGCTGGGTGAGACCTGACATGAAGTATGTTGCTTTTGAGACAACCAATGGGGACATCTTCATCTCCACCAGAAGGGCTGCCAGGAATATGTCTTTCCAGGGCTTCACCAAGGAAAATGGAGTGGTGCCAGTAATAATGGAAGTACTGGGACAGGTACTACTTTTTTTCATGTGCTGCTTCCAGCTACAGCAAATAAGTTCAGATCATTTAGATGGATTTATTTAATTTCAGTAGAATAAAAAATAAAATGCTGTCTAATATTAAACCAGCGGTTCATGTATCTGATTCAGTGGCCTTTTCATTTTTTTTGGTCTTTGTAGGATATCCTCGGCTGTGCCCTGAGTGCTCCTCTGACCTCCTATAAGATCATCTATGCTCTCCCTATGCTCACCATCAAGGAGGATAAAGGTATGAGCCAAAATGCTAGGATTAGATTTGTAGCTTAAATTTCAGTACATTTTTGTTTTTGAGAAATTGTGCCGTTTCTTTTGAGGCAGAAATTTCTAACATTTAAGCGTCATAGTTGTAGATGGACGCTGTTGCTGATTGCACTCAAAACAGCAGGAACATAACTTGGCAATCACAAGTAGGGCTGTTCGATATAACAATATATATCGGATGACGATATAAAAACGTCTGTTTCATTTTACGCTATTGTTTGTTTTGTGGTGTTGCAAAATAAACTGTTTACGGTAATATTTTTTTCATCGTTTTGATGGTCACTGTAGTGGCTATATTAATTTCTTAAAGTTCTCTCTTTCTCTTATATTTAATATAACCACACTACGGACGGACAAGCGCCTGTTTTTATGCGTTGTGGTTGTTTATGTTCCACATAAACCTTTCACAATAAAGCTCAAGATCCTGTTGAGACTTTTCAAAATAAACTGAATCACGTGAAAGAGCAGATTATTTACGGATGAGAAGTAAAAAAGAGCCGCCAGATGCTAAAAAATAAACCTTAGACTCAAACGTTAGAACAGGCTTTTCCCCGCAGCACGCCGTGTAATAAATGCTCACAAAGAAAACGGCGGCCGTTACAACTTATGTCTAAAAATGTATAGTTTCATGCATCGGTTAAAACACTCGACTCCAGCTACATGACGCGCAGCTGGAAACACTTCCCGCAAGTCGAGCTGCCCGAGATTCACAGAATTTACAGAAAATGTTACATTTTTGTTATTTATATCGTTATCGGGATGATAGAATTCTTATATCGGGATATGAGATTTTGGTCATATCGCACAGCCCTAATCACAAGTAGTTCTAAATAGTTCAGTTTTTCCACCTCTTGCTGACTTCTGCACAGAATCTGACTGAAATTTGATTTATCCTCATTTATAAAACTGTCTTATTTTGCTTGAGCTATATAGAAAAATCCTTGGGACTTAAAATAGCAGGACAAGGTCAAGGTAGAATTCAGAAGCATTGTTTGCAATGTCAAAGGATGGATGCTATAAGTTCTTGTTTCCCTCCAGCACATAACATTTGCAATCATTTAAAATCGACCTTATTGCAGAGTGTTTCTATTCTGTTAGAAGTCAGACTTCTCTATTTTTCTTGCCTGTGTTGCTCCAGGGTAGTAGTTTGTCTCTTTGTACTCATGTGTCCTATTGATGAATCTCTGTAGAGTTAGTAATAATTGGAATTTCTCAATGACTAAGTTGATATGTCACAATTTTAATAATAAATGCCCCCTGTGTCATCATGTTTCTGAGGGTTATGAAGGGTAATGGAAACGAATAAAAAACTGCATTATCATTTTATAGATTTTATGCATTGTTGTGTCTTTCCTGTCTGTCTTAGGTACTGGGGTAGTCACCAGTGTACCATCTGATGCTCCTGATGACATTGCTGCTCTCAGGGACATCAAGAAAAAACAGGTGACGATATAAACCTACGAAAAGGTCTTGAGCCATCCTGCATTTCTTTATATTTTTCAAAGTTTTTCTTTGGATATTGACTTCTCTTGCACTCATTTTTTAATCCAGTCTTTTTGTCTGATCTGATCAAAGCGGAAAAGGGCATCTAACTCCAGGGATGAATAGTTTTGTGTCTACACATGACAGTCAACATATCGAAGAACTTTGTTACTTCAGGCATTTTTGATACTAGCAGCTTGTCAAAAAAACAGAGTTTCTCGTGTTCTGAAAACACAAAAAATACTAATGATTGAACAGTTTCACAGTCATAAAATATTATTTTTGTACTAACAAGGTGATTTACAATAAGCTTTTAGAGGAAAACATATCTGGACATGGTGTGCAGTATGTCCTGAAATTTGCTTTTTGAGGAATCTGGACAAGTGGAAAACACAACAAGGAGTGACAGTCCTAAAAATTATCTATAGCAGTTGAACATGATTTAAAAGTCATTTCTTTAAGAAATGTGAAAAACTACAGGAAAAACCTGACACAGGAAAGGTGGCTGTCAAGATGTCATTTTTAAAGAAAACAGGGAGAAAAGGCTGAGGTATGCCAAATTACACCACATGATGGAATCAGTGGCAGCAGGTCTTAGGAAGTGATTCATCCAAATTGAAATTTTGGTGTCAGGAGACAGGTACAGCAGAGAGTGTGAATAACTGTAAATCTGTAAAACACAGTGGAGGCTCTGTCATGCATTCCAGCCAGTGATGTTGGTGATCTTGTTAAAACTGATGGAATGATGAACACAAAAAGTATCATGACATTTTAATCCACCAAAAAAAACAAACAAACCATAGAAAGATTTTTTTTCTGTGGTAATGTCATCATGTTTTAGGATGACCATGATCCCAGACACATTTCAGTAAATCAATCATGAATAAAACAAGTGCTCAACATTATTAAAACTGTGGGATCCTACTAACAGAGAATAAAACAAAAGGCAGGCAGCATCCAAAGAAGAGCTTTGAATGTCCTCCAAGAAGCCTGGAGAACTATTTGCGAAGGCTACTTAAAGAAACGACAAGAAAGTTTGCCTAAAAGAGTTCAAGTTGCATTAAATAGCTCTTTAGAATTGTGCAGACTCTGTTTTTGCCTTATCTGCTGTATTTCCATTTATGTGTACAGATGTATCAATAAACCACTACACTTTTTACCATTTTCATAGCAGAATCAAAAGAAATTTAAAGGTTCAAGACTTATGCCCAGTATTGGATAATAAAATTCTATTCTGATACCATCCAGCAATAAGTTCAAAATTTCTGAACCTTTCACATAAGTGTGTTATATTTAAATTTGATGTTAGTTTTGTGGACAAAATGTAGACATTTCTTCTCACACCCTCTTTGTTGATGTCACTGTTCTTTCTTGGACTTGGAATAAAAGGCGCTGCGGGAGAAGTATGGAATTGAGGACAAGATGGTTCTGCCTTTTGATCCGGTAAGCTGAACTAGTAAAGTCCATTCATTTTACTTATGCTGCACAAAATTCATGCATTCAGTGTCACCATGCAAAGTCATTGTGCTTTTATTTGTGTGCAGATCCCTATCATTGAGATTCCAGGATATGGCAACCTGTCTGCTCCTCTGGTGTGTGATGAGCTGAAGATCCAGAGCCAGAATGACAAGGAGAAACTGGTTGAAGCCAAGGAGAAGGTTTATCTGAAGGGATTTTATGAAGGGGTGAGTGCCATTAGCATTCAAAGCATCTATGTTAGTCTAGTTAGTTAACAAAATGCAGTCTGTCTGCAAAAGCCCTGCAGGTATACCTTTTAGGTTTGAAGCTTGTATTGTTTATCTCCCAGGCACAAATCAAGTAATTCGAAGCTTAAGGCTAGCCTAAATCATTCATCAACTGTCTGTGGATTTTTAGGTACCCTCAGGTAGTTTTCTTCTGTTTACCATCGTTAAACACTGAAGCAAGAAGAAGTTCTGTAACCATTTGTGAGGCATAGCTCATTTGCTGGTAAATCTTGTAAATAGTTCAAACAGTGCATCAGTGTGTTTGACTTTCTGCTAATAATCTTCTGTCTTAGATCATGCTTGTGGAAGGCTACAAGGGCCAGAAGGTCCAGGACGTCAAGAAGCCCATCCAGAAGATGATGGTTGAAAGGGTAAAAAAATGATTTGCAATGTCACAAAAAGTTATTATTTATTTCTGTATTATTATTATTATTGACTCTATTTTCATGTATTCCAGGGAGAGGCCATGATCTACATGGAGCCAGAAAAGCAGGTCATGTCACGTTCAGCTGACGAGTGCGTGGTGGCTCTTTGTGACCAGTGGTGAGTGCTGCAGGAACTGTAAAATAAAGTCGTAATTGTTGGTGTTTGATACTTTGAATTACAAAGTGACAAAAAGTTAACAGCTGGTTAAGTTTAAACTAGTTTCAGTCATTCTGGTCATGAAAATCTTGTAATTTTAACTTTTTAAAAACATTTTTAGTGTTTACTGTCTTCAATAAGCCTTATGCAAATATTATTTGTTCATCCCACAGGTATTTGGATTATGGGGATGCTGAGTGGAAGCAGCAGGCCAATGAAGCCCTGAAGTCTTTGGAAACGTAAGATCTCTGATGCAATTGATTTGCATTATATATCAAATTTGTCTTTTATAGTGTTTTTGTGGGGGATCTTGTAAAGGTTCAGAACACCAATTTATTATTTGCCTATAAGCTTTATGCTGGAAATAAAATGTTTCAGTCCAAATTCTTGCCTAATTCATGTTTTATTTTGTTTTTTATGTTTCATTTTGCAACACCATACAGATTTTGTGAGGAGACCAGAAGAAACTTTGAGGCAACTTTGGAGTGGCTGCAGGAGCATGCCTGCTCACGTACCTATGGTCTTGGTAGGTGGTTTCTCTGTGTGTGTGTGTGTGTGTGTGTGTGTGTGTGTGTGTGTGTGTGTGTGTGTGTGTGAGAAATATTTATAACTAACCACCACTCTTATTTATCTTTAGCTTTGCTGACACTTTTAAGATCATGATTGTCTAACTGGAAACTGTTTTTTTTATATAAAGATTGGAACTTGTATTTGAGCGATGCTCTTGGTCTATAGATGGAGACAAAGGACTAATGATTGGACACCTAGCAACACTCCATCTCTGATGGTTTTTATAAGAATAGATGCAGACTGAAGGCCAGCTGGCATTGAGCGCAGGAGACTGCAGTACAGTCTAGGCTAGCTGTAAACTGTTCCTCACTGTATAAATCTCTCCACATGTTTTAAGAATAAAAAACACAAAGTCAATCCAGTCATTTTACCAGACAATTAGCCTGTAAGATGTTTAACATTGTCACCAACCTGAGTTTAGCTGATCTGAGGCTGCTTAAATAGTTGATCTTTTGTAAATTCTTCTAAACAGGGATTCCAAAATCCTAAAAATCTAATCTGTGGAAAAAAGTGTCAAACTATTTGTGTGAAAGCACAAGTTACTTTGGTGTCTGGTTTAATTTGGTTTATTTGACAACAGAGTTACATTTCGGCTTGTGTACAGAAGATCACACAGTAAAGCCAAGACTTTGTTCTACATTTCCTCAATATTTGGCATCAGTGTGTGTGCAGTTTGACAAGAAAACATTGTGTTAAAACAGATGAGATGTTAGTTGTCATAAAATGAATAATTTTGGTTTTCTTTCTCCTTCGTGTGTGTGTGTGTGCGTGCATACATCCCCTGGTTACCATAGGAACGCGGCTGCCTTGGGACGAGCAGTGGCTGATTGAGTCCCTATCAGACTCCACCATCTACATGGCTTACTACACCGTAGCCCACCTTCTGCAGGGAGGTGTGCTTAACGGCCAAGGAGAGTCACCACTGGGCATCAAGTATGGTTGCATCACACGCATGTGCACACAAATATGCAGAAACCAGTGATTTCCAAATCATTGTTCATTTAAGTCTCTTCCCTTCTTTTGCACTAAAATAAATGTCAAATTAAAATGAAGCATGTACCGTCAGCTATTGAATAATATACAACGCACACAGTCACACCAAGCATTCAATTTCTTCTTTTCACCTCACTTGAACACAATAAGTCTGTTTCTAGCCTCATTTATGTCTTTTTTTCTTCTCTTTTTTTCTCTACCACAGGCCAGAGCAGATGACTAGAGAGGTGTGGGACTTCATCTTCTTTAAGACTTCTCCGTTCCCTAAGACCAACATCCCTAAAGAGCATCTGCAGAGGCTTAGGAGGGAGTTTGAGTACTGGTACCCTGTGGATGTCCGTGTATCTGGCAAAGACCTGGTGCCCAACCATTTGTCATACTTCCTGTACAACCATGTGGCCATGTGGCCCAAAGACAAGTAAGTTTGCCCACTGGACTGACCAGAACAAAAAAGAGAGGACAGGAATGAGGGGCGACAAACAAAATTTCGAACCTCCAGCTATCAGCTTTGAATGACACTCTTATCATGCTACAAAAATGATGTTCTCTAGTCTAATTGTGACATTTTTTTCACATCTACTTAGCTGATGTTTCATAAAAATGTGATTGACAGTAAAATTAATATTTTGGGCAAGTGTGCCCAACACAACAAGCACCTCTAAAGAGCTCTAATTAACACATTATATCCCATTAGTTTAATACATGCAAAAGTAAAAGTGTAAAAACATTTAAGCAGTTCACGACTGGTACACTGGTCTAATTCTTGGCTTAGACGAGTAACTTTTTGGAGTTTCTAGTGGTTGCCATGGAAACAGTCCTTTTGAGTCTGTTTTATACCCTTATTTGATGTCACTCTTGGCTCGGACTCACTGGATTTGATCGTATTTTGTCGTAGTTTCCGCAACTCTTTCTGAATTTATGTACATAAGTTAAAAGAAGTTTTGGAGTTTTTTTACATTATGTTACAGTGACACTACAGTAAGGTGAGATGACAATAATTCAGATTCAGTAATAGAATATTTATAATTATGTCAGGTACTATATGCCTTTTTTTTGCATTATCAGAATGTGATAATACTGTGCTTTTTACCATTTAAGATGTAAATCAATAATCGCAGTACAGTGTGATGTTATCAGTGTCATAATGATGTTTTTTAACATACTGCCAGGCTTCCTTTTGTTTTGCCGAATGGGTATGATTTTTTTTTTTTTTTTTTTTTTTTAATAAACTGAGCTCAGTTTTGCATTTGGGTAAACTTGACTATGATCATGGCAGTAATGATAAAAATAACAAGATAACACAAAAAAAAAAAAGATTTTTTTTCTCTCTTTTAATTTTTTACAGCGGGAAGTGGCCACAAGCAGTGCGAGCTAATGGACATCTGCTCCTCAACTCTGAAAAGGTATGTGAAGTATTAAGCTGTATGTATTACTTTAAAATCATTTAATTTGCTATTAGGTTATAACCCTGTAAGTTTAGTACCATGCCCCAAGTCTAACATACCCCGTATATAAACAAACAAGGATATTTTGTTGCCATGATGCCAGGTCTCTCTTGGAAATGAGATTTTTAATCTCAATCAGATTTTTTTATCTGGATAAATAAAGGACTAATAAAAAAATATCTTTCTGTTATTGCAGTTTAGTCAAGCAGGTCACATGAAGCAGTTTATCAACTCACTAAAATAACATAGGGTTTCCCAATCTAGCTAAGTGCTTGTTGTCATGGAAGGATTGGCGCTGAGAGCCTCTGACCACTGTACCTTGACCACTAATGCTCATCATAGAAATACAAAGATATTAGATACAATAGAAAAATTTTAGACTCTGCTACTCTCTACGCACAGAGGTCCCCCCCCCCTCCCGTTAGAACTGCCTTCACAGTCCAGGAAAGCTAGGGCTAAAGTTACCTGGTTAACATGAAATCTCGCTTTCTTTCTGGTTTCATTTGATGGGATCTTTTGTGTTCCTTGACTGACCGACAGATTTTAAATATAACAGCCAAACATTTCTCAAATAAGCTTTAAGTTCTGAATGGTTTTAGGAATGCCATTTTCTGTTTTTGCTGCTGATTGTATTTTGTAGTTGGGTTCTTTTGTGGTTTTAAACACAGAAAGACTGTGAAAGATTGCGGCTGCTAACATCTGTTTCTTTTATCGACCAGATGTCCAAATCAACTGGAAATTTCCTCACTCTCAGCCAAGCCATTGACAAGTTTTCAGCAGACGGTATAATCAGTTTCTTCTTGATTTATCTCTCCTTCTGTCTCTTTTATTTCTTTCCCTCTTCATAGTTTTCTTCTCCATGGCGCTTTCATCTTACCGTGAAACCTGGGAGAAAACACTTCAGGTGTACATTTGGAACCGATTTCAACTGTGTTTTCCCAGTGCATGGGCTGTTATGGTTGATTATATTGTTAACATCTCTTATCCCCTGGTGAAGGTGTTTAGAAAATGAACCCATTTTCATAAGATAGATGAGGTTTTGATGTTGAGTATTATGAGTTGTTGTGTTTGTCAGGTCAGTCAGTGGACTGTAAGTAAGACATTTCTGTATAATTATGTAATATGCACACTTTAAAATAGAGAATGCATGATGTTCTCAATATCAATGTGTGCTCTAAGATGAGAAGCTTTTAATTAGTGTTCAACATTTTGTTTTGTTGTTGCAAAAGAATTGCCTCTATCATTCATGCATTATGTATTTACAGATGTATTATATTCAAGGAATGCGGTTTCAAAAGATAAAAAGCAAATAAAATATTTAGAAGAATATAAGAGGAAGATAAATTGTGTTTTTAGAAATGGCTGGAAAGTGAGAACATTACAACTTTTATGTTTGGTATAATGTTGATTATTCACAGGGAATTGAAGACTTATGTTTTTCCTCTCTATATGTTTACTTTTTTCCTTTGCGTTAGCGATGGATAGATGGATAATTTCCACCTTCTTTTTTGATATCTTCAATGAGCTGAAGAATAGATGGATAGTTCATGCTTCTATAGAAGATATCCTGCTGTGGGAGGAAACAGCTTCATGGTCTGCTAGCAGATAGACACATAAAGTTGTTTCTGTCTTAACGCTAGGAGGGATGTCTGCTGAATAACTGACGTTTTCTCAAGCTTTGGAATTTTCCACAGAGCCTCTGTACTTCACCTTTTGTTGAACTGTTTTGCAGAATAGAAAAAAATGCTGTGTTCATTGTATATCCTGAGTAGAGGATTCAGATAGTTGGATATTAAGCTGAAGCAAATTACAAAAGCAGTTGCGTTTGTGAGAGTGACTGTATATCAGTTTTACATCTATTATATTGTACCTGTACATTCTGCTGTTTTAACACATGTTCTCATTTCCATTCTCAGGTATGCGTCTGGCTCTAGCGGATGCTGGAGACACAGTGGAGGATGCTAACTTTGTAGAGACCATGGCTGATGCTGGCATCCTGCGCCTGTACACCTGGGTGGAATGGGTGAAGGAGATGATTGCCAACCAGAACAACCTGAGGACGGGACCTGCAGACACCTTTAATGATCGGGTTTTTTCCAGGTAGTCTGAGAATTTAAAAGGGTCTGGAATGAAAAAGATTTACAAGTTCTGAAATGTATTGAATTTCAGCCTTGATAAAACAAAAGAATCCACAGCTATGTCTGCATTAATAAATGTAAGGCGAAAGCCTGATTGTGGTTAAATGTTTTGAAAGTACATTTTTTAAAAATAATTTTCTTTCTTGTTTAGTGAGATGAATGCAGGCATCCTAAAGACAGAGCAGCACTATGAGAGGATGATGTACAAGGAGGCTTTGAAAAGTGGCTTTTTTGAATTTCAGGTAAATTAAATTTATAAAATTCCACCTCTGAGAGTCCTTAATCATTTTATGAGATCATATAAGAGACACTGTAGCATGATTTCAAGTACCCATAATCTACCAACAGTAGTAGAGCATTTAGATTCCAGATACTGCGGTCATCGTTAAATCAGTAGAAGAGACTGACTCGAGTTTCTCTGATGAACCTTGTGTTGTTTTATTGTGTGCATTTAGGCAGCCAAAGATAAGTATCGGGAGCTGGCCATCGAAGGCATGCACAGAGACCTTGTCTTCCAGTTCATAGAAAGGCAAACTCTGCTGCTGGCCCCCATCTGCCCGCACCTTTGTGAATACACTTGGGGTCTGCTTGGCAAGGTAAGAAACACATGGATTTAGCGTCGTATTCCTGTTTTCAGGCTCTGAGTTGGCTCTGTGCTCTGACTTGACTCATATCTAACTTCTCCTTTCTGTCCTTAGTTCTTATCTGTTTTGTATATTTCAGAGTAAAACAGAAATGCAGTCAAAAGAAACATTTTAACATCCAGTGTTTGTTTGTATTCATGAGTAGAATTGGGATCAAGGAGCTGAAAGCTACAGCTTTAGGTAGACCTGCAATAGCTCTGGGCCCGCTGCTTATTACCTGTGTGAAATGGTTACTGACTTTCTCACTGTTGATGTACATATCCACTGGGAGCATATCTTCGCACTATGGACCTTTTTCTCACTGCAGCATGAAGCAAATGCACACACAGGTGCACACTTCAAATAGCACAGGGAGACAAATATATTTTTAACACTCAAATTTATGAATATGAAGGAGTGCAGCTGTGATGGAAATGGGTTTTTGGCTGTCGCTAAGCAACAAAAAAAGCCCCAACACCAGTATGTTCTCCAGTCATGGAGGTACTCAGTACACAGAGAACTTACACATGCCACTGTTATGATACCATTGTGACCTCTGTTTGTGTAGTTATGATAACACTAAAGTTTGTGTAGAAGTTACCAAAACCAATGCTACCCCAAATGCTTACTCAGAAACACAGAGTAAGAGAACAAACTAGGAGAAAATTAAAAAGAAATTACTAATCAATTTAGCATAGGCCGTGCAAGATTTAACTGCAATTTCAAAATTGGAATAAGATACAGTATGATTCCAATTGTAATGAATAACTTCAAATTAACATACAAATCTAAAAGTAAAAGGAAAACGATTTAACGAAACGAGTTAAGAATGTCAAAAGAAATCAAATCTATACTAAAATGTATATTTTATAAAAAGCCTTACATATGAGCTTTTTTTTCCAGAAAGCTTTTTTTTTATTTTATTTTAAAGAAATGATTAATAAGAAAACACTAATGAGGCAAGCCAGATTTCCTGGGCAGGGCTAACAGCAAACACTTGATTGCCTCTTTGTCTTTAAACTTGAGGTGGGAACAATTAACAGGTTTCTACTTGAGGATCTGAGGCTGCGTACTACTTGGTATGAGAACAGCAGTCCCAGCAGATATTCTGGAGCTGGGCCCAGCCATGAAAGTTTTTAAAAGTTTACACTGCTCAGTAAGTGACTGTTTTTTTTTCTTCTCTATTTCTGCTTGATAGACTGGTTCTCTGATGAAGGCATCATGGCCTGTGGCCGGGCCCGTGGACGAGGTTCTGATTCGTTCCTCTCAATATTTGATGGAAACTGCTCACGACCTTCGTCTTCGCCTCAAAGCCTACATGCTTCCGCCTAAAAGCAAGGTAAGATATGAAGTTGTCTGTACACGTTGCCTTTGTGGATATGCTGTGACTTTTGAGTTGCAACATAAAACAGACTGATGTAACTCTACAGCAGCATCCTATATCCTTTCTGATACACTTGCGAGCTTATGTCTGTGTTCACAGCAGGAAAGCCAGTCTATTGTTTGTTAACAGTTCCGCACTTCAATAAGTGGCTGTAGGCAACTTAGAGAAAAGCAAAACAAGTATTGACAACATCTAAGACAGGCAATATCTCAGGTTTCCAGGCCCCCGTTATTGATTTACTGGAAATGCTTTGTTGCCATTGAGGTAGGATTGGAAAGATGATGGGAAAAGAGAAAAGGAGAAAGGAAAAGCTTTTCTTTTTTCTTTTTTCTTTTTAATATAGTTGTTATTTTTTCATACGATAAGCGTTCTCAGCAGTAACACCTATGTTGTTAGCATGTGAGTTCTAAATCAGCCCAGAAAAGGGGATTTGTGAGTATGTACAAAAAATTTAAAATATAATAAAACCAAAAAGTAATAAAACCAAAAAATAAATAAATTGGGAACCTGGCCAGGGTATACTCCACCTCTCACCTTACGATGGCTGGGATAGGCTCCAGGCCCCCTAAACCCCACCCCCACGTAGAAAATATGGAATATTTTATCAAGTAACATACAGTAAAATTATTCAAACAAGAAATTCCCACAGCAGCATATATTCAGTATTTTCCCATTATAGAATAATATCTGTGCAACTTTTTACATACTGTGACAATACAATATGAAGGTACATTTGTGAAAACAAACATACAGTACAATTGTCAGCTGTCATGTAATACAAGTTCACAGATCATTATGTCTGCTAAAGAACGCGCGCGCACACACACACACACACACACACACACACACACACAAAAAAACACTTTTTTCCATGAATAATCCAAACCCTGTTGGAATCTGATTGAGGCCACCTTGTTGTGTGGACCTGATGTATGAATAAACAAGATGAATGTGAAAGGCTTCTTATAAACACAAACATTAATCCTGTTTTCCTTCCAACAGAAAGGTGACTCCAAGCCTCCAGCCAAGCCCTCCCACTGCACCATCTACGTGGCCAAGAGCTACCCTCCATGGCAGCACAGTGCCTTATCCCTGCTCGGCAAGCACTACAAGGTAGAGAACGAACACACAAAGCCCAACATTATTCACAGCATTAGGTTTGAAGATTTATTGTTTGCTGAAGAACTGCAGGTCTGCCTAGTGGTGCAATAATATGCTTATTTCTGTAAATCAATAATTTCAGAATTAAATGATTATGCAATCGAATTCTTTCAGTTTCTCTGTGTCTTCCTATCGATGCTCCTGTTTGTTTAAGTTTATTAATTGTTTCTTTTTTTCTTTTTTCTGTTCCTGTTTGTATGTCTAGACCAACAACGGGGTCCTTCCGGACAACAAAGTGATAGCGAGTGAACTAGGCACTCTGCCAGAACTGAAGAAATACATGAAGAGAGTCATGCCTTTTGTAGCCATGATCAAGGTAAAAATATTGAAAGGCCAACATTAATGTTTCACTATGAAGACGTACACAGCCCACTCTCCACCAATGATCATAAACCATTTTGTCATCTTTACACATAGATGGAATTTTCCAGAGATGTTTTTTCACTTGTGATTTACTTTTTAATAAGTCTCTTATACAACAGCCAACCTGTAAGTTGACTGTTTTTTCACACTGATCAACTTATGATTGGTGGAAAGTCTTCCCTGATAATTTGTTGGGAAAATTGAAGTTGAAAAGCTATTTTCTTTTCTTTTTTTAGTGCTTTGTGTTAAATAATAACAAAACTGTAGACAATACAATGAAAAATTTGAACAAGTGTTACACTGACATTACAGAGAAATTTCAAGAATACTTGTTCTGCACAGTTTAATGTGTTTGTTGATTGAAAAGAACACAAAACACTTTTGATGGGCTGTGTCAGCCACTTTTGATTTATTTGCAGCATCCACAAAAAATATGTTCACTGTCTCGGCCGCAGGTCTGCTTGTCTTGATTTACAATTTTCATCCCCACCTTTCATGTTGCAAAAACGTTTCTAAAAGCAGTAGCCACCAGATGATACAAATATCACAAATAACAATATGCCTGCAGTTGCTGTTTCTGTTATATAAAGCTACATATTCACTCAAGATCAAGTGGTGCTAATAAATGATCAGAAGCATTGTTGCTTATTAAAATTTTAGAAGCCTCATCTCTTGTGCTCTGGGCTTTGTTCAGGTTTCGCTCTTTCACTGCAGTGATCAAAAAGAATGAAGCTAATAAATAGTCATGATGAGCTTTGTATTCATCCATGGTTTGTCTCTCAAGCTGGTCTTGTATCTTTCATGTTGATTTATCTCCCTGTGTTATTTGTTTGTTTTTAACTTTTTTGGCTCATAAACATTTGTTTCTTGATAATCTTGTGGTGGTGGCATCAACATAGCAATGAACTTTTTGTGTGCGCTGTATTATAAACTAAAGCACGATTGCCTCAGTAATGAGATGAATTTTTATATTTCCAAATATCTCAGCTTCTGTGTAAAATTATACCAAGGAAATCCTCTGCACTTCCTCAATGGAGTTATTATTCATTGCCTTGTTGATCATTCGTAATGATAGCTCTGATTCGTATCATGTACAATGGGATCTTCTTTTTTTCTTTAGGAGAACCTGGAGAAGAATGGAGCCAGAGTTTTGGATTTGGAGCTGGAATTTGATGAGCGAGCAGTTCTCATGGAGAACCTGGTCTACTTGACTAATTCTTTGGAGGTAAGCTTTATGATCCAACCTTTACCCCACGTTGTTGGTGTCTAAAATTTGTTGGACAACAACTGTGCAGCAAAGTGTGCAGAACTTTGGTTCAGTGTGTCGTCACATAAATGTCAAACTCGCACAGAGATGCTTTAAAGCTGAGTTTTACTCCCTTTGCAGAAGTAAGTTGAGGAAATCCTGAGCTCAGTTCTCTGCAGAAAATCCCCTTAATACCACTGTCTGCACAAAAGCTTAGCCTAGGCGGGGAAAAGGGGGTGAAAAAAGCCCAAAGTCCCCAGGATACTTCTGCGAAACCAGCAGATTTAACCACAGAAAAGGAAAACTGCACTTAATGTACATCAAAGCAATAGCTCGGCTTAAATTCTCATGTTTCTGATAGATCATAGCTAAAGATAAGTTGATGACAAGGAAGACATAATGAAATGAAATACGCTGTATCATGTAGGACTAAAAAAGGGTGATACATTACCTTACTCACAAACTAGCTCTAAGAAGTGGGTTAACTGGTGTGGCTTGAAATAGGCTTGTAGATCATAGGACAGATGAGGAGAGAAGCACTTTGTCTGTTGCCATTTGTGGTCTTTAAAGACCCAAGTACAAACTAGTCTCTCATTACTGTAGCATGGTTAGTATGCCCAGCATTTGCCGGTGTGCATACCAAACGCACCTGTAAACATACTCCTTGTGGAATACACTGCTGAGCTGATTATCTTTTTTCCCCTCCATCGTTTCTCTTTGACAGTTGGAGCAGATTGACATCTTGTTTGCTTCTGAGGCTGATGACAAAGTGAAGGAGGACTGTTGCCCAGGGAAACCATTCAGTGTTTTCAGATCAGAGGTAAATACTTTTCAATGCTTATTAGCTTTGGCCAGATTTTGTGCGTGTTAGAGGATCACTTTTAGCTTTTTTCCCTCACTAACACGTTTGTCCACAGTTTTCATATGTTCTTTATGGCTGTGCTCATTTTACTGACTTATTTCATTTTGTGCAGCAGCCAACGATGAACAAAGTAATTTGTTTTATACTCAAATCAAAAAGCCAGTTTTGCATTTTTCATTTCTCCTCGTTTTTTAATCCCTGTAGCCTGGAGTTTCTGTGTCCTTGGTCAACCCTCAGCCGTGCAATGGCATGTTTTCTACAAAGGTTGACATCCGACAGGGAGACAGCAGAGACAGCATCGTCCGCAGGCTAGCCAAGGTCAACAGACTCATTAAAGGTTAGTGAGACAAAAATAAATAAAGCCAAAATGACTTTTAATGACTAAATCAAAAGAGGATAAAAGTATTTGCTCAGTTTAGTTGAAAGCATTTGGGTTCAGTTAACCAACATCATGTGATGTTCAACACACATTTGTCTTCTATCTTTCTGACCCATCTTTTCTACTCTTCTCCAGCCTGTTGTAATCATATAGAAGGAGTGGGGAAGGTTTGAGTGAACAACAGAAAACATCTAAAAAATAACCCCCCGCAACAAAACAGAGTGACAGAGTGAATTGACTGGGCCAGTGTGATGGGTATGAAACCATACCTCAAGTTTTAAATGTCCCCAGGTACACAGTGGCCTTAACATTTGTGAAAAGTTTAGAATAACATGACTGAATAACTGAGCTAGAAGGGCCTTTATCACAGGGGGTTAGATATACAGTGGGGAAAATAATTTCTTGGTCCCCTGCTGAATTTGTAAGTTTGCTCACTTACAAAGAAATAAACAATCTCTAATTTTATGCAAATTTCATTTTAATAAAGAGAGAGAATATCAACCCCAGCTTTACATAAATTACATAAAAGTGATAAATTGATTTGCGTGTCATTGTGTGAAATAAGTATTTGATCTCCAAGCCAAACATGATTTAGTACTTAGTGGAGAAACCCTTGTTTGTAAGCATAGCGGTAAGATGTTTCTTGTAGTTGGTCACGAGGTTTGCACACATCTCAGGAGGGAGTTTGGCCCACTCCTCTTTACAGAAAGTCTCTAAATCATTTAGGTTTCTTGGATGGTGCTTGGTAACTTGAATCTTCAGCTCACTCCATAGATTTACTATAGGACTGAGATCTGAAGGCTGGTTAGGTCACATGACCTTAATGTGCTTCTTCATTCGCCACTCCTTAGTTTCCTTGGTGGTATGTTTTGGGTCACTGTCATGCTGGAAGACCCAGCGTGGGGGAAGGAGGTTTGCATCCAAGATTTTACAGTTCATGACCTCATGTGCCTTCTGGAGCACGGGGACTTTGCAGGCGCAGCAAGATTTCAACCCATTACGGCATAGTGTGTTGCCAATGGTATTCTTGGTGACTGTGGTCCCAACTTCCTTCATATCATTAACAACTTTGCTGAGCAAAGTAGCATTGGGATGATCCACCACCTCGCTCTCTTTCAGCTATTTAGACAGCCTCAGTGTCTCTGCACAAAGACACTTACTGTAGAGCGTTCATTTACCTTCGCCTCAGTCATCTTTAATTCCAAGCTAATTTATGTGAGCTCTCTGATGACAGCTGACAGCCATATCATGCCGTTAAAACTGTGGCAAATATCTCTGCCAGTGTGTTGCTAACACAACAACCACCAGCCATCCTTCATCAAATTTGTGCGAACCGCTTGAGAAAGCTTTCCGCTGTGATTGCACAACCAGGCACTCTGCCTTTTGAGAGGTTCTGCTTCTGCTGTTTCCATATTGTCTTTTATGTTTGGCTTCAGTTTTGTGTTATGCTTTCAGATTTGAAAAGAAAAACTGAATAATGTTGGCTTAGAACAATTCAATATATGACCCAATTTTCTTTGTAGCCTGTTTTCTTTCACTTCTCTGTTCTCTGCCTGTAATGTCTCATCTCAATTTTTTTCTGTATATCTCAGTGAAGTCTCTCTTTCTTTTCATTTTTCCATCCTGCTTCTTCTTTTATATTCTCCAATTTCCCCAATCTCAAGCATAGCTTTCTGTTTCTTACTGGTTTATCTATCCCACCTCCAGTACTTCTGCATTTTCTCAGTTGTTTTGTTTCCCATGTTTCTTGTCTGTCTTGCCTCACCTCTATCTCTGTCCACCTTCACTCCACCAGATCTGTCCAGAGTCAAGTTGATGAGGTATGAGGACCCTTTGCTCGGCCCACGCCGGCTGCCTGTCCTGGGACAGGAGGAACAGGGCAAACTGCTGATCTCCAACAAATCTGTGTTCAACATCAATCTGGAGGAGAAGAAGGTCACTCTGGCTGACAACGGCCTAACTGTAGACATTGGCGACACTTTGGTTTATCTGGTTCATTAGAATAACATTGATCACACACACACACACACAGAGGTGAGGGGGCATGTTCAGTAGTTGTTGAGCTTTGTTGAAAATTCAAACACATCAAGAAATGTTACAGCAAAACAACTCATTTTGATTTAAAGCATCAGGGCAGCAACTCAAAGCTGTATCTGTTTTATAATTGATATTTCTGTTTGTAAACTGATGAGTGTGACATCAGGAAATACTGAAACTTGCTGGACCTAAAATGATGGCTTCTGTCTTCTTTTCTTTAAAACAAATTCTATATTTGTAGTACATCCACATCTGCCTCTGGGCTATTCCTCTGGTACAGTTTTCTCCTTAAGAAGTCAGTATTGCAAAACAGTTATAACAAAATACTGCAAACCTATCCTAAAAGTTTTGACCTTTTTTGTCATGGTTGCAATCAACGACAGCACTAGAATTTGTCATCTGTTTTGTAGGACTCAGGAACTCAGTCAGCGGTGTCCATATTAAAATCGTCTGTAGAGTTTATTCTTGTCACAGAAAACCACCGTTTTGATGTATGTTTATGTTGTGAGACGGCTCCTGCATTCTCCAGAATGCCTGATGGTTTCATACAGAGGGTAACGTGCCTTGTGTTGTTTTATACATCCAAGGTGAGGCGCATCGTTCCCTTATGTTTGTCAGCCTGTCAGACAGCTTTCCTGTTTTCTAGCTGTGGATGGTGCTTGTCTGGCTTTTCCAGATGAATAATAAAACCTATGAAACATTAAACCTCTGTGGTGTTTGTCTCCCTCTAACCTCTATGCTGGCAGTAGCGCAATAAAACGAAATATGTTTACTTAAGAGTTATGCTTATGGGCATGTTTGAGATATCTGTGCTTTTCACACCTCTGTTAGCTTCTACTACATCACATCTCACAGGGAACTAAAGCTCAAGTGTTAAAATTACGATTCACGAGTTCAATCTAGATGTCTATAGTGAAAGGTTAGAGGTTATTTGAGGAGTAAAGCAGCCTGGATCCAACTACTGTATAGCCAATATCTCTTCTGTTAATTCACCAAATCTTTGTTCTAAAACAAAATATAAAAACACACTGTGCATGAGGTTACTCTACCTCTTTGTCAGAATCAACCAACAATCTTGCAGCTGAAAAATTGAGTCTGAAAAACAGCAGGCACTTCAGTGGCTACATGACAGAGTCTCATGTTAAAATGTCAAACTTGCAATATTTGGGGAAAAAATGTTTTTTACAGCCTGGTGGAAATATTGATTTGATTGACAGCACACCATCCAAGGTGTTTGTCAGGCCTGAAAACTGCTCTCACTGCATTTGTGCTTTTGGTCCCTTTTGGAACATTTTTAATGGAATTAACCTCCACAGGCTCCTCATATTTAATGCCTTCACAATATAGTCCAGAGCTTTTTAAAGTGAAAATGGTGAGAAAATTCTCAGATTGTTGAAATTCAATATTTATCACCATTATAATCATTTAACTCTATGCTCGCTGATATTTGCAAAAATCCTCACAACTACCAATAATGAACAAAAATTGCTTATTGCAAGTAAATCTGTGCACTCAACGCAGTAACAGGACATCTTGCATGTGTGGAACTTGTAAATACATTTCCCACTCTAATATTATGACCTCCCTCAACCACTCTGTTGAGTTCTGCTCTCAGTAAGCTCAGAAGAAATTGACTGTAATTTGTTTCCTTTTAGATTTTTCTGTAATGCTTCTGGTGTTTGTTGATGCAAAGGTAATATAATACAATCATATTTATTTTCATTTATTTTCTAGTCTTCCAGACCACTCAAAGAGCTTTTAACTACAAGTCACACTTTAACTATACATTCATGCAGCACTTTATTTTTTTCCACTTAAAAAAATATGTCCACCTTACATCCATGGCCTTTTTAGATACACCAGTTATTATAACCATGTTTTTGAACTGTGAGAGAAACCAACACAGGAACAGAGAGAACATGTAAACTCCACAGAGAAACAAGTTCTGCGCCCCATCTAAGAAGTTTTGGTTTAGGTAAGTGGAATCAATTGTTTTGTGATGCAGAACTAATTGGCAGATATGTGTGTTTGTGCATGGTGCTAGCCAAGCCTGCCAGTCTTACCTTCTTGGTAACTTCTTGTTCCAAAAAACTAAGCTGGCGTTATAGACTGACATGGAATTTGATTTAAAAAAAATCCAAGCTGAGACCACTGTACAGGTAAACTTAAAACCTTCCAGTGTGGACAGAAAAGCACAAGCTTCAGGCCTGTATCTCTTAGAAAGGCTTTTACAGAGTGACTTAATCAGGAATGACAGTGAAAATAATCATGAGAAAATTATGCATTGCTTTAATCATGGGGACTTCAAATTAAACAGTATAATGTTTTCGTAATTTACTATGTTCCTCTTCACTTTTCTCTTTGGGTGTACTTGTGTGTGAACCGTCTTGGCGTCCAAACCATCATTAGTTTCACTACATGTCTCTCCACCACGTACAAAGTGTTGCTTGCTTCCCTCTTTCGCTTTTCGTTACCTGCTGTCAGACGTGAAATATGTCAGTCTAAATATAAAGGTCAATAAGAGAACACAGGAAATGAACACATTGCCTCTAAACATAAACCACAAGTAATTCATTGTATCTCTCACTTCCCAGCGCTCCACTCTATAGACTTGTATTTCTACCTTAAGGGTAAGCGTAACATTTACTGTAAGTGGTTTTAAATTCATCAGTCACAGGTCAAACAAAAGAATAGGTTTGTTCTCTTCTTCTAGCTTATTCTTAACTTCCACCATTTATCAAACAATAAAATAATTCCTGCTTACTACATTTCCCTCATTTTCTCAGTTTGTTTTTGGTAGGTTTCAGTTCTTTCTGCAAGATTTGAGGTCTTCTGACCTGCTGGCGTGTTCGTATTAAGTGCGCGCTTGCATCCACATTATTTTATTCCAGACATTCATGTTCATGCACCCTGATGTGTATCTGCCGATTAAGCATTTGCTGTATTAGCAGGGTGCACGGCAAAGTCTCAGACGGAAGAAAACTACAAGACTTATCTCTGTCACACAGCTTTTGGCCGAGCCATCTGACTGCTGGTTTATCTGCTCTGATGCACACCCTCTCACTGGGAAAGTGTCACTCCGCCCCCTCCTCCACCTCCTCATTCCTGCCGACTCCCTGCTCGCTGTCCTCTCTCGCCTCGCCGTCTTACCCCTGTCTGGATGCCAGTAGCTGCTAGTCATGGAGGATGCAACAGTCACACACGAGTAAGTGTTTGTTTTTGTTTTTTTGTCCCCACCACTACACATTGTTGTCAGCGCTGAACACAATAGAATTACAGCCAACAGCTCTTTTATCTTACCCAACTTAATAATGCTGCTGTGTTTATTCTCTTCTGCCTCTATGATAAATCATAATAAAAAAAAAAGAAACAGAAGCTTTTGAGTCTGTTGTTACTGCAGCTCCTGCATTTGCACTTCTTGGTTTAAAATGCCAAGCTCAATGTGATTTTTGCTTTTAATGCAGAATTACGAAAAACATGAGGCCAGGTTGCTGATTTGAAATTGTTTCTCTTGCACTTGAGTAACAGTTGACGTTTAGATGTCGGTGAACCCATCTAACGATATATTTATTCAAAATTTAATTTCAGTGCAGAACCGTTAGTAACCATACCTTTAACATCAGCATTACAAGAGGAAGAAGGGGAAAAAGTGGGGGTGTTCAGCGCACCTTCAGCATCAGCATTAGAAAAGGAAGAAGGGGAAGAAGTGGGGGTGCTCACCACAGACTCAGCAATAGCATTTCAAGAGAAGGAAGTGGGGCGGGTCACCACAGGAAGTGAAGATAATTGGGGGTCAAACAAAGCCTCTGCTGCGTTGGAACCAGTAGTGATGCAGCCCGGCCTTGGCATCACCAAAACCACCATCACCACCATCACTCAGACTGGAGGGGACTGGAGCACTGGCCTGCTTGATGTCTGCAGAGACAAGACAACATGTAATGTAGACACACAGCCAGATACTGTATTCCTATGTAAGCCCAGGCCTCTCATCCACAAGACAGTAAGCAAATGTGACATTTCCTTTTAACCCTAAATAATTTAGATTATTTTATAAACATAATAAGATTAAAAAAAACATAAATATTGATTGTTCTAAATAATAATGCCGAATGAAGGTCATAACAAGTTCAACACATATTAGACTTTTGTCTAGCTTTTGGTAAAAAAACAACAACTGATACACAAAAACAGCAACTCAGCTCATAAAAATATGGAACGATCTAAAAGTAACGGCCATGCTGTCCAAAGAGACCATTAAAACGGAGACGCTATAAGGTCACAGAACTTGATGGTCACACCTCATATAAAAGCTCTTCTTTAACAGCAGCTCTTCCACCTTTTGAACTTTAACTTCTTGAACTGTAAGACCATCCTTGGGTTGCTATGGTAATAAAAGCTGAAAATAAAGGCCTAATCGACATAATTCCCAGCCCTTTGCCCCACTGCAATAAACTTACACTTTCTGTATTAATTAATTTGAGGAGGCTCTCTAGAGGTATGCTGTTGCCCTTCTACATAGACCTCCCTTAATGACATGCTTTCAGTTGGACAGAGGGCTGGGAATTATGGTGACCAAGCCTTTATTTTCTGTTTTTATTCCCATAGCAACAGGAGTGTAATGCAGCATAGGGTGGTGCATTGCCCTGCATGAAAATATATATATTTTTTTTAATATCGTGGCTGTAAATGGTCTGTAATACATAAAATATTTCACAGAGGTCACTTTGACACCCTCAGAGATCCTAAGGGGCTTTACTGTTTCACATTGCATTATTCCAGCTCAGATCATCACTCAGCCTCTGCTGCTGATGGTGCAGTCTTGTTGGAACCAGGTGACCATTCACCAGCTATCCAGAACTCCATTCAGCTAAACCATCAGATGTACCATAGCATACAATTCATATATGAAATAAAAAGGTTTGAAACTTAGTCTTAGTTTAGAGCCAAGTGCAAATAATTTCAAATAGCAGCAGTTTCAGATATCCATTTACTACCTTTTTCTTCTTCCAGTGGTGCTTTACATTCTGCGTTATGTCAATATATTGAGATATAGTTAATACTATAATCACAATATTAATATTAATGAATATTACCCAGTTATTTTATAGTTCAGTTGCATCATTTCAGTTTTAACAAACTTTTAATAACTCATCTCTTGCAAAACAATTTAGTATTTAAGCATTTTTTTTATCTTAAGATTATTTATTTTCAGCACAACTGCTTTAAATAGCTAATCTTTTAATTAAGATTACGTAGATTTTTCTAAACTGAAAATGATTGGGAACACAATGTATTTTGCTTTTCACTTAACTTGTTTCTACAAAATGAACAGCCAAGACATCATCATTGTCTCTTTCTAAATGTACTTTTGGATCTGACAGAGACATATAAGAAGGATTTTGTCTGGCGTAAACAAACAAACACTCATGTACCCACATGATGTGCTGCGTTGTGCTCGCAGGTATTCTCGGGGCTCTCGTGCCGTGCTGTTTAGACCTGAGTTTAGCTCACCAATACGGGGAGTGTCTGTGCATGCCTCTACTACCGGGATCCACTTTTGCCATACGAGTTGGGATCAGAGAGCGCTACAAGATACGGGTGAGTGTGTGTCTATGTGTGTGCAGGTATACAGTATGCTGTACTGTTGTGAGAGCGTCCTTGAATACAGAGGAAGGCCAATTTGTCAAAATGGACCATGTTCATAACGGCATAAAGTTTCCAATGAAATAGAAACTGCACCACCGCACTCAGCTTTTAGTGCTGTGACGTTTCAGCCGTTTTTAAAACTCCAACTCGAGAAAATCGACCCTTGTACTGGTTCTTTCTAAATGGTTATCAGTAAAATATTCATGTTATTTGTGTAAATGAAGTTCTGTGTTTGCATTTTTCATCTTCATCGTTGCATGTAGACATGCACTCATCTGTCCTGCATGCTTATCCACAGGGAAGTGTGTGTGAGGACTGGACTACAGTGTATTGCTGTTACCCTCTGGCTGTATGTCAGATGATAAGAGAAATGAAGTGGAGGATGAAGACTCAGACATATCATGTGTCTACTACACTCGAATGCTCCTAAAGAAACAGCAAATGAGATCTTTTTTCTTCTTTTTTTCAATTTATCATAAATGTGTGAAGAGCAGCAGAGATTACTGGCATGAACAATAGGATGAATCATTACTCTGAGGTTTGAACTTGCCCCCGAGGGCTTCTTGAATAATAAAAAACAAGCCTGTGATACAAATACTTAAAAGTGATAGAAAAGGGAAAACTTAAAGTAATGGCATACATTAAAGGTACATCTGTAATACGTGAACCAACATAGATGAGTTTCTTGCCTTTGTTCAATTGCAGATATTTTTTAAATGTAGTTAGTTCAAAGATCATTAAAAGCCATTAAATCTGGATTAGTGCATATAGAATAATGCAGAGCAGTTTTTTTATGAAGGTATTGGTCTGATTAATTATATTTGAAAGATCGGCTTAACCAACTTTTTACTGCAGCATTAAATTCCAGCACTTATAATTCTTAAATCATCTATAATTTTGGTTTTAGAAACAGCCTGGGTTAACTTCTGTGACTGAGATAACTGCGCGCCATTTTACATAATGAAAATTTAGAAAGACTTTAGCTTGTACAATGCCTGTTACCTACACCACTGAAGCCGCTATCAGACACTTTTAGCAAACCAATAACTAGAACACACACAGAAACAAGATGAGCTCCTTACAGTTAAAAAAAAGGATGTGTGATTTGTATTTAATATTGGGAAACTTTAATAATGGAGAACAACAAAACACATCAAAACAAACTAAAACACACATTCATTTAAAAAAAACTAAATATATTCCTTCTCTTTTCGTAATCTCTTGTCAAAATATGCAGTTTTACTTTTTAATATTTTTTTTTTATATATAAGGGAATTTTACTGTTTACCGGTGTTGGCACTAAGTACCAGCCCTGCACAGGTTGGCACATAACAGAGTGAATTTTTTATTTTTTTTTGATAATGTAATGTTTCCTCATGTGGCCATTCTGTTAGTGCATAATCATGCCTGTCTAAACTGAAAGATGATTTTATACAAGATTAATATAATGTTTGTAATCAATACATTCATTGACTATAGTAATATATTCTTACATGTAACCAGTCTAGACTTTTAAACATTGTTCCAGTGGTTGTTCTACTCACAACAAAGCTTAACTCTGTCTGCTATGTTTTGTACCTTTTGCAATTTCTTGATGTAGTTTTAAACCTTATTGCTGGGCAATAATGAGATGAAAGCACAGACTCCATATAAAAGATATGTTTGAACATGAAGTCACCCTCTGGTGAGTGCAGAAAAATTGTGAAGCTTCAAACTGAGTGTTTTTGGTTTTTTTTGTGCTTTTACTGTCCGGGTGTTTTGAAACCAGATATGACTGATGGTTGATGTAAGTATGTAAAATGCAATTTTACTGCATTTTTAAAGAAGAAAAGTCACAGTATAACTTAAAAAAGATGAAAAGGTGTTATATATAGATCAATAGAATGACAAAAAGAAGACTTGCTGCTTATCAGTAGTGTCCACTGATCCAGTGGGAGTAAGTGGTACAACCAGGATGTAAAAGCTCACTAATCTGAACATAAGGAGTTGTGAAAGTAGTCACCAAAGTCTCACAGGAACACAGAACCATTGCTCGGACAAAGGAATAATTAATTTCAATAACAGAGGTGTGATGGAATTAAAGCATGATCATTTCCATATCAGATGAAACACAATGTAATAAAGCTGGGCAATACTCTGCAGATGATAAAAACAGTATCATACAAGACAACCATCATGTTTTATCAAACCTGAACACCTAATCAAATGTAACACCCAGACCTCTGAGGGAGGGGAAACCTCAGGATCAGATGGATCGTCATTCACTATGGGAACCTAACTGTTTGTTTGTTTGTTTGCATATTTAGTGGCATAGAGTTAGGTGGCTCTGACTAAGAACCTTAAGAATACTGCAAGCCTACTGACCAGCAACTTGCCATTTAAAAAGTAAAGCTGACCTTGCTTTCTCCTTTTTGAAATGTTTATTTGCATTTCAGAGCAAAAACCCCCATCAGCAACCCATCAGGAGTTGCCCCCTGCTTCATTCATAGTTTTCACATGACATCAAAGCTACTGAGACACCACAACATTGATACTACTGGAATTTTCTGGCCCTACAGTGTAAGTGTCAAAGTAAACAAAACATTAGATCTTGTTCTTTACCTTCCACATGGAGCCATTATTTACCCATCCAGATCGAAAAAAAAACCCCCATGTAGCTGTCTGTACTTTGAAAGCTTTCTTTGTCGCAGCAGTGTAAGGTGAGTGATTCTTTTCAAGATACACTTAGATGTCACTGAATTGGAGCTCTGAGAGAGACATCCCACTTTCAGGGATTTAAATAAAGCTGCCGGGCAAAATATGGATCACAAGCGCCAAAATTCCTAGTTTCTCTTGATATCTTAATATTTCCTCCATGGATAGATGGTACAAGTATTCTTGGCTTGATACAGGCAAAAAAAGCCCCCCAAAAACACTTTTGTCCTGCAGTACTACCGACTGTCCACTATTGGCCATCATGATGGAGTAATGTTTTGCCCTCCAGGGTAGCGAGTTGGTCAACGCGGCTGTAAAACTATGAATTAGAATGAATGTAAATTTAAGGCACTACATTGGCTTTAATTTTTTACCATATCCATTTTTATATACAGTTTATGTAGGAGAGCAGTCTAATTCTCACTCAATACATTTATACACATATATTTAATATATGAATATGTTTAAAGCTGAATTCTTTGTAATATAGTGCTTTGAAGTCATGTGTTTCAAGCTTCTTGTTTTAAACACATTCAGAACCAATTTATTATTCTGTATTACTTCAACTGCTTGATTGCACCTCTAAATTTAAAGCCAAATTCAAATCACTGACACTGAGCCACATATATATTAAATACTGGCTGCAGTCGGGTGGTCATTTATAAAAATAGGATACAACAGGAGGCACGATGTCTTTCCAAAAGCAATGTCCCTCGTGTTTTGGATATTAGATGTAGCTCACTGATAACAGTTCATTATTTTTTTAGCTTGAAGGTTGTTATAAATTAAGTAACTGTGAAATCTCATATGTGATATGTGTGACTCACCCGGTTAATTGTGTCTAGAATGCCAAAGGTCACCAGACCCATTAATGTGATCAGTCCCCCTGAGATGTGAAGGAAAGATGAAGTGAGGAAACATAATGCTTCCCAGACCTTGAGGCACAAACTGTGCAATGAGCACAGGACCCTATCTGCAAATCTCATTTTAATGTCCCATTTAAAACTAAATCCAACTAAAGCCAGGAAAGAACAGAAAGCTGTAAGCCAATTAAGTCTGACCCAAGCAGTCATTTGGTTACTTATGTAAACATAATTGCTTTGAAGAGTTTGAAAAATATATTTCCGTGTACAGGATGAAACAAGTGTGTGAGTCCATTTGATAAACACAGCCAACTGCCTCATTAACTGACTACTGACTGAATAATACCGCTGAGTAGTCCTGCTTACAGTCAGTTGTTGAAGTATATCATGAATATCTTGGTCCTCATGTGTAACGCAATGTAAAGCAAAACCAAAGACACGAACTCAAACAGACATTTCAAAAAACACATTTCACTTTATAGAACAAGTCTAGACAAAATGTCTCTTTTGTGATCATTTGTGTTTGGACTATCCTATTTGACAGTTTAAAATAATCTCCTGTTTCTAAACTGCTTTATGCAGCATCCTTGAGTGAACTTTAAAAGAAAAAGAGTTTTCAGAAGTCGTAATTCTTTGAAACTTGCTTCTGCAGTATGAACATATACCAAGAATTACATCACAGTATTAATAAATGTCGTTTGTTGAAATATTCCTTTATAATTTTAGTATTTCATATCATTTCAGATTTTATTTTAAATCTTCATAAGGACACCACTGAGAGTGATATACAATAGAAACATTGACTTGTCATTCAGGGACTTGGGTTGCATTTTAAAAGTTCTTTTAGCCTAGCCAGGTTTCAAACTGAGTAAAATCACCTGGAAGTATCTAAAGTTATTGAAAACTGGTCAAATTATTTAAAAGAACGGATTCAAATGCTTTGTTTCTTAACCTCCCTGACCTTGGTTTTGCTTAAGGTTTGTCTGTGAAGGTTCTCAGTCATCCAGGTCATCGTAGTCAAAGGAGCTTGCAAAGAAAAGCGTCTGGACTTCTTTAAGTTACTTGAAGACGTTTCACCTCTCATCCGAGAAGCTTCTTCAGTTCTAAGGTCAAATGGTGGGGAGTCCCAGATATATAAACCTAGTGGGAGTATCCCCCCACAGAGGGACAAAAGGACCCCCTGATGATCCTCATCAGATGACACCTGATGACACTTCATCCTTCTGTTCATCAGTTTTCACAGTTACATAGTTACTTTATGTAGCCCACTCAGAGTCCATAGTGGACTACATACAGTCCACAGAGTCTCTGAGCAGGTTTTTGGACCTTTTGAACATGTAATACTGGGTTCATTCAAAAAAAAAAAAAAAAGCACACAACCCCCCCCCCCCCCCCCCCCCCAAAAAAAAACAAAAAAAAACAGAGGACATAATGTTCTTTTAATTCTCAACATCAACTTCAGGTTCTGTCCAGTCACAAAGAGGAAAAGTGCAATGTTGTTGCTTTTGTGGTTTTCTTGTATCGTTTTCCTTATAGTTGGGCTCTGTCTGGGGATGTTGTGTTTTCTGTTCTGTAGTTGTCAAATGTTGATATTTGTCGCTCCTCTGGGCCGCTAATGGAATGTGATTTCCATATTGTTGTTCTTTTATCCATGTATTCCTCGATTCCTCCTCTGGCATTCAATCATATTATTAATCTAGTCTGATTGCAGTGGCTCCCTGAACCTGAAATGCCAACCAGAAAGAAGGGATATGAAAATTTATTTATCCGCCACACAGATGGGTCCTCAAAGGGCAAATTTGTTAAGGCTTTCCGATGTGGTCTCCCACCTGGCAGCTGCCTCGAATGAAATAGGAGAATAGAGAAACTGATTTGCTTTCTAAAGGGAGCGATGTGAATATTAAAATGTAATCATATATTACACAAAGTCCAATTCCCATTTCAATAAATTAATTTGCTGAATGTAAATACATTTTCTTATCACTGCTATTCTTAAGCAGCCACGTCTTTCTTTTTGGATTGTATTTTGTGCATTTTTAATGTTTTTCCAATCCTTCTCCTTAACCAACACTTAATTAATCAATATTAGACTAAGAGTGGAATAGTGCCCGTTACATAGAAGATTTGCACATTCATTTTAAAGCAGGAACAAATAGATTAAACACAGTGATGTGCAAGCATTTTCTGCCAATAATTGCTGCATATAAAACAAAACAAAACATTGCTTTGCATTTTGCTGGGGTTACCTGCCAGTGTGCATCCTACTGTGGACACTGTGATTTCACATTCTACACAGACGACCATAAAAACAGCTTGAACCTTGCTTCTGTGTACCCAAGCACATCAAAGAAACAAAAGAAAACAGATGAACGCTGGCAACAAAGCTTACAAAGTCCCATTTGAAAATAATGAAATAAATAAAACCATTTCAGCCTAAAATATATCATTCTGGTGCAGACGCAGACTCTGGTGCCATCCCTGTTTCTAAACAATACCAAGTCTGTACTATAATTGATAACACCCCACATTGTTAGTAGCTCTGTTGTTTTTTTTTGTTTTGTTTTTTATTACAGCTGCACCATAAAATTGTTGCCACCTTAGTACAATCTTACTTGCTTTATGTCTGGATTACACGCAGAGATTGATAAATCCTCCCACGGATTCGCTGCTCAGTACCTATTGGTGAACTGGAACTGCCTCGAGCCAACTTGCAATGAAGCACTACTGCAATATCCTTACATACTTGTGTAGTAGCCGTGCTGCTAATATTTCTTCTGTTGTGCCAGATTTACTCAGCTGAGCTAGTACATTTTCTTAGAGTCCTTTAAATGTAATAAACTTTTGATAAACTTTATTATTTTGTCAGCCCCATTTGTATCAGTGAAAGGATAAATGGGGCTCACTATACTTTCATTTGAAATAACCATAAAGGACAATCAGCACCTGAGTAAAACAATTGCAAGAGAAATTGAACAAAATGACCTTCACAAAATGAAAGGTTTACTGCCGGACTGTATGATCTGACTGCATTCTTTTCAGTTAGGTGCACATAATAAAATGGCAACTCACCGTATAATGAATTACTTAGTGTTGTTTTATGGAGCAGGCCACAAAATGTCAAGTGGTATCAATTAAACGTTACAGGCTTACAGTTAAACCTCAAATACATTTTTAACCCATGACTAGATCAACGAGCACAGCCTTGCCTTACGTCATCTCTAACAGATACACCTCCAGGTCTGAGCCATTAGGGGACAGTGTTGCCCCAGATCACGGTACATCTGTCTGCTTGTGATTCCTGCAGCTTCTCAGTGGGGTGAAATCAGTCTTAAGTGCTGATTTGGGGTCACAGTTGGGATTTCCAGAGCAGTAGTAGAGGTCAAGATTTGGAACAGTGGAGCTCTATCTAAGTCAGCAGTCAGACAGGAACCATAAAATATATCTCTGCTGATGCTCTTTCCTGCTGTTTCAGCATGAAGACGACTATCCCTACAGATGCATCAGGTGCAGAGCACAGGCTGTTATTGACAACAGCCCCTCAGGGAGTTTAGTGTTTGTGTTTGTGTGCGTGTGTGGGTGGATGTGGAAATGTCTGTGTGATATATGCAGATGTATCATGAATGTGCTCTTAATGAACTGTTACAGAAACACCACCATTATACTGACACATAAAATACAAAATGTGCTCCCAAAAACAAGAAGCTAAGGGTGGCGTGTTTGGGCTTTCATAAACCACATATCTGACATACATTACCATACACTTCACCTCCCCTTTTGCTTCTTCTTTTCTCAAATGATCAAGCTTTTCTCTTCCATCTTGCGCATTTTTACGTTAACATTTTCACACCAGCTAAATCCAGTGCCCCTTTCTGTCAGTAAGCTCAGTCTTCTTCCCTTCATCCCTTAATTCCTCCCTTATTGTTAATGTTTTTTCTGTTTCTTACTCCTACTGGTGTTTATCCGGGAAAAAAAGAGAAAGAAAGAGGTGTGGTGAGACCTGCTTAGCAGGAGCAGCCATCCCCCTGGTGATGCTTCTTATCCAGGACAACAAGTACTACCTGGGGTTTACATAACACACACATACACGCACTTCCTCATACCCTGTCTTTATATCACTTTCTCTGTGATAACCTTTTGCTCATCTTTGTCCTTCATCTGTCTCCCTGTGTTTTTCATTCTTTCTCTCACACGTTACCATTGTGGAAACGGGAGGCACGGGGAGGTGGAGGGCATTCAGCTGCTGTTCAGCCTAAAGCTAAAAGCTTTGGCATGTCTTGGGTTGTATATTTTTTATGTATTGACTCAGAATTTAGGTTTAAAAATGCCAATGAAAATTTCTTATTTTCAATTGTATCAAATGTGTTTGATTTGACTTAATAAAACAACAACAAAACATTACAATACTGAAGATTTTCTTGCTTTTTCAATATTTGTCCCTCAGCAGAAAATTGTGACAAAAAGCCACAAGTTTCTGGACAAAGATAATCTGTCTGTGAAGGTTCTCAGTCATCCGGGTCATCTTTGTCTAAGGAGCTTGGAAAGAAAAGTGTCTGGACTTCTTTAAGTTGCTTGAAGATATCTCACCTCTCATCCGAGAAGTTTCTTCAGTTCTAAGGTCACATGGTGGAGAGTCCCAGATTTAACCCCCGTGGGAGTAACCCCCCAAAGAGGGACAAAAGGACCCCCTGATAATCCTCTACCTAATCACATGAGCCAAGGTGTGGGTCACATTCAGCCAGGGTTTCGGGTGAAACCTGGCCCCACCCTATCATGTGATTTCCTGAGGTCAGACGGCCCAGGATGTGAGTGGGCGTTAAGGCGTCTGGGAAGGGATCTCAAAACTGGATTATAGATGGCAGACAGTTGGTGTCGTAAACCACCGCCTCTGTTCAGAGATGGTCGCTCACAGTGGACATAGATGGCTTCTTTCACTCCTCTTTCAAACCATCTGTCCAAAATGTGGACATTGGCATCCTCGAAGGAGTGACCTTTGTCCTTTAGATGCAGATAGACCGCCAAGTCTTGTCCCTTGGAGGTGGCTCTTCTATGTTGTGCCATGCGCTTGTGAAGTGGATGTTTGATCTCTCCAACTTGTGGTGTATGCTGTACAGTGTAGCAAGGAATGCCCAGACCTTTGCATTAGAGAGACCAAACAGCCACTCCAACACAGCTGATTCAAATGGCTAAATTACCTCCTCATCATGTCTTGCGACGTGTTCAAATTCATGGGCTGCATCCTCCTGAGGCTGCATTTGTAGACCGATTACGTCACAGCGACGCGCCGAAGGCTGTCCAAATTCGTAGATTTCTCCGAATGCAGCCGACAAATGCGTCCTCCTTTTCCCCGAATTTGAAGGATGGGTCGGGTGTGTCCTTCGCGGCCTACCATATCCCAGAATTCATAGCGCAGCCCAGCCAAACTCCAGTTTCCAACAATGGCGGCCGCTACTAAGTTTTAAAATTACTCATACTAATCTTTCTGGGTCACAAAATAAACTTTTAACATATTTTCAGGCGAGAAAGTAGATGTGTAAACATCAAATATCTGCTCGGTTTATCAAGATATAACATATTTGCAAAAGTGCTTCGACGTTTTCGGAGACGTCTGTTACCCACCAGCTCAATAGCAAGCCGGGAGCTCGAGGGTCACTGAAGCCGCCGAGAACGGCACAACTCCCGGTACATCATTTTCAGATCACCACGGACTTTCGCTACTCGGGTTAAACGTAATATATAAGTCACTTAGACAACCTAAAAATGTTATTGTTGGGCTTTTTTCAGTGTTTTGATTGTTCGTGAGTAAATTGGTTTGGCTGAGATTCCACGTCATTTCATTTCTGTATTTTATGTATATAAGTTTAGTTTAGATTAGTTATTTATAGTTGGTTTACACAGCTTTGTGTATGTATGTGTATGTATGTGTAATATGTGTATATAGACACGTGTGTGTGTGTGTGTGTGTGTGTGTGTGTGTGTGTGTGTGTGATTTACATTGGTGTGCTTGAGAGCCACCATCTACCGGAACCAAATTCCCAGTATGTGTCTGCACATATACTTGGCCAATAAACACGATTCTGATTCTGATTAAAGTTATTAGATTAGATTAGATAAAATAAAACTTTATTAATCCCCCGGGTGGGTTCCTCCTTGGTTTTTACACAGCTGACTAAACGTCAAACAGAAAACTGATTAAACAGAAGTATGAGACGATCGAGAATTTACGCCAGTGTCCTGTTATATTTTAGATAGCAAGGAGCAGACGGCTGAGTTTATTAAACTCCACCGAGACAGCGGTGATGCTAATCAGAAGGCTAGACCGTCCAATTTCCCCAGCCGTTTACTTCCGGCCTACCCGACCTTCTGAGGACCCGGCCCATGTAGACTGTGAAGGCCGGGTCCTCAGGAGGATGCAGCCCATGAATTTGGACACGGCCCAAGTTCTCCAGAGGTCTGGTAATGAACTAACCATTTGATTCAGGTGTGTTGACCGAGGGTGATATCTAAAACCTGCAGGACCCTTGAGGCCTGGAGGTTTTAGATATCACCCACCCCTGGTCTAACAGGTAAACTGGATTATGCAACAAAGCAATGATGCCAAGCACAGCAGCAAATTTACAACAGAATGGCTGAAAAAGAAAACAATCAAGGTTTTGCAATGACCCAGTAAAAGCCATGGTTCTTGGTCAGTGTTTTGTGTTTTTTGGACTTTTTAAACTGATTCTTTGCAGCTGCCAGTAATTTACAGTAATACTGAACTTTTTTAAAAATATAATACCATATTATTTTATATAGTTTCACTGTATTTAACGATGCAAGTCCATAATCAGGTTAATGGAGTGTGTGTTGTTTTCATTAATTCATTAATTTTGTGTTTTGAGTCTGGGTCTATGTTTCTGTGTTTATTATGTTTCCTGTTTTATTTTGATAGTCCTTGTATTATGTCTTTTTTGTTCATGTTTGCTTCCCCTGTCTCATTATATTGATTTGTTCCAACTGTATTCCCCTGCTGTCTCCACTCACTCACCAATCACTTGTCTGTGTATTTATTGTTTCAGTTTCATCAGCTCATTTGTTCAGTGTTTCCCAGCTCCTCGAGTCTCCTAATGTTTGCTTAATTCAATTCCGGTGATTTGACATTGTTAGTTTGTATGTCATGATCTGTTTATGTACCTGGACATTCAGCCAAATAAACATCTCACCTTTTGCTAAGATCCTGTCTCCATGCATCTGTATTTGAGTCCTCTTTTGCTAAACCCAAGGAAAAGTCCAGATTTCATGCAAATACTATGGTAGGAGAGCATTGCAAAATCGAGTTCCTTGCAAGGCATAATGAACTGAAGAAATATTGAAGAAAGGAAAAAAAAAGAGCCAAAATTCCTCCATAATGATATGAGAGACTGATAAAGTCAGAAAAGGATTACTTCAAATTATTGCTTCTACTTTTATTAGGTCCTGATATATAAAACCTTAGAACTCAAAGAGGATATATTTTCTTCTCTGACTGAATATGTACTGCTGATGCATTTCTCCATTTATCATTTGGAAAGGGAGGACCTTTTTTTTTTTTTTTTTTCATGAAATAAGCTATGCATCATTCGAGGTCATTTAACAGTGATGGTTGCCAGAACTTCATCCAGCATTAATTAAAATAAACAAATATGGCCATGTTTACAGTTTTACCATGGATCATACTGAATTACATAGCTGAATTTGTTTAAAAAAAAATAAGGCTTTGAAAGCATTAAAACATGTGATAATGAATCTAGCAACAACAAAATACGTTGTGTACTGTGGTGAATGTATTGGTCATATGCCACGTCACCTAGAAGCTAGAAGAAATGTGGACATAAATCATTTTTATATAACTAAGCTAGGGCAGAAAAATCTAACTTCAAAGTTAAATTTCAATTAGATGTACAGTATGTGTCAACTTCAAACACTGTCTGATGTGACCACATTTTGTGTGTGAGCTGAAGCAACATGAGGCAAGGGATTGAACTCAAAGGAGTTCAAAAAGATTGTGAGGTTTCTTGCAGGGGAAAAAAAGTTTTCTAACTATGGAATAAGTTCCTTTTTCCAAAAAATAAAGAGAAAAGAAATAAGGAAATAAAACATGATATTAAACAGGATCATGGCAAAAAAAATTGTCAAAAATAGTATAAAAAACTATCACCGGGATCGTACACCAATCAAAACGGGAACTGTCACGTTTAAAGATTTGAATGTACAAAAATAGCAGAGTGGCAAATGGCAGGAATATCTATGGCCTCCTAGCACATCTGTGGGAACTGAATGCCTGTGTTTTTAGTCAGAAAGGCATCTCCGATGAATGTCAAGAATGTCATCTATTCTCATTTGAGCACCCTGGAGAAGGGGCTCTTGCATGAATCTATCTATTGTGTCAGGGTGGTGATTTACATACGGCACTTAAGTCTCTCTCTCTCTCTCTCTCTCTCTCTCTTTTCGTCAAAGTGTTTCCAGTGTTTTCATATCCACTGTGGAGCAACAATATATAAACTGAAGTGCTCACAATGCACTGCTCCCTCCACAGTTCCTTTGGTAAAAGCATATTTTTTATGTGAACATCGATTATAAAGTGCTTTCTTTTACTGCTACTGGTCACCTTCTGAATTCCTCCCTGCTGATTTAGAAGGTCCATACTGTGTTGGGAGCACTATTTTTTCCCTTTTTTTTAACAGCTAACAGAAAACCGTAGGGGATAACCCTTCCATTTGAAAGTGTCATGATGGCTTCTTTCTTGTGCCAACTTCAAAGTAAATGTTTAGGTCATTCCTTCCGTTTGCCAGAAGGACATTTTGCCATTTCACTTGACAGCTACAAGTTACAGACTTTCAATAGAGGCCCTTGCATGCAGGTGTTACTTCACCCTTGGTTGACCTGTAACCTGTGAATTAAACTTGCTTCCAGCCTTTATGCTAAGCTAAGGCAATTCGGGGCACCAGTTTAAATACGCTATGCACAGATGTTAGATTCATATGAAAGTCAGAGTTAAGAAAATATACTTTTTTTTAACTAGTCTTTTAAACAAACCAAGATTTTGTGTATTATAGTAAGATATGTAGTTAATTACTTATTAATTTCATCGTAGCAGTGCGTCAACATAATTCACCAGCCTCTTCACATGTCAGTAATACTACACAGAAATAATTTCTTCTTATAAAATAAAAATGGCAAAAAGGGATTTTAAGGAAAGCGATTTAGCAAGTTTAGCAAACATTTTTGGTGCCTAAAAATATAATTTTTAATATAGTGGGAGAGATTATAAGTAATGAAGAATTCCTTGGGAAATTTGAAATTTATGGGGCAACTTCTACCTTATTATTAACATTTGTTTTGTAGCTGTTAGTCTTAAAAAGGAAAAAAAAAAAAACCCATTGCATTAATACTGCATTATATAGTCATATATAGCATAATTTCCTAACATTACTGTGTAAGTATTCTGAAGTATAACTATTTATATGGAACAGTACTTCTTATTGATACATAAATATAGGTACAGTGAGATGAGGAAGAAAAATGCTTTTAAAAAACGAATTTTAAAAGAAAAGCGGAAGACAAAAAATCTGGATACCCATGAGGTTTCAGAGAAAGGAAAAGAAATGAATGAAAAATGCATCTGTAACCAAGAACAGCTTAAAATGACACCCCCGGTAGCACTTTAACAATAATTTATGTATAAATTTTTTATGTAGTACACTAAGTGCAAAAATTCATTTTGACCAGATAGCTGTCACAGTTTGTTTTTACAGATGTATGAAGTAAGCTTTTTTTATTCCCTTATACTTGCCTGCTGTACACTAAATGCTGGTTAATGTGACACAAGAGGGTAGAAAGCAAGCAGCTTCAACAGACTGATGCTTCAAATAAGCTCTTGGACCTGTGTCCATAGTAACTATTGTCAGTGTACAATGGTAGAAGACCACTTGTTGGAAAAGGTCAAGTGTGCTGCATTCAATTTGATAAATGAAGGTGTTTCAATAGCAATGCCATTGTGTACCTATGCTACGGCCTACGCTATGTAAGGGGGCATCTTACTAGGTGAGCAAGCCAGCATGGTGCTTATGAGATTCGGTGTGTTAAACTTCTACGCTGTGTGTTTTATTTGAAAAGCCCACGAATCCCTGAAATTCTTGTGAGTTTTTTCTGTCATTGATTTCTCTGATAAAACACTAATGATTCATAATGTGAATATGTGTGGGTTTCAAGCTTAACTCTGTTTCACTCTGGGCTACGCTATGTATTTATATACCCTCGGCCTGGGTAATATTTAATCCATTAACTACCTGATGTAGTCTTTTGAAGTTTCCTGATGTTTTTCTCTTGTCTATAATTCACTTGCATGAAACACATAGATGAGTCTCCGCTATGTCGTTAGTGCATTATTATCGTTCTCTACTGTACGTCTTTTGTCTTGCCATACAAATGGACCTTATACTATGTGATCTATAAATGCTCATTCGATAATATATGTAGCTGTGCCTAATAGCTGACATAACGGGCTTGTGGCTTGTGTTGCATAATGTTTTTATCTCTATTACACACACACTTCCACAGTCCTGCCATTGATGTGGGTGTTCTTTCATCTACTGGCTCCTCAGAAGTGTGTGTCTGTGTGTCTGTGTGTGTGTGTGTGTGTGTGTGTCTGTGTGTGTGTGTCTGTGTGTGATTACTACATGTCAAAAGGCTGCAGTGCAGAAAATGTGTAGGTGTGTGCTGTGAAGCCAGTTGCAGTGGTCCAGAGAGGAAAAAAGAGTGAGTGTGAATGAAATCTTGGGGATTCTTCTCTATCCTGCAACCTTTATGCACTTCTTTCCTGCATCTTCCCTCCCTTATTCCTCCCATGCTTGTGATCACAGGGGATCTTGACCCATTTCTCATCGTAACTTCCCCAGCTGCAGATCATCAATGATTTAACTATAAACCCTCTGATTCATATTTGCAACTTTTGACATAATAATTATCAGGAAAAGAAGGAATTTATATACAGCCAACAACACATGTTGTGTTTTAGCTAATACGCACATAAGCACTGGGTTTATCATTTCTATTGTTATGGACCAGGACTTACACTAGTAATTTAACATTGAGCGCATCTGTGTTGCGTTCTAACTGTAATGGTTCACCGTGTGTTTTGCGAAGTGGCTCTCGATTTTATTTTTACCAAAGTCCTGTTATACAGCATAAAGCAAATCAGGAAGGGAGGAAGTCAGACAGAGAGAGAATCCAGTCTTTGCAATAAAAGACCCTGTGCAGAGTGAATGAATCAGTTTCTCAAATCCCCCTGGTGTAATTTGAAGCCATGCAATAGCTGAACAAAGTGCAGTTGGACATGAAATGTCAAAGACTCACACCCAGTATATTCCCAGAGTTAGAGTTTTGGTCTACCATTGGTAGTAATTTGCCTGGGTTGGCATAAGAAATAATGAGTAACAACCAGACTGGATAAGAAGCCTACTCACACTTTTATAATTCCCTCATTAAAGTATCAGAGGACATAAGATATTTTTTTACATTTAAACTGAGCCCGACTAATTATTTTACTTTGTTTTTATTATGGTTTCTATCAGAAATCAGTGGGAGGGTTGAATATGTGAACCAGAAAAATTCCATACCAGATCATCAGGTCGTGGATGGAAGCTGATGATACACTGCGGTGACCTATTCTAATGAAGAAAAGTAGCTGTGGTAGTTTCTGTTTATGGCTCACTTAATTTGAAGCCAATTTTCTATTAGTCACTTAAAGAACTGTAAAATTAATGAGGTGAAGTCAAACTTGACAAAGGCTGTGTTTATATGCACATGATAATAGGATTATTAGAGCAAGGTACAACTCCAATTACGTTGTTTATCCGGACTGACTGATTAATATTCCCTTTTCCATGCTACAGCCTGCACTTAATGTTTGAATGTGGTTTCTTCCTGCAACACTAAAATGTCAGTGTCATTCCTTTATTCAACCCAACAACCTAATGTTTCACTCACTGTGCCACACTCTCCCCTCGTCACAACATTCATGAACTATGTTTTATTTAGCTGTAGTTTATGTACTGTGGAATATAAACAGAGATGTCTTTCAGACAAGACTTCCCCATAGCAACTTTTACAGAATGTTGGTTTGTAGCCCTGAGAGTATTAATAAAAGATGAAACATAGTAAAGGACAGAGTGAATGCTGCAGGCCCTGATAGTATCATCCCCAAAGTTCTGAGGACCTGTGCTTGCCAGCTGTCTGTGATCCTGAGTCACAATTACAGCCTGAAGTAATCTGAAGCAGAGAAGGCACTGGCACTGTGGAAATATCCGTTTTAGTTTCCATAGCGAAGAAGCTGACAACATTAGAGCTTAATCAGTATCGACCGGTTTCTCTCATATTGGATGTGATGAAGGTACTGAAGTGACGGCATGTAGAAACATCTCTAGACACCTTCTATATTGCACATACACCAAATCGGGGAGTGGATGATGCAATCATCTACATGGTACGGAGAGTGTAGCCCCAGCTAGATGCTAATGGCTGCAGAGTGTGAATCACCTTCTTAGAGGGCATTTAATACGTTCGAGATGTTGCTATGGGAAATGTCAGTGAACACAACCATCTTGTGGATTACTGACTATCTGATAGAGAGGCTGCAAGATATGAGACTGGGCGGTGCTCTGTCACTTGAGACTGCAGCTAATGCCACCTGCAGGAATATTCTGATAATCCTACAATGGATGAATGTAGGAGTGATGAGCAAGTGAGGAGCACTAGTGGTCTGCTGGGGGAGCAGCATTGGAGCTGGTGACACCAACAGACTGAATAAACTGATCAGAAACACTGGCTCTGGGATTGGCTACCCTTGGCTACACACTTTTAAAGCTGTGGTGAAGACTTCAAGCACCCTGAGTCAGCTGTTCAATTTAACACAGAAAATTCTGTTTTGCTTTGCTAATTTAGAACTATTTTGTATTATTATTATTATTATTATTATTATTATTATTAATCCTATTATTATTAATCCTATTATTATTATTATAACTGCATGTAACAAGAGAATTGATGAAATATGGGATAAAAAGTATTTCTTGGTTTTCTTGGCTTCAGTAATAAAATAACAATGACATATTTTCTAAAGTGTAGGTAAAAAGTCAAATCAAAGCCACAAAGCCAACACTGATGGATATCGTAACTGTCAATAGTCAGCATTTATCTAGCCCATTTTTCCACTTTTTATCCATACTTACTTTGTATTGTTTTTTTTTCTAATGCGGATTTTGTGGATATTCAGGGAGGATATTCATACAGTGTTCGGATTCACTGCATCTTTAAGGATTTTGTAAAGAATTGCTGTGAGAAAAAAAAACACTGCACCCAGCCTGTGTAATGTTTTTTGGAATAAGGTGCTTGTTTGAATTTCCTCAGAGACCAAGTGTAACATTAGTCAATCAGCTTCACTGTCCAAATATAAAAATGATTAATTAGCAGCAAATAAAATGCCTATGCGCGTTTATCTATACACAAAGTACAAAAAACAAAAAAGAAAGAAATGTGCGTGGTGCCAAATGCGCTAGATTTCAGTAACACTGGAAGTATAAAAAGACTTCAAAACAACAATATCAGAAGTTCTTCTGTGACAGGTGTGTGTGCAAACAGCATACATACCTTTGGACGTGTGTGTGTGTATTTGTGTATCAGATTGCAGTACCTAATTGATTTTCTTCTTCTTTCCTTTCAAAGCTGTTCTTTTTCCAAACACCAGAGGTAGAGACTGTTTTACTGCACAAGCATTAATCTGCACCACTTTGAAATGTCCTTCAGTAACATTAAACCTCTGTCTAATATTTGAACAGGAGAGAAGTCTGACGTGTCGATAGAATCACAATGTACAAAACTTTGTCAAGGAAAGGATCTCTCAAACACAAACCGAATACAGAATATGTGAATGAATTACATATGCCTAGTGGCTCAAGTGAAAACATGCTGATCTGTGTAGGGTTACGTTTTTCTCCTCACCACCTACATATACCCCTAAGCTGATTAATCCTTGGAAAGATAAGGTATGTGTCGCGGTTTGAGTGAGCAACAGCAAGGAAGAGACGGAAAGAGCTGAATGATGAAAGCATGGTTTTCATCATTCAGCATTATAGCAGGATAGTAGCCCGTACCAGTGAATGGATTACCTTATCACAGACCTTGGGATGAGTATGTGTTTGCTTGTCGCAGTTGTCACTTGAGATATGACCTTAAAACTTCCTTTCCAGGTTGTTGGGTTTGTATAAGCTTCTCTTATTTACCTGTCCACATCTCCCACTTGTCTCCCTCCCTCAACCAAAATACCCTTAAATATATTGAAAATATATACAGTGTTCTGTCTTCTAGTCTTATTTAACAAAATCAGAGTGATTTTGTTAAATAAGACTTATGGGGATTTGGGTTTTCCCATAGACACAAGAGGGTAGTTCCGGTGGAAGCTGTTCACGGTGAGGCCTGTCTTTTTATCCAGAGACTCTGGTTGGATGTTATGCTTTAAAGTACTACACCATCAATTTGAACAAAATGCCCAACATCACTGAAAGAACTTCTGCCATGGTTTGGAGGTCTAGGACCCAGAGTTTTGAATTTTGGGGATGTTTAGGGTTTTTCTAGTTTTATATTTTTGATTATCTTTTTTTGTTTTCTTTCTCTTTTATGAGTCCTTTAGCTCTGGTTTTGTACTTGGAGCTGCATACCTGCTTTTCCAAATCTAGCCTGTCTGTGATTGTATCCTTAGTTGTGTCTGTCTGGTCTCACTGTGCTGTCTCTCCATGGTCCCTTTTTCATTCTGTCAAGTTAGTAATATCTGGTCCTGGTCCCAGTGCTGGTTACTTCCTGTCTTATTTTGATAGTCTTTAATCCTGTGTGCATTATGGTCAGTTTTGCTTCCCCTGTGGCATTAAACACATTCTGCAAATAAAAGCCATATTTAACTTTATTTGCTGTCTAACAAGTCCGGCACCCTCTTCCTACCTGCTACACAGCTAGTCCACAAAAAATTAAACTCCCAACCATGACAAAGCCTCCAGTATCTTTTATAGATGGCTTTATACACACAGTATTTTACCTCTCAATTTTTAAATTTGGACTAATCTCTCCATAAATTGTGTTGCCACTGATTTTTAGTCCAGTTCTTTGATAATCTGGCATACCTCAGCCTTTTTGTCTCCATTTCCCTTCTGTGAGAATGACTTCTTGACAGCCACCCTTCCACTGAGACCGGTTCTGATGAGCCTTCAGTGAACAGTTAGATCAACTGCAGATCCAGGTGCGTCGCCGAGGTCCTGTGTCAGATCTTTGGTAGAATCTTTCCTAATTCTTAAGGACATGACTTTCAGAAACTGTTTATCTGTTGTCAAGACCCTTCAATTTCTTTCTTTTTGTCATCCACTTGCTCGGTTCCCCCCAATTCTTTAAGGAGATACCGCACACCATGCCAATATCTAACAAGTTTTCAGCTAATAGCTCTCTGGGAATCACCTTGTTGATGAAAAAAAAAAAGCAAACCAAAAAAACCCAACTATTCTGCGCCTGTTAAACTCTGTTGACTTTGGCAATATTCATAGATTCAATTAAAGAAATTAACTATAACAGGGTGCTAGTAATTAAGCGGCAAAAGATGCAATTTAAAATTGGTTCCTTGCTAAATTGTCTGTTTTGTGCAGACACAACACTGGTTCATCCCTTGAGTCTGGTGTCCTTTTTAAAGAATGTTTGAACGATTCAAAAACGAAAATAAAACAAAACAAAAATCCTTCCTCTAAAAGTGGTCAAGTACATGGACTGGTACAAAGTGAGTGAAAAAGCAGCCAATGTCCAAAGGAAAACTTTGAAGGACCATCAGAAGGCCTCTTCAAGGTCAAATGACAAGAAAAAAATAAAGAAAGTCTGGCCCCTTGGAAGCAAAATATAAAGAAATGTAGATTATGTTTAGGTTCAGTTCTGTAATCGCTCATCTGGCTGCTTCACTTGGTGTTCGGTTGCCAGGGCGTTCTTTACATTTCTTTCACTTTCCCACACTCTCAAACTCAATTCTGACATCATTGCTTTAATCCAATCATCATCTCCGATCATCACCTTCTTCAGGCCAATCAGCCTCCATTCTGCTTACTTTAAATATCAATACTCTTCTCACAGTCTCCATTTTAGACTCTCATTCATACAACCATCCTCTGTCCATCTCTGCCTCAACCTGGTCTCTCACAGCCCCACCCAAGCCTCCATTTTTATCTTCACCACCTCCAGCTGTGAAATGGAGATATGTGAGCTAAACACAGAGTACAGGAATTCAGCAGTAAACCCAAAATGAGAATTTAATGATGATTAGTCTGAAAATGCAGAAACAAATAGGGACCTGAATAACAGCATTGAAATGCCAGGAAATACTGAAACACAGGGGAACTCAGAACAGGGATACACAGAACCAGGGCTCAAAGTCATGAGGGACGAGACTGCCAGAGACAATATGTACACTCAGGGTAACAAGAGGAGAGACGCAGGGGCGATGCAAAGCTAGAAACTCTAGGCATAATGAAGTCAGGGAAATAAAATGTAACACAAGACAGAGAACAACAGTTAGCAGAATAAAACAGGATGATACAAGCGATCGGGGAACAAGGGTTAACTTGACAAAGGGGAGGACAGAATTACTAGACAGATGAAAATAGAAAGGCAAAGGAAAAAAACACAGTTGAGACTGAAACAAAAAAGAACACAAAAGGGAACCAACTAAAGCAAATATCATTAGTAATTAAAACTAACAAAAATCAAAGCCTCAACAAACAATGTAAAAAAGAAAGATCAGGGCAAACAGTGTAGATCCAACCGTCCATCATGTGGCACTGCAACTTAAACATGTACGTCTATTTCACATCTGGAAAGGCCATGCGTGACATCCACATGTTGGACCAGTGAGTCTATAACACACTTTGAGTTGATATCAGGTTGGACCCAAATAACTATTAAATAAAACAGAAGAAACTATACAAAATGTGAAATAAACAAAACTTGACAATGAAAGACATAACAATCGAAATAATTAAATAATAATTAAATACAGGATAACCAAGGAATACAGAAACTCAAGCCCAAGGATAACATAAAATGCAGGACTTCAATAAACAGGCAAAATACAAACAGGCTACAGGAACGGTAACAATAAATAATAAAGAAGCTGACAACCCCATTCACCAGAGAGACAAGGAATAAAAGTAAAATATAAACCATTCTCACAATCTAAAAAGAAACATCAACTCACAGCATCTCAAAATGCAGAAACTGTGAAACCAGCATCCAGACCCCAGAAATTCCTATAATTTCTGCTCTACTATGTTGGGTCATCAGAGTCTAATCACCAAATAGCACCGTTGAATTCTGTATCATAATAAATCAGTCTCAGTTCTTCCAAATTATCTCTCCTTTTTGAAATGTGGGTGACACAAAACTTTTTGATTGGGTACTTTTGTACCTCTATCAGATAATCTATTGGAAAGCTACAGTACATGCATGAAAATGACTAGTTTATAAAAACATTTCGTAGCTGGCACAGTTTACCATAGCAAAGTAAAAAAAGTGGAATTTTGACTTGATGGGAATAGCAATCATAACGTGATGATAGTCCATATTGTGGAGATGTCCCTGGGAAATATTTCATCGTAATCTATCAAAATTATTATTTTTTCCTTCTTGACCAGAGGGGTGGACTTCCTAACCAATCACCATCCACAGCAAAATGCTGCAGGGGTGATCTACAAAAAAATAAAAAAATGACTACAAACCTGGCAGTAATTTCCTGGGAGTTCAGTTAAATTTCAGCAAATATTCTTTAATGAGGCTCAGTACTATCTTTCAGCATCTTGGGACTGACCTGGATTAATCTCCATTGACACTTCATATTCTGAAGTGAAGTGAATGAGGATGTTGAAAATTTAGGCCCCGTCTATATGTCCATGGCCTACTTGCAATGTTTTTTTTTTAAATTTATTTATTCTTTTTATAGCTCTATATAGTTCCCAACTGCAATGACATATTTCATTTTGCGTGGTTTGTCCCATTGCAATATGGCATGCACTGGAGTTATGTTTGTGCTTTAGTGCTTTTTGTCAATAAGGAAAAACTTCTGAAGAAATTATATGACTTGTCCTGATTTGCTACACCTCAGCAATCTTGGAACACTGCAACAAATATTACAGATAATGTGAGACAACTGAGGCCCTGATCTCCCCATGTGAGGCGTCTAATCAAAACATAGGCTGCAGAGTGTGAACAAGTATGGGAGACTATAAATAAACCAGAACCAAACTGCCTGTCTTTCTTCAAACGCAGCTCCGGCTGGGATCGCGCAAGCGTGTCCAATCTAGAGTGCCTAGACGATGCGAACATCTTTTGAGGATGACATGTCAGTCAAACGTACAGGAAAACAATGAAAAGCGATGAGGCATGGAGGAGATCGACTGGTTGAGGTGTCAGTCAGTGCACAAAGGATACACAGGGAGAGGATGCAAGCATGCAAACAAACATATGATAATTTGTATATTTGTATATTGTACTCAGAAATTGCATAATATAAAGGATCACAATGATTTAAATGCAGTTACCCAGCCGAGATGCTGAACTCCTCTGTGTTCAATGTCATTTACACGTGCACACCGTTTTGGAATCTATGAAAGGCATGCACAGGAAGAACACTACACTTTAAGGAAAAGGAGACGAATGGGTTGGAAAGGAGACGGGTAGAGAGGAGCATGTAAAAAGGTGAGTTAGACAGAAAATCAAAGACATGCAAGAAGCAAACACTCTTCAAGAGAGATTGACTGTATGTAAGAGATTGTTGCCACAATGAGGAAGAGGGAGGAAGGTACACAGTGGCAACAGGGATTCAATTACAGAGTATTGTTCTGACTCCCACTCCCTGAGACACCGGCAAACATCAGTCTGTCAGTGTCAACAGCAGGATGGGAGGAGTGTGCGCATGTGTGTGCGTGTGTAGTCAGTATGTGCATGTATGAATACATTGTACCTTAGTTACATCTATGTGCCATCTCAGCATGAACGAAACGCTCTGGTGATAACAGCGTTTGTGGTCGAGGTGAGCCTGGCCCGAGGCAAGCCCTCCAGATAACTGGCAAAGATATGACAGGCTCCATCTCCAAGCTAACACCCACATCACTCATTCTTTCATTAGTACAACTGAGAGCTCTGCAAGGATTGAGAGAAACAAAGAAAAGGACAGAAAAGTGACAAGGGAGACGTATAGAAAAGACTGAAATTTAAAAAAAAAAAGCTGCAATAAAAATAGCAAGGAAGGAGGCAGGCAGAAGCAAAACCAGACAAATACTTATAGAAAGAATGAAACTGCTAATGCACCAAACTGTCAGGGTTACTCTGACTGTCTGAAGAGGAGAATAACTTGACCCTGTCATTCAGTGGAACAATTTGCAAAAACATAAAAGTCGGGTGAAGAACAGAAAGTCAAAGGAAACTTTATTGTCAATGCTACAAGATGTACATTACATATGCTAGATCGAAATGCCACTTCCCCCTGATGTAGAACAAGAATGAATCAAAAATAAAACTAAGCAAAATAGAGAGCTATAAAATTATGTGATACCAATATGGAAATAAGAGTACAGTACACAAGCTCAAAAGATTTATTTAACTATTATATACAATTACTGTTATTGATATATACAGCCAATTTTATAAAATATTAAATCCCTAAAAACTGGTTGCAGTGTCCGTACAACCGATGCAGTAATATTCTTTATGTAAAGTGAAGTGGCTGTTGTGAGTGTGTGTGTGAGTCTTCTTGAGAATGGGGAGCTGGTAGAGAGGAAAGGGAGTTCAATATCCTGACAGCCTGTTGGATAAAGCTGTTTCTCAGTCTGCTGGAGGAGTCATGGAGGCTCCAGGACCTTCTCCCTGAAGGCAGGGGACTGGAAAAGTTGTATGAAAGGTGGGTGGACTGGCACACAATACTGATAGCTTGGCAGGCTTGGTGCGTGTTATAAAGGTCCAGGAGGGAGGAGAGCGAGGCACCAGTGATTTCTCTTGCTGATTTCTCTTGCTGCAGGCTTCTGTGGTTGGTGGCAAAGGAGTTTCCAAATCACCCAGTGAGGCAGCTGGTCAGGATGCTTTCAGCAGTGCCTCGGTTGAAGGAGCACATGATGGGTAACTGGGGCCCTCGCTCTTCTCAGTTTGCAGGAGTAGTAGAAGCACGCTTTGCATTCTTGGCCAGTGATGCAGTGCTGTGTGTCCAGGAGAGGTCCTCTGTGATGTGCACACCCAAAGATTTGGTGCTCTCCACAGCAGAACCACCGATCGTGAGCGAGGGAATGCTGGGAGTACACTCTGAAATCACTGATAATCTCCACATTTAAGGAGAAATTGTTGTCACTGTACCGCATGGCCAGTTGATTCACCTTGCTTCTATATGTGTCTCACTATTGCTCTTAAGTTGACCACGAAAGTTGTCTAATCTGCAAATTTATTAAAGATATTATTGTTGTAGTGTGGAGTGCAATCATGGGTCAGCAGAGTGAAGACCAGGGGACGAAGCACACATACTTGAGTGCTTAGTCCCCTTAGCAACAGTACTAAGCATAATGGTGCTTGATGTTGTTGCTGACCAGAACGTCTTGTGGTGTCTCACTGAGGAAGTCTAGCAGCCAGTTAAAGAGAGAGGTGTACAGGTCCAGCTGGTCCAGTTTGTGTATAAGCTTCAGCGGGATCAGTGTATTAAATGCTGAGCTAAAATCTATGAACAGCAGTCCAACATAGGATGTTTTCATGTCTAGGGCAAGAGATGAGGAGGACAGAAGAAGAGTACTGACCAGTTAGCCTGATATGCAAACTAATATGGTCCAGGGACAGAGGAAGGAGGGCTCATATGTGTGGCATGACCAGGACTTCATGATGATGAGAGTCAGTGTTTACCTAAGCAGTCTTTAAGATGTGATCAGGTATTGTTGCTGGACCAGCTTTTCTGTACATACTGTATATTTATAGCCAGTCCTCATTAGGGATGGGTATCGTTTAGGTTTTATCCGATACCAGTACTTCTGAAATGGTGCCGGTGCTTAAACGGTGCTCGAACCGGTGCTCGAACCGGTGCTTAAAGAATCAAGAACACAAACTTTGTCCAAAAACCTCTTATGTTTAGCTGTTTTTTGTAAAAAGATAACAATGTTAGCCTTTTCTGCAGCTATAGGGCATATATGGTATCACTCTTGGCTGGAAGCAGTGCTTAAACAGTGAAAAAAAAAACACCAACTTTGTCCAAAAACCTCTCATGTTTAGCTGTTTCCCACTTTTTCTTTGGTCATTTTAGCCTTTTTGGCCAGGGTGAAGGGAATATCTGCCATCCAAGAAGAGAGCCACTTGTAACTACGACGGTGTTTGCTAGTTCACCTTACATTCATTAATTTAATAACGTGGTGAGCCTACTCAACGTAAATTACACACGAACAACATTAAGCTACTGACCCAGAGAAGAACGGCTGCTGCTGCCATCATCATCCGTCATCATTTCTGCTACACTGGCAGGGCTAGGGGCCAGGACTCTCCTCTTCGGGTTCATGTTGCTAACTCCGGGTCGATAACAGGCACCACACCCGCAGTAGATGTGCACGGTGTGAGGTCTCACAGCAAGCTATCAAATACGGTGCATTTCTCGGCTTTTAAAAAAACGCTATGCGTCACCAGGTGTTTCATCAGATTCGAGGTGTTACCTCCTTTGCACAGTATCAGCATAATAGCACTTGTTGCAGGCTGCTGACTTTGCATCTTTTGCTCTGAAGTACAGCCAGACTTTTGACCACTTCGCCTTGGGCATTTTTAATCTGTAGCTCTGCTATAAAAGAACGTACATACCTGGGCCCGCCTACTACGCTTGCAAAGGTAAAATGATTGGCTGGAATCCAAAGTGTATGACATCTCAGGAAAAAAAAGCACCGAAATGAAGCACCGAAATGTGCACTGCTTTTCGGTCTGGTTACTACCGTTTTTGTCAGAACCGGTTCCATTACCCATCCCTAGTCCTCATGTATAAACTGTATATAAAATAACAAGTAATCGATCTCTTATTTATTCCATGATTTATTCAAACGTCTTTGAAGTCTGCACCTTATATATAAACATGCTATATGTGCTGTTCTTGTCTGTGCCATGTTGCTATTGTCAGTAAAGCCTGTTGTCTATTTTGTTACATACATTGAGAACAAATAAAAAGCTGGAACCCAATTACTTAATAAGCTCGTCAACAAAGCTGATTCTGAGATTGTACTCTCCAGTTTCCTCTGTTTCCCACGCACCATCACAACTTGAAGTTATCTCATAATTATGATAAAAACAAGAGTCTTGACTTGTGAGAATCCACTTCTTTAATTCCAATACTATAAGGTAGCCGAAATCCAACTTACACCAGTATTTTTTACAAGGCAATAGTAGATCTTTGATGTTATGTATGGTTATGATGCAGTGTTGCATGGGTCAAGACTGAAACACTGATAATAAACCAGATAAAATGTAATTACCCATATTTTGTGATTAGCCACATGGTGACTGCATGAAACGATTCCGCAATATTGCTGTTGTCAGCTGCTCAAACATGCTGCACCAAGTACAGAGCACCGTGAAATTCAATTAGATATACAATTAAGGTAAATAAATCTGTTGGGAGACAGCTGGCATGGAATAGGTTAGTTCTCTTTTGTATGTTGTACCGCTTTCTCCAGGTGTTGCATAAAATATCCAATCAGCCCTTTCCACCCATACTTGTGCTAAAATCAGCCACATTTGACTCCAGATGTACAGCTGCAAACACACTCACTGATATGGCTGGCCTTGCAAGACTGCACTGCTGCACTTTCCATGACAAATGTAGCTGAACTGAGAGAATGTGGCACCAAAGGGTTTCAGGTCTATTTTCCATTGGAGAAAACCATGTCAGAAATATGGATTTTGCTCTGCTACTGCAAGATATGTTAGACTAATGCTTCTATGACTTGTCCTATTCTGTTATATATTACAATGAAATCACCTTTCCGCTCAATGTGGCAAAGTAATGGTGTACTGAGAGAGATATACACAAAAGGTGGGCAAAGAATAAGAAATTTATTTGATGAGAGGTCAGCTAAATAAACAAAGTGGAGAAAGATGTTTATATTAAAGTGTCAGAGGGTGTGCTGGCTGACAAAAAAAAAATTGCTGAGATGAATCATTTAATTAAATTTGTTATACTTAACATACATGGGGATCTGCATCCTGTGATGAGCACTTCCTTCTTGGATGCGACGGCACAACAAGGTCATTCAAACAGGCAGTTAAAATCAATAACTTCAAATAGTACCTTTCAAATAGTCTGTCCTTGAGCACTCTTATCTTCTCTCTTCCTCCTTGAACATGATCTTTCATCCCTGTAGCAGTTACCCTGATTAGCCCTTTAGAAAGAAATTATTATAACTACATCTTTCTGTAAGGGTAAAGTATGGTTATATCTTAGTCTTTGTTTTGTTGAGTGTTTGTTAAATAAAGTATTATACTTACTTGTGCTTGTTCACTTATTGACTGTTATTTTTTATAAATGTTGACAGAAAATAGAGACATGAAATTGCAAATCTCAGCTCATAAAGCTGCCAAAACATCGTACAGAGTAAATAAAAACAATATACAAAGTGAGTTTTAAAAAATGAAGTGAAACAACTGCCTCTAAAACAAATAAAAAAAAACATCTCTTGACTTAACTTTGGCTTCCTCAAAGTTGTATCTTTGTGCACCCCTTGACAGTTTCCATCCAGTCTGTTATTTTTAGATTGTTCCCCAGGAGACACGTCTGCACGACTTACAGTTGCACAACTATGAGAGCCAACATCAACTTCTGTCAGACTGATCTGACTTTGTGTTGAAGATCATCACCAGTGATGAGAGTTAGGTCTCGGGCTATGATTCAGAGACCAAAGAGAAGTTTTCAGTTAAAGTGTCAACAGTTACCAGGTCTGACTGCGATGCCTCAGGTCAGGACTAAAACCAGATTAACTGCTCAGGGATGGATTGAAACAGTAACTCAGGCTGGGAATTTGACTCCATTCACAGCCACTTATGTGTTGTGATATTACGGATGTCTATTATTAAAATAAAATTAAAAAAAAAACAGTCCTATGGGATGTTGATTTTGTCTGTTTTGGGAAAATGAATGACACACAATATATGAGTGGTGGGTGGTAAAGACAGACAATTGTGCTTTAGCTAGTTTTTATTGTTTTCCTTGACTGGCCTGGTCTCTGACTGACTTTTCAGCATTTAGCTCCATCATTTTCTTTTCAAAAATAAATGATTTTCTCTCTCTCACTTCCAACATTTCTTTGAGTGCTCATTACACCAGGGACTTGTCCAACACTATGTGTTGAGAAGAGAGAGATAAGCTTTGTGTACACATGCATGTGCATCTCTGGGGTGTGATGGAGTTGAGCCTTACCGGTGCATTCTGAGCTGCCCGTCTACTCTTTCCTCCTTTTATATTATCTGCTTAAGTGCTCGGCAGGCCAAAATGACCTTCAGGCCCCTGGGCAATGTCCATGTGCTCCTGATGTCCTATCACCTGCACTGAAAACAAATTTCATGCTTTCTTTGATTAAAACCCACCCTCACTGCCACATTTGGCACTGGCCTCTTTGCCAAAAAGTCAAGTCTTAAAGTCACTTAAGGAATTTTAGTGTTCATTGCACGAGTGTAAGTGGTCAGGGTAATGGATTTTTCTGGGTTATCCCTGTATTTGTTGAGATTTCAATATCCAGTGAGAAACTGAATATGGTCAGATATGATGGAACCTTTTGGAGCTCGTCTTAGGCGTGGCAATATTTGTTTTGTCTACTTTTAGGGTCTTGAGGAGAGTCGAGCTGCTTTTTGAAAGTTGACATGCGCATTGTGTTTTGTTATCTGGAGAGTAGACTTCAGATGGGGTGTGGGAAATTGTGTGAGATTATAACTTCTCAATGGGGATGTTGATATCTGGTGTAACACAAATAATAGTGTAAATCCCTTGATATAAAGTAATTTCCATAATGTATGTATTTGTATGAATTTATATGCTGTTCACCTTTCTGAAGAAAACCTGCTCTCACAATAATTTTTATGCTGCCAAGTCCTTGTTCAGAGACAATTGACAATTGAATTGAATTGAAAATCTAAATATAAGCTATGAGTACATATTAAATTTCATTAGGAACTGCTTTTGTGAAGACATAAACACATTTAATACCTTTGGGTTTCATTCTGCATGCACTGTTCTGCATGCAGTGCTTTAAATGCAGTTGTTTCATTGAAGGGATTATCATTCTGAGGGTTTGTATCAGAGCAGTACATATTGGAGCAAAACAAAAATCTGGTGGCATGGCAAGGTGCTACAAGGGTACTATTTGTTTCAGCAAGTAAGGTCATGAACATGACGATTATAGTGCAGGAAGCTCTTTGTGAATAATGACATCCATCACCTTTGGTCTCACTCTCATATATGGAAACATATCTTTGAAAATATCGGAATAGTTTGGCTGAAATAAACATTCAGAATGATCAGAATGTAAAGCATTTGCTACAGAGTTTTCCCCAATGCAGATGACAAATTTGCCTAACACACGATCATCAGTGTGATTCTGGGAGAAGAAACAAATCCCTTTGATGTTCTGTCATGAAGGGCATTTGGTATAGTCTGGTGACCTCTTATAAACAAGGGAGCAACTAAAACTAGCAAACAAGCTGTTACGGTTCTGGGTCAGTGTTGACCCAGCATTTTGAGTTTCTTATATTTTGGTTTATTTTTGCATTATGGATTGTTTCCTGATGTTCTGGTGCTTTGTTTATTGTTATTATCATTATAGATCTGTTTCTGTTCTTGGTGAAGGATCAGTTCTTTGGTTTTGGGTTCTCATGTGTATTGCAGTTTCTGTTCAGTGTCTGGTCTGTCTCTCAGTGTCGTGTCTGCATCTTTATTTAGTGGTTTCTGGTTTCCTGTTTTATTGTGAAAGTCTTTGTCTTATGTTAGTGTGTGCAGCTTAGCTCCCCCTGTCTCGTTAGCCCTGATCTCTCCCAGCTGTGTCTCCCTCCTGTTACCCATTCCCTGATTACCACCCTGTGTATATTAGCCCTGTGTTGTCCTCAACCCAGTGTCGCGTCGTACCCTCAGATCCTGCCTGTGTGTTCCAGTTAGTGTTTTCATACTTGGTTTCTGTTTTGTTGGTGCCAGCAATAAAGCTGTGGTTTTCAGTTATATTTCCAACTCAGAGTCCTGCACTTGGATCCACATCTCCACCTTCCCACACACAGAGCCCTGACACAAGCTTAATCAAACTGATCAGTGAAATATCTATATGTGTGTGAATTTGCATTACTGGCAAATTACTACAATATGCTAATGAAATGATTGATAATCACATAGATGTATCAGATTATTTACTGATAAATTATTATCCAAAGTTGTGTAAGCGTCATGATAGTGCATTTGTGCCAAACCTTTCGGTCAGTGAAGATGAGTAAAATGAAATATGACACATAACTTGGTGAGCTAGCTACTGACAAACAGAAAGGAGAAAAGTGTGTGGAGTACATGTTATTGTCTTCCGCTTCACATATAATTATAAAATTAAGGTGCTGTTTACTTACTACAATCAGGTAGATGCATCTTGGTAAACAAAAGGAAAAAAAAAATCACAAATCACAGTGGAAAACTTCACAAATAACTGGAAAGTAGCGTTCCTGAAAAAGCACATTTGGTGTTCAGCAATCAAAGCAGCAGTGTTAGCAAGGCCATCTGACATCTGAAGACATTTGGCTGTCTGTCCCCTGCCATCACCACTAATTAGTGCAATGTTTCACAGACAGTAAAGAACTAAAGACATTTAAAAATAAAGAGAAAAAAGACTGCTCATCACTTGAAATCATGTGTAGTCTGTAGTTATTAGATAATTACTCTCTGTGCCAAGTGCCATTAATTAAAAGATACTAGAAGCAAAAAGAAGAGAAAGTGTTATTTGTCATGCAGGATGTTGACTGTTTTCTGCCTCCCTGACTGGAGGTCTGTACCTCCTGTGCTTGTTTTGGCAGGAATAACAAAGTATGTCCATTAGAACTGCACTGATGCAGATTTTTCTTGCTGTGTGTATCATGTGAGAAACAACAGCTTTGACCAAGGTCCTGACCAGATTTTTACCCATTTTTCTTTAGAAATGTATGTGAGAAGAGCCTGAAGAACTTATCTTTTAGCTGAGTCAGATACTTAAAGAAAGACTGGAGAAAAACAGCAGTCACAGCACAGGTACAAGATTTTACACAAGATATTTCTTTGTCAAGGGCAGACTTGGGAAAAACCCAGGAAAAACCATCAGAAGATGGGTATGCTGTGGTCATAGGTGTGGACATGTCACCAACAACGTTGCAACAATGTTGCCGACATGTCCATGACATGGGGTTTAAACAATGCTCACTTGGTACTGTGTCATGGGATTCCCCATGTTATTACCCAACAACCAGCAGGCTGAACCACTGATACAAGGCAGGCTTAATACTGCAAAGACCATGCTTTAATATTGTTTATGCCAAATTCTGACCCTGCCGTCTTAATGTAGTAGCAGATTTAAACTATTTAGACCAGGCAACATTTTTCTAGTCTTCCACTGTCTACTTATGTTGAGGCTTTTGTTAGCTGATAGCAGTGGTACCCAGTGTGGTCTTCTGCTATTGTAGGCTGCATTTGATTTTTTCCGATCATTCTTTGTAACCCTAGAGATCACCTTTCTTCCAAATTCTGATGCTCAGTTTGAACCCCAGCAGGCCATTTTGATCATGTTTACATGCCTAAATGCATTGAGTTGCTTGAATGTGATTGGCTAATTAGATATTTGCAGTTTGACAGGTGTACTCAATAAAGTGTACAGTGAGTGCACATAGGTGTGTGGTGTATAGGAACCCCATTTCAAATGTTGTCAACTCACTAAATGGGTGTTGTTAGTTATCAGTCTCATGTATATTGTCTTTAAGTCGCTTCCACTGCCTTCTAGCGCATAGTTGTCACTTGACTGGTGCTGCCAGTATGTAATAGTAGATTCACGTGTCTTTCATGCCTCATCTGTTTCAGCTACTTTTTTAAAGCACTGCTTACTTTTTCTTTAATGGGCTGTTTGATTAGTTTTAGCCACCCTAATTACTTGGTCAGGTTAGGTGTTTTTTAAGGGTATGAGGTCAGAGTTAACTGCTAACATCTAAGTTCAGCGACACAGACTCTTACAAACTGTACCCTGCTGATTCTGCAGGGTAACATCATCCATGAACATGTACAAATATGGAAAGGAGAAGGACTAGAGGTATTGACACAAGCCACAATGATTTGTTCAGCATTATGCTGCAGAGGATTGGCACAGCTACACAGCAGAGAACCTGGAACCTTGACAGACTGTTTATGTACAGCTACTATATTATTTATTACTTTTAGGTTTAGATACTCATCTTTTTTTCTTTAGCAGTGTATCACAGAATTCTGTTGAGCTCCATAAATATGAATACTGCCTTCCCAGTCCTGCTCCTGAGGGACAGGATGTTGGCAGAGATGCTAAAGGCACACTAATGGTATGATCTATCAACGTAAAAGAAAAAAAGAGAGGATGTGAGGACGAATAAATCAAAATGTGCACAAAAACGTATCAAAACCCAGGAAGAAGTTTTAAGAACAGCAGCAATTTGTTGTCATGCAGGGATATTTTGTGGACTTGCTGGAAAAAATAGTTTACATGTGTAAATATGCACAATAATATCAAGATAATGTCAAGAGAATTAGGACGGGACATTATTAAATCATTTTTCTTTCACATGTAGCACACAGCAAGCGGGAGTCGAATTCAGACATGCTCTCGCTGCTGGAATTGAACATGTGGGAGGCAGGATTCTCACATTTGCACAAACTAACATCATTGAACAATATTGTTTGTACTAGGCAGCCGAGAGGCTAAATACCATTTAATGTTAAATCTGCCTGATGTGCACATTAGCCATCTCTCCTGCAGTTCCATCAGATGATCAGGGGCGGATCTAGAGAAATTTTCTTAGGGCGGCATGAGGGTGGCAAAGAAATCAAATGGGGTGGCAAAATCAAAGCCTTTTTTTCCCCCAAACACATATGCAGGTGGTTACATATGGTTAAAATGATTCAAATGCAGTAAGTATACACGTTTTTCATATAAATATAGTCTATAACTTAATTATTGTCTGTAGTCCACATAATTACACACTTTAGTTACATAAAACATGTGAGTTTTGATGTTATGTACTGTATAGCCTGTATAATAAATAAATATGTAGCCTGTAGAAATGTTTAGCTTATTTTAGAGTTTAGAAATGTGTTAACATAGAATGTAGAATTATTGTAGAGACACTGACACTGCCCTCAATGTAATAAAGGCCTGACTGTGTCATGAACTTAGGAGTAGATTGTAGGAGACCCCTCCCCCATTTGAACTGTGAAAGGTCTCAACATTTGTAACTGGATAACTGTGGTCTGGAAGGGAGATGGGTTTTATGACCTCTAGGGAGTCACCTATACCCACAGTGTTTTAACTGTCACGCACACCCACTCACGTGCACACACATACATACAGGTATGCGTACACAGTCACACACGAGCACTCCCATAGACACAGACACAGAGTTTGCAGCACACCGTAGGGGGGTTTTATGATGGGGACGCCTCTATAAAGCTGGCAGTAACTAACAAAGGGGTGAAGATTTTGCAGAGGGATACACCGGCCTCGTCTTCCCTTCTAGAAGTGCATGCTTAAATGAAGATGAATAAAGGTTTTGTGAAATAACTACTGAGTTCCGGTGCCGTCTCTGGATGCCTCGACAAATAAAAGAACAGGGATGAAACTGATTTTGCAACAAGCCCAATAAGTAGAAAATCCAGAAAGCTACACAACATGGGGTGGTTTGTTTACAAAGACAAGTCTAACTTAAGTTTCACACTGTTTTTTGTTAGAAAACAATCAAATTGTTACATGCTTAAATTACACAAAATGTCAGAAATGTGCACTGTCATGAACAAAAATTTAAACCTAATTTTCCACGATTTGTTGGATTAACCCACTGAGGTCTGAAATACAACCATTTGTATTTCACCCTCAGATTGTTTCATTTTATTTTTCCCCCTTGGCTTGTTTGGTATCATTCTTTTCAGCTCAACTGAATTCAGTTGTTTTTTCGTTTTTGTTTTTGTTTTTCAATGTGTTACTTGTAAAGCGTTACTGCCCATCTGTGACTGTCACACACAGGAAGTAAAACACAAACGCACTGAAAATGATGTTTAATATGAAGGTTTCCACAAAAGTATGTCTTCTGCTACTTTTTACTGCCAAAAGAACAGCAGAGCAAAGCAAAACAACAAAGTAAATGCAGCTGTTTCCTGCTACAATAGACAAATGCTGTGTTTTCCTTTTTATTTCCAGACACCAGTCTACCTGCTCCGCCATGATGTGCTAAAAATTGAATGTAATTGACAGAATCAATATATTCTCATTAATTCAAATAACTTTATCTGGTTAGGGTGATATTAATGTCTGCCATGATTAGAGCATTGTCTCAGTCTGCTGGGAGTGGCTGTCAATGCAGTTTTAGAGACATACATATCCTCAACTGCTGAGCAGGTGTGCCAAACCCTGTATATTGTTTTATGAAAATTGAAGTGATAGTCATCTTCAGCTTTATAGGGATCCAAGATTACCTGATATTTCCACGTTGTTCCATCAGCCATCCTTTACTGCGTCTTTATTAGCTGTTCCCTTCCTCATTTCTCCCTCACCCTTCCCTCCTCCCATCCTTATATATTCTGTCACTGTGGCTTTGTGTCATGCTCTATATGCACTCGGTCGTCGTGCAGACAGCCGTGTGTAATTAAAGCTGCTTGTGCAGGAGAGTTGTATGTGTAATACTTAGCCTTGGTTCAGGAAGACTCTGCTTTGTAAAAGAATACTCATGGTATCAAATAAATCTGTTAGCTAAGTCAGAGGAAGGCAGAGTGGCTGTGTGTTACTGAGAGTTAAAAAGAGGTGGAATACGTTGGGGGTGGAAGGGAGGAAAGAGAGAGACTGGGGGGACGTGACAGTGTGACAGACAAATCAGGCTTAGAGGGAGGAGAAGAGAGGAAGATCAGGGACTGAAGGGAGAGGGGGAGCAGAGATGGAGGTCAATGCGGGGGAGGAAGTGTGGAGCGGAAAAGAGTTAGGAGACGATGTCATCCGCCAGGGTGCTACATGAGTGTGCTCAGCTCAGCGCTGTCAAAATTCATCAGTGGCCTGGAAAGATGATAAACAGCAGCATTTTGTAATCAGCTTCAAGAAATGTAAGCAGACAGGTGTCAATTTTAACATATATTCTTAGTAGTATAAGCATTTGTTTTTAAAATCTTAATACATTTTGACTTTTTTAGCTCTTGGTAGGCTTGTCATTACTTACTATTCAATATTGGCTATTTAACTTAGCGATGTGGAAGGGGTGGAGCCTATTATAGCTGATATGAGGTAGATGAAGGGGTATACTCTCCCTGGGTCAAAGCTCCACGGGGTCAAGGAGAATTATGTATAATAATTACATCATAATTACTTATAACGGTGCTTGAAGGATTTTAGAATGCATACTCTACATTATGTTTTTTCATATATTATTAACTGGAAATAACATTACAATACAATGTAATCTAAAAAAGGAGAAGTTAATAACTGAACTCCAGCCCACCCTTTCATTGACAGAGTTTAAGAGGCTTGGAGTTTTGTTGGGAGTGAGTAGGATTGACATGATGAGGAGAGGAACAGGCCGACTGCTTTGGAAAAAAATAGAGTGGTAAGTCGGAGATGTTTTGGTTATGTGCCCAGAAGGGATCGTGGATATAGAGGACAAAGGATGTTGAATATGAAGAGAGGGAGACCCCAGAGAAGATTCATGGATGCAGCTAGAGAGGTTATGCAGCAAGTGAATATACTAGGGTCAGATAATATGCTATGATGACCCCTAAGGAGATGAAGAAGAAATAGAAGGAGAAGAAGGATTTTCACAAAGTTTTCCAGAAGGAAAGAAGCCAGGATTTTGATTTTAGAAGCAGGATCCAATCAAGACTTACTGAATTACTGAATGTCTATTAAAACTGAGTTTGAGCTTGAAGTTATTTGACAGAATTCATTTTTTTCAGTGTAAGTGACATTAATATGCAAGTGAAATAAATGCAGTACATAGATTTTGTGAATTTGAGACTGTTAAAGACTCAAATTCTCAAAGACTGTTGAGACTGCTTTGATGCCAAAGTCGCTGACAGAATTGCAATATGATGCCTGAAGCATAAACATTTGCTCAAAGGCCATTGGTGACTAAATCAATTAATTTGCCGTGGAAAAATGACCAAATGCACACAAGCATGTGCAAATGGATATGCACGAGGTAAAAACTGCATCATGGCTGTTCTAAAACTCCCCTGTTAGCATGTCTTAGCATGTTTTGTCAGTTTTCTACAAAACGAAGATCACGACTCCTCTGATATGTGTTTATTTCTTTCACATTCATATTGACTGTTTTCAAATTTACACTGCACTGTCTTCAGGTTTCACTGCTTGGTGTTCTAGTCTCTGAGGTCCTTGTACATTTTCTTGTTACTATTAGAAGCAGAACTACTACATGTATGTCAGCAGCAGCATTGTTTGCTCTGTTAAGCAGTAGCTTTTGATTGCAGATGCACCAATTTGTTTTTGGCATGTCAAAATTGTTATTTTCCAGTGGTTGTATTGTTGTGGGACTCTGAATTATTTCATTCAAATGTTCTTTTGTGCATGTGTATTTGCGTTTGTTTGGCAATGTTTCTCTTGTTTTGTGCTTATCATACAGGATTCAGGAGGAGATGGACAGGCTAAGTAGACCAGACTGTGCAGGCAGACAACAGAGCCAGCCATGATGTTAAGCTGCTTTTTGTTATGCAGAAAAAAAAAGATAGATAGCAGAGCACACATACAGGAACACACACACACACACGCACACACACAGATTGAGAGAGAGAGCACAAGTGAGAGAGACACAGAGTACAAAAAGCAGTAAACTGCTTGCCTCACTGCTCGCTCTGCAAACCAGTCAAGCATCCTGGTTCAGGGCTTCAGCAGCCCTTCTCTATTGCTGCTTCTCTGCTGTACCGATCAAGCATAGAATTTTATGCTATATATTATACATAATATAACATTAGACAATGCATGGTCGTCTATCCTGCTCCATTAAGTAACTGAGTTTACCTTGGTGTACTTTTTTATTGTTGGCTATTTTGCAGTGGGGATTGGAAAAGTTTTTGTGGAGGTTTTAATTTCTAACATCTGTAGCTATAATATTCAACAGTGACAGCTATAATAAATATGAGGAGAGGATTATTTAGACATTTCTCTGGCCTTATCCTATGTGCCTATTTTATAAATGTACAGTGATATCCCTCTAAAGGTCATCGTTAGATTTGCTGCGTCATACAGGAGCCACCAGAATCTAGATGCTCGTGTGGCATAGAAGAGTATTCAGATTACATTTTCTTCTCAGTCGCTGTGAGATCCATGATCACATTTCGCCTTTTTTTCCTCAGAAGAAAACTAATCCAAAATTTTACCACTCACCAACATTTTCAAGGAGTAGAAGAAGAGAGTGAATTTCATGAGTTTTATGTCCGTGAACTCACACAGAGAGAAGTAATATCTGAACAAAGGGGCATGCACAGAGAGCACTATGAGTTCTCCCTATAGGAATATGGAAATCTATGACAGGTTGAAGCACCGAGTTAGAGTGAATACACCGAGTGCAGAGTCACAGCCACAGGCTGTCTACGCCATTATTAGTCCAATTATCATGCTGGATGGGAAAGGGGGAAGAGAGATTGGGGAAGACAGCAAAGATGAAAAACAAATGTGACACCTCGGGGAATTCATTTGCAAAAATTGCATAATCATAACTACATTTCCAGAACTTTGCAGACTTGTTATGGTACATTATGCACAACAATAGGAAGAGAAATGTAAAAAGGTATGAGGAGTTCATGACTAAGTTAATTATTTTCTGACATTTAATTTCCCATTCATTGTGCAACGCTTCCTTGTACATGGATCTCTTCATCAGGAGCCAGTTGCACCATCTGCTCACTTAACTTAACCTACTGCACCTACTCTGGAGGCATGGTAACAGGTTTTGTAAACACGGTACATTTGCTGGGTTCTTATTTCATTTAACTAACACAGAAAACATCAAATTCATATAAACATTAATTAAAAACTGAACAGCATTTTCTTTTTAAAGATGTGAGGAGTTGCAGTTGTGTTTATGTCTATATATGAGCATGCGAGACTTAAAAATGTAAGCCTGAAAAAAGAGTCTCTTTAAGTTATGAATCGGATTTTAGAAATCATTTTACACACAGCTTTAGTGATGGGTTAATAAACAGTGGATGCAGCCAATCCGTGTGTGTCACTTGTCTAAAAATATCTCAAAAATACACTTCAACACATGGGCGTGAGCTTATTCACCACCTGCCATGCGTGCTGTGATGGAAACTGGAAACTGATGAGACATGCTAAAAAAAAGTTTTTTTTAGAATTTGCACAACGCATTTTTTTTTAAAGTTTCCTGATAATGTATAACATGATTCTGGTTTTTCAAAGCCTCCATTTGGTGGTGCACAGCCTCATTTTAATTCTTAGCTTTTTGTGAAGCCATTGTGTTTATATTGGATTAATAATTGTCTGTTTACTTGATTTCACTCCAAAGTAAATTCCCTCTACTCAAGTGACATCTGCCATGGCCATCTCTCTCTTTGCTGTACAGCCAGATCCTCTTGAAATGAAGGGCTGCTCCAAAGTAGTGACAAGTATTAGATGAAGCCTGATGCAGTCACATGCTGCCTCAATTTCCTTTGCTCCTTTAGTTATTTTTGGAACCAAGGGAATAAACAACAAAACTCTTGTATCTCCGCACAGCTTCCAACAATCCATCTATCCATCTATCCATCTATCTATCTATCTCTCTCTCTCTCTCTCTCTCGGGACAGAGATCTTCTCTAATATAAAAGGTTTGCATGATGCATTGAACATTGGTAATTAGGTAATTGTGATACAAGTATAAAAGTATAAAATATGAACTGTTAGTTCTTTGTTACAAAAGGGGGGAAAAGGGAAATGAAAGTGTATTACAGTTTTTCTCAGTTGCTTTGGTGCTTTTCTCACATCATTATTAACATTTGCACAGCAGTTAGTGTATTTCTCAAAACAATTGGTGCAAACTGCAAAACCTACTGGATAACCTGCAAAAGCAGGTCACTTGCTCAAAATCGATAATCCATTCTTCAAAAGCAAGTATTTATGTCAATGAAACTGCCATTGTCATCAAAATGAGAAGTCTTGACATCATCTTGATGAACAAGATAGTCAAATGGCTTTGTCATGTTTCCATTATGACAGTTCACAGTATTCTCTCAGTGTTTTCCAATGCAAAAAAAAGGTCAGAATTCGGTGACACTACCTGAAAATGCTCAAGACAGCACTATACACTTTTTGTACAGCCGTGTATAGTAAAATTATAGTAATGTACACTAAACATGAGATATTATGAGATGTTGGATTACTGTCCAATACTATGCATACCTGTTCTCCCTACAAAATGTTTGAATGACTGAATTCACAGTGGTTCTCCCAAGATTTGGTTGCACCCTCCGACCAGCATCATCCGTTGTGAGGCCGTGATTGACAACATGGTCAACAAGTGTTTCATTTCATTATGGATCTGCCTATGCATTTGACGTCTTCTCCCTCTTCCCCTGTTTTGTCCCCCCCCCCCCCCCCCCCCCCCCCCGCATCCTCACCCCTCTTCCACGATGCTGACCTACACACTATGTCCTGCTCGATTCATATATGCTAATTCACCAATTTTGTATGTAATGACCCAAGCAATGAAATAAAGACTATTAGTTTTATTGGGAATGACTATTCAGCATCCAAAAGTATAGTTCATTTTGACTGACATGACATAAGCAAATGATAATGTTGTCGACGCCAGAGAATTGTATGAAAGCAACTGATACATGTCCAAGAGCATTTTCAATTTGTTCAGAGGAAGGAGACATTGCTACTATCATGTGCAAAAATGACTAAATGTTTGGAGGTTGCATTTCATTCTGATCTGAGAAAAGCACCAAGGTGACTGAGAAAAACTGTATTTACTATGTAGATGGGTTAAAATCAAGTGACCTCAGTCAGTTTGAATTCATTCAGTCTCCAGTGTCCTTGTCATATTCTGCAGATTATATACAACTTCAATCACAATATCTGCCTTTCTATGGGATGTACCAACAACATTATGTCCAGGTTTCTTGTGGGCTTTGGTATGAGGTCATTCTATGTGACTTTACCAGATAAGTTTGTCTATTCTGTCTCATCATGATTTGGAAAAAGTCACCTATGCCAAAGTCACCTATTACAGTTTCTTAGACCTTGGTCTCCCCCGCAAATGGTGCAGAATACAAGCAAAAGACTACTCATTGGTACTAGAAAATAGATGCACATCACTTGTATCCGGGCTTCTCTGCACTCAACTCAATATTCTCAATATTTTACTAATTGTTTTTAAGGCTCTTAACAGGCAGGTTCTAACATATACCACCAACCCCATTTGTTTACATTCTGCCTCCAGTCTCTCAGCTCCACTGGGAAAGTTACATGCCCCAAGGTCATGCATCAAATCAAAAGTTCCCTCCATGTTCCCTCAGTGCTGCCTCCATCTCTGCTTTTAAGTCTAAGCTCAACACTCACCGTTATTCCCTGTCCTTTCCAGCCCACTAGTCTCCCATTTGTTGTTATGTCTGTAACTTTGCTTCTCCTTTGCTGTTCTCTGGTTGTTGCTGTCAGTATACTGGTGAAGGTCTCTTAATCTGTGTCTCATGTATTTATCTATAATATTTTCATATTTTTATGGATATCTATCTATCTATCTATCTATCTATCTATCTATCTATCTATCTATCTATCTATCTATCTATCTATCTATCTATCTATCTATCTAATCAGTCGATGTAAGGTTTCTGTCACAGCTGCACTAAATCAACAGTGTTGCTAATAACCAAAATAATTTTGTTCATGTTTCTGTAATGTTAACTATATTAGTATTTGCAGTCACTTTAATCAAAATGATATTTTTAATACTGACATGTAATTATTGTCATCCATTAATTTTCAAATTTACTGCTTTACAAGCTGAAAAAAGCAATAAAGCAAATTAACATTTTTGATCAAGATGCCAAATTACAGTTATTTATTTGTATTCCTGAACAGAATAATTAGTTGTTTTTTTTGGTTGAGTGTGATGCTTGAATAATTTCTGATTTCTCAGAGAAGTCCGGTGTGCCAAAACATCAGTTTAAGTATTAGGTTTTTGACAGATTTGTAAAATATTTGTGTTTTCTGTAAATGAGTTATTCCTAAGCAACGTAGTTCCTAATACTATGTACCACATTTTGTTCAGTAAAAAGGTGTCTTGAATCGTGCTTTATGATAAATTTTACTTACATACTTAACTTAGTTACTTAGGACTTTAGCTAGACAACCTGAAAAGGTCCCACTGGGCTGGTTCTGTCAGCCAAGGCTGATTTATCAGTGACACATAATTCTATTGGTGGATTCTTAGCCTTCACATCAATAGGTTTGCTTAAGAAAAACAACTTGTAACAATTACTCAAAATACTTCTGTATTTTTAGCCATGCTAGCGACAGTGTTCTGTCAGATGGATTGCTTGCTATTACATTGTTGCATCATTTGAGTGAGTTCATGCAGGTTAAGTAAAAAAGCCAGTATTTTATATTAATATTAAAAATAAAATAAAATAAAAAGTGCAAAATTAATCACAGCCCCATATGTGCTTTTAACATTAACACACTAAACTGAGATGGTGACAAATAAATAGTGAAGATTTATAATAAATCTTTGTTCACAGCACTTCTCTCTATAAGTACAGTGTAAAAGGCGTCTAAATATATTTGAACTTTTGTACTTTAATTCTTTCCCTGTTCCACTTGAACTAACTTGTCTTGTGAGACTAACTAGTCTTGCTTGTGGGCACCACCTCAAGCCACCTTCAATTATTTTCTGGACAATGTAATCAAATAGACCTTGCGGCAAAATACAAAGCATAGTACAAGTGAAATGCTTATTCTTGGCCATGATTTCCCTGCCGCTGTCCTGAATGTCATTGTGGCTGGGATTGCAGTTGGCAGAGACAGCCATGCATCATTTCTGAGACTTTTTTTTTCTTCCTGAAGATGAAATTAGAGTGGGGTGGAGAGGTCACAGGAGGAGGCCTTTGAAACATCCCAGACATGCGTTTCTGCATGTGCATAAGCTTTTATGAAAGCTGCACACACCATCATCACCAGCGAACAGCTAATTAAAATGAGATAGAAAATCAGTCCCACTAAAATATTAAATATTAATTTCAGTGTTACTTGCCACATTTATCATTTGATAGACACTGTAATTAAGATAATGAAGTTTAAATGCATAAGTAGTTCTATTTAAAGCATTGCTGCAGTGCAAGAGATTTTTTTTTAAATGGCAGCTTAATTAAATTAAGTGTTAAAGGTTTATGCGTTGTCATCAAGTCTTTTTGTAAACTTGGACCACTAGCTCTCATGTGTTTTTTTTTTTTTTTAAATGTGATTCTTACAATATACCTTTATAACTGTTAGGCTAAAAATTGTGATGTGAAGTTATCAACCAGGGTTTTTTCCTGATCTACTCAATGACATTCATCAAAAAACAAAAAAGAAGAAAACAAGAAGTTGTTCACACAGTAATTTTAGTTATACTATTTCATGTGTCTAGACAACATGTTATATCATCTGCAAATCGTAAATGTGATCTCTTTCTACAGTGAACATATGATAATTGTATTTCATTCAGTTAACACAGAAGAAACTGTCCCAGGCTATTGTCTGGGGTCCATTTTTTCTTTCTTTTTGTCTGTAACCTTCAGAAAAGATGTGACATTAGTGTGTTGGGAAATGTCTGAAGATAAATACAGTCTTTCAAATTCATCTGTAGCTTCATCACTCCTCCTTTATCTCTTCTTGGGTACCACCCTCATAGTCCCATCCATCTCTAATTTCAGCCTTTCAATTCTTTTAATTTCTTTCTTTTTGTCTTCCTCCTCCGATGCTCCTGCCTGTTAGTCTGCTAAGGGCAGAGCAGTAGAGTTAAAATGTGAGGTTGGTACTGAAACGGGTAGATAAAGAGAGCGAGGCTGTAGAATATAAGTGGTTTCATTAAAAATGGCAAAGCGCCTGTCCTTTTTTTTCATAGTTATATACTCCTTAAATGTCACTAATTCCACCTTGCCCAAACCATTTGCCTTCACGATCATGACCAGGGTGAAGAAATTCTATTGTTGCTTGAAAATAGGCAGCTCGTGTGAGAGTCAGTCAATAACATCCCCCTTGGGAGGGTGTCAGAAAAAGAAAAAATAATGAGTATGTCTCCTGTGAGTGAGTTTTTCACCTCTTTCTCTCTCTCTCTCTCTTTTTCATTTTATTGTTGCACTTACATCTGGAGAGACAAAGATGAGGAAACTTTTAGGGTATACAAAAAAGGGTTGCAAGGGCATATGCTGCCCTCAGGCCCTGAAAGTGAGACTTGTCTAGTAAAACACACCAACTTCCTTTGAGTGCGCTTGGATTCTTTGGGTTTGGGGGTGTGGATAATCAAACTTAGCCCACACACGATAACTTGAATACAAAGTGTCTATGATTGATGTAGCATAAAGTAAGATGTGGTACGATAGCTGCGCAGGGTTTGAGGCATAAACAACTGAGACGAGGCCATTAAATGTACACGGGGTGTAACAGACCAGAACTAGATTAAAAGATCTGGAGAGGAACAACATGCATTCATCTTAATAATTACTGATTTGTTGGTGCAATACAAGTTATAGTTGTAGTTCTAATTTACAAATCCAAATTTAGTACATAGATGTTGCATCAGGCCATCTGGGTGGCTGGACCTCTATTTGGATTTCAATTTGTGCTTCATTGAAGCTTCTTTTATTCACTTGAGTCAAAGTGCATTATCACCAGTACAGTAAAAACAAAACTGTTATTTCCCAGTTTTGATCACTGTCTTTAGAGCACTAAAAATTAATTAGGTGATTTATAGATAGACACCACGCATTGCACCTGAGTGATGAAGCTCATACTGAATATTGTATTGGGGGAGCTTTAATGGGGATAATAGAATATACATGAACTGTTAATGTGGAGACATAGATACGCATTTACAGTGGCAATCATTTAAACCGAAAGCAGCAAGAATCCTGGCACATTAAATGATTCCTTCTTTGCGATGCACCCAAAACAATTTCTCGCCTGAGTAGGCATACTTGCTTGTTCTGCAGTCTGATTAAGCTGACTCTCGGTCACGGAAGAGACAAGGGAGGCTCTCTGTGTGATCTGAATGCTCTCACCCCCTACTTTAAGACCATCCATTCCCTCTCGATTTAATAACAGTCATCTGTAAGGATAATTGTGAGATTGATCTCGACATGCATGGGGTAAATGAGATCCATTTGTTAGATTAGTGTTTGTTCTGTAAAATCGCTTCTTGAAGATGCAGAGAAAAAGTTGCCACTGCCGTCAGCAGTTTCAAACTTTGAATAAGAAAACTGTGTAAACAGAGCAATTCAAATAGCTATCGGTATATTCCAGGTTTTTGGAAAATAGATGCACATACTCACTGACACACAGATACACACAAGGTCCCACACGTGATACCAGGATATGACCTACAACTGACTAAGCAGAGGGGATGCAGGATTTTCTTTTAGTACCTCCACTCAAAATTGTCGCTGAAATCTTAAATTACTCTTTATATTTGTGGATAAAGCTTAAATGAATGCTGATCACACTCAGTTAGTCCTAATAATAGTCTGATGGGCCAATTCTGGAAAAGATGAAGAACACAATTAGAGATATGAGTGACCCCTTTATATGATGAGATCATTTGAAAAACAGAAAAACATTGTTTATCAAAGGCATTAGAGAGGCATCAAATATCACTCTTGTACATAGTGTAAAATTCCGTTTCTCCTGGAAAGCAGTGTATTCCTTTGCTCATATCAAAGACCCTCTTAAAAAGGCTTAAACTTGAGAAAGTGTGTGGCTCCATTTGGTGGACAGTGTAACATAATGTACTGGATTTGATATAATATCTATTAAAAGAAAAACTTCCACAGCACTGCTTAATTGGGCAAGTTGTGAACATTTTTTAGGGCTCTGTGCTGTTCTGTGAAAAACTAACTCAAACCATGGTTCAGTAGCTTGTAGAACAATCTTTAGTAGCAATAACCTGAAGCGATCTTTTTCTGTATGACCTCATCACTCTGCCACATCGTTGTAGAGGAATTCTGGCCCTCTATTCTTTACAATGTTGTTTAAATTCACTGAAATTTGCAGACACTTGTTTATTCAAAACTCTAAGGTCTCACTAATGCTTATCAATCTTGTTGATTAAATACAGTTTAATTGGGTCGAGGTCTGCACCGTCCCTGGGCCTTTTTCAGCCATTCTATTATAGATGTTTTGTTATATTTGGGGTCATGGTACTGTCACATGACTCTGGCTATTGGACAGATGGCATTACATATGACTCTGGTATGACTCTTTGGTAAACTGAAGAGTTCATGGTTGACTCGATGACCTCAAGGTGCCCAGGTCCTGTGGCAGTACTTGACAGTTGGTATGACGTATTTGTGCTGATATACTGTGCTCTTTTTTGCACTGTGCAGTGGATTATGGCCAAACATTCCCACTTTGCTCTGGTTTGCAAAAGGACATTATACCAGAAGTCTTGTGGTTTGTTCAGATGCAATTTTGCAAACCTAAGTTATGTTGCCATGTTCTTTTTAGAGAAAAGAGATTGTAGAGTTTGTGATGTAGTTCATTGATTGTGACATTGTTTTATCATACACTCAAAAAAGATGTATGTTCATACTTGCAGATGACCAATTAATCAAGTTCATTTGTTTAGCAGCACCTGGCTGCTACATATCCTCTTAATTTCTATGGAAGAAATAGGGTTAGCTTTCACTGGACTTCACAGAGTTCTATGAAAACGTTTTTTTTTAACTATAGGTAGCAAAAAGATCTCTGTATCAATAAAGCAAACCATTTGAATCCCATATTACTTTATCAATAAAATGTTCATATAAAAAATCATTGTGATCATTTTTCCGTACCATTTGAACTTATTCATGCTTGAAGTTTGTCCAGAAAAGACACAGAGGAGTGCTTTAAGTTAGCGGTCCCCAACCCCCGGGCCATGGACTGGTACCGGTCCGTGGCCTGTGAGTCGCTTGGTACCAGGCCACGAGTGTTGAGGCTCACATGTGAAATTCATGGTTTTCAGGGTTTTTATCGTTATTTTTTTAAATCATTTTTATCGCTAACTCTGTTTCCCTGGGTTTTTTCCTGTGTGTTATGAAGAAATCTTTTTTTTTTGTGGTACCGGTACTGGGTTTTATTTTGTTGTATTTATCCGCGACACCTTAAAGACCAGTCAGTGAAAATATTGTTGGATATAAACCGGTCCGTTGTGCAAAAAAGGTTGGGGACCGCTGCTCTAAGTTCATGTCTGTAAATCACAATGTTGAAGCCTAAACCAATGTTTAGTAATATTTATTTCATGTCTGCATTGAAATAACCTTCAGTTTTTTGTGAAGGACTAACATTTGGGATATTTGATATTTCTGTATCCAAAATCTTCTGGAATGTCTGTGAAGTCTTAACTCATGGAGCAAAGGTGATTTTGAGGTTGTGGTGATTCTGGGCACATCATGCCAGAATTCCCTCAATTTGCAGACATGGATAACAGATATAATGGGAAAGTTCTTATAATCCTATTGCATAGTCCACTTGAAAGACTCATATGTAGTTGGTGCCTTCATAGTGCAGGTAGCACAGAGTCACACTGAGAGGTCACACAGAGGTCTTCTTGGAGCCTTGTGTTCACTCTTTGTTGATGAAATTTACATCAATCAGACCCAAGCACATATAAATTAGAACACTAGTGTTTCACTTCCAGGGCACTTCAGATTGAGGGATGAGCCACTCAATCTGTTAACAGTATAATAATGTGAAGACACATTACAAAAGTAATATGTTATTTCAGTCAGATGCCACTTGAAGCTCGCTAATTATAGAGATATTTTGATAAGGCTAAATGTTTTCTTTATGACAGCAACAGACATCAAATGCCATGTTTACTTTTCACCACAGATACTCTTGGCTCCTGTCCAATGACAGGCTGCAGCTACAACTATCTAACAACTCCCACATGTACCCATACTCACTGCCTTACTCTCTCTTTCTCTCCATTTTGCACACAAACACAGAGCAACACGCAGGCTCCAAATGCTTTCTATTTTTGTGATCATAATTATTTGATGACAGGGCTTCTGGTTTCGCAACCACCCTTTTGTACACTCGATCTATCTGTGAATAATTTAGCACTGAGAGCTAGAAAGGTGGGTCCCTTAAAACAGCAGGTACAGGCAAACTCTGGAGGCAGGACACACACAGAGAGAGAGCATTGCCATCCTATCTTTGTCATCCGCCCACTCCTTACTTACAGCTCTTTAGTCCGGCTGCTGTGCTTCCATCGAGCTGTATGTTGATCCAAGTTTGAATTTATCCATCCTTACAAACAACCCTTCAGCACAGCAGGCTCCACGGTGTCCAGCTCGAAGAAGGTAAGGAGCTCATTGGATGGAGTGACCCCCTTTCTGCATCCACTCTTCAATCAGCCATCATGGAGGAACTCCAGAGAAAACTGAATCAGCGCTATGAAGACACCAAGCCAAGAAAGGTGAGTTCTTATGACACCACTTTATTTTGAAATTATAGGTTTCACCGTTATAAATGTTTCAGAGGAAAGACTTGTTAAGGTCATTTCAATTATCAAGCCTCCTCTTTCTCTCTTTTTTCTAAACAATTGCAAAACTATTAGCAGGTGATTTTAAGCACATAGTTAAAGAGCTCTCTGTTTGCAGCTCATGTTGTCAAGCTGCAAATAGAGAATGACGCAGGACTGTTGATGTGTGTATTATCATTCTGCAAATATTTGCACACATGGTCAAATACCATATTTTTCTGCTTATGAACCTACCTATATTCTTTTTATTTATATAGCCCCACTCACAGCAACAATCACCTCAATGTGCTTTGTACTATAAGATAAAAGAAACTCTACAGTTATTTGTTAATCACTCATTAGTTACTAATTAATGTTTTTGGTGTGACAAGCAACAACAAGCAGTGGAATCAAAGATGTCACCTTCCACTCCAAACTGCAGGTGAGGTTCAAGCTGGCATCATCCTACAGTGGCCGAGTACTGAAGCACGTGTACGAGGACGGTCAAGAGCTGGACAGCCCCGAGGAGAAATACCCTCACAGTTTTATCCACCGCAAAATCCCTCCCAGCCACCTCGAGATGGAGCAGCTCTGCGGGTTTGAGGACACTCATGGAGACCAACAGAGTGGGTTTTTACTTTATATGCATGGTTGCCCTTAGGATTGTTTATTTGGGCAGTACTGCATGTAAACTGGGAGCAGGCAAGGCAAGCAAGGTGTAGTAGTTTGCATAAAGTGATCTTTTTTTTCACCATTAAAGTAAAAACATGCACAGTTAATCCAGTAGAATGAATCCAGTAGCATAAAATGAATTTAAAGCCCATTTTGATGTTGGTGACCGAGATGATTATTTGACTGCCTAATCAATGTATTTAAAGGTACTGTGTGTAAAATTTCCCCACTAGATGTCAGTAGTTTCAGTCAGCTGAATTCTCTTTTCTTACCCTCCCAGTTCAAATTCATAGTCCTAACTATAGCGGCTGCTGTAGTGCAGAATTCTCTGGCTGCTGTTCATCTGTAGTGATCGTAAGGTGTCAGTGTTACCTCACCTGCAAATATGCCAGGTGTCCACTTCTATTTGCGCTGGAGGAGGCTGTAAAACTTTATAAAAGGTGTACAATACAAGTAGATGAAGCTCATTTCTGTCTCATGACAGTGATACTGAAGTGAGTTGTTAAGAATATCCTGAACATTTATGTTGGTTAGCATTGTTGGTTTTGCTGCTATTAGCTGCCGTTAGTAAAACTCTTTTTGAAGTGGAGCTAACAATGTGGGACTCAAACACTTAACAAATAAACTTTTATATGATCTGAGAATGTAATCACACTATTTATCAGAGGAAAAGTGTGATTCTTTTTAGGACACTCAAGTTTAAGATTAGCTGGTATAATGGCAGTTTATAACCAGCTAATGTTGTTGATCAGTCAGCTGTTAGTCATCTGTTTCTTGCTTGATGATCTTGAAGCTTTATGCAGGTCTACTGTACACTTCTCTAAGTAGATTTATGGTCATTGATTAAATGAAGTATCTTCATCTTTGATTGTACTTTACATAAATTTAGATATTCTAAATTTATATATTGTATTGTCCTATTTCCATCTGTCTCAGTCTGTGGCTGACAGAGTTGTGCCACACAGTGTTGGGGGGTAACGGAATACATGTACCGCCGTGACGTATTTAAAATACAAAATATGAGTAACTGTATTCCGTTACAGTTATCGTTTAAAAAGGTGGTATTTAGAATACAGTTACTTTGTTGAAATAATGGATTACACGGCGGTACTTCCCTGTTTCATATTGTGGCGGGTCAGGACTGTTTGGGTTTTGTTTGACAGCTATGTTCTGTTGTTCCAGGCGGCAGCATTACGGTTGCCATGGATACAGGGTGACGCTCTCTCTGCGTGTTTCCTGGGTGAGAGAGGCCTTTTTGTTGCTGTCGTGCTAAGCTAATAGGCAGAATGTGACAGGTAGCCTATAGCTCCAAAGAATGTAGCATCATAGTAGGCCGTGTAGTCCGTGCTGCAGGGAGAATGGACTGCCATACCCGTTATGTGTCTGTGAGCGAGGGAGGGAGAAAAAGGAAAAGTACGAGCTGTCATCGAGCAAAAACGGGAGCTGAAAGCATGTAAATATAATAATAACCACTGCAGCCAAGAAGAGAGCCTGACGAGCCCAGTTGTAAGTAAGCTATTAAGACTCGACTGTACGCTGTGTTCGTGTTTTCCTCCGAAACAATAAGTTCCGTTGGAGCAGCCTTTCAACGCCTCTCTCTGTCTCTTGCTAGCAAAGTTGACCCAGACAACAAAGTAAAGCTATTTTTCGGCTACGAGCCCGACACAGAACCCGACCTATTAGCCGGAGGTCCCTTTACTACGGTTCGGAGCCGCGGACCTTCAGTAACAGTAATAAATCACACAGCAATAGTACATTCATGTAGTTGTAAACAGCATGATAATATATTAAGTAATCCAAAGTATTCAGAATACGTTACTCTTCATGAGTAACGTAACGGAATATGTTACAGAATACATTTTGGGGCATGTATTCTGTAATCTGTAATGGAATACATTTTAAAAGTAACCTTCTCAACACTGGTGCCACATGTGTGAATTCTGCACGGTCTACTGGTGGCCATCTACATCAGAGGGCAAAATAATTGCAACAGATGGCAACAAATGCATTATTTGTCACAGCCGACTGCTGTATTATCACAAATAGATTGGGGAAATCAGATAGCAATCTGAACCCATCTTATTGCCACTTTATCACCATTTTATCACTGTTTTGATGCAACAGAGTTGGTTTGAAGAGGACAACTGACTAGAGTGGCCTCAAGCCTCGTCTCCCTCTTCAAAGCGACCATTTCAAAGGCAGAGCGATTGCAAGTTGATTGGACACGGTCGCAATATTTTAAGTGTTCCAAAACTTATCCACACCCAATAAGAAAAACAGCTCTAAGGAAATGGACTCTACCACTTTGGATGTCTTTTGCTGGTCCACACTCCCACCAGCCGCTTTGGATACCACTGTTTATAGGCTTGGTTTCAGTAGTTGGCTCTAAGTGATCACTGCACATCGATGTGTTAGAAATAGAGCACATGCTGTTGCTACAGATGAAAACTGCACTTGAGTCTGTAATACTATGTATACAAGTTCTCACTCTAGCCTGACAACATGTTTTATTCTGTACCCAGGTGTCTATCCTCCAACAGGGCTCATAGCCCAGAGAATAAATGTATATAGAGGAATGGGCAGCTACAAACCTGCAGTTGGCCAGACTGAGGAAGGAGAGGGAGACAGCAAGGTAAAAATCCAGAATTTGATATTATATTTTAGATGAGTTATTGTAGGTTTTTCACTAACAGTGCCAATTATATATGTCTGTTTTTCTCAAAATTTTAAACACATTGTTTTCAGACTTCATTAATTTAAAGAACTATATGTTTGGGCATGAATTGTAAGGCTAGGAATGTGCTTTATGCATAGGTCTAGGCTGAGGTGTCAGATTTCATGAAAGGTGCTTCATTTGTAACATAAGAAGAAGTCATGAGAAAAAAAAAAAAGAAAGATTCTTTCAGCTGCTCCTTTTGCAAGGGGTTGCATATTTGATTTGCACAGATTTTTTATGCCGGATGCCCTTTCTGACGAAACCCTCCCAGGCATTCGTGTCTTCTCCCAGATCCTGAGCTGGGAAACTTAACTGCTAACTGTTAACTGCTGAACTACAGATTATTTTCCAACTTACAAATAAATCATATATGATGGTCAAGATCAATGCTTTACTCGCATATACAAGTAAAACATTTACTTTTGACTCACTGACTTGTTGCATCTTACAGCATATGGTAAACAAGATAGTTATTCATCAGCGTCACGTTTTTGAGCTAGAGAATACCAGAGAAAAGGCTTTGACCTCATCTTTGATCGTTCTAAGTTTGCGTTGTACACTTGCTACATAAGGACCTGAAATTTGGGTCTAAGTCAGTTTAAAGGGTTGAGAAAACACAGAAGTCAGTGTGACTGCTTTTAATCTTATGGACTACTGAAAGTCGTGAAACTGTAACTGTTTGGTTTTTACATTAATCTGGGTGCACTCCATGCTATGGCATGACAAGTTTTCAGTCAATGGCTCTTTTTGAATCACATTGTTGGTGCAGAAATGCTATGAAACTTTGTTAGTTTTGTTTAAAAAGAAATGGTAACTATGCGTGTTTTTTTGTGCTAGCACATCAGTTATCTGTGATGTGTAGATACAACACCACTTAATCTCTTAGGCAGCATGCTCTTTTTTATTAACTAATATAAGTGTTTAGTGCCTTTTTATTTTCACTGCTGTCTGTGCACTGTAAACTGGTGTTTACTGGTTTTATCATGTCATTAGCAACAAATGTGAAAAATTTTGTAGCATTTTTTTTAATGCAGTGGCATCTGTGCTGCATGTTTTCTGCAACCCATCATTGCTGTTATGCCACACATGACAGTTAAAAAGTGTTTATCTGCAAACTGTATATAATTGTTCAAGGTTTTGCCAAAAAACAAGATTAATTCAGTAAATACGTTTTGGACACTGTCCATTTGGTTGTGATAATTCAGATTTTGTAAATTCTGAAAGACTCTAATTCACTTGTCAGTTTAAATGAGCTGGAACCAAAACAGTCAGTCGCTATTAAGAGTTTCACGAATGATTTAGTTAACTTTTATTCTCCAAAAAAAAAAACCATACTGGCAACGAAATTGAGTCATTAGCATCTCAATGATGCTTTATGGAAAGCATAAAGTGTCATTGTTTCTCTCTGCATATAAAATGAAAGCACTGATATACAGACACTTAGGGTTACAGTGGAACAGTGTGTACATAAAAAAGAGGCTGGCCAGTATCAGCTGTACCAGGTGATATTCAGATTGGTCCAGATTGGTATATGAAACAGTATACAATGCACAAACAAATACTTTGGGTTTGTAAAAGTTTTCTCATCACATGTTTTGCAATAACCATCCCTGTCTACAGCATGTACTGTATATCACAGCACATCACAGCTGACCAAATATCAAGGGTTGTCTCCCTGGGCAGTTCGTAGCTACTTTGTGGCATATACTGTAGTGGAAGCCTGATAACTTACATGCATCAGTTGATTTATAGTTTAGGCAAATACACCATCTGGATTTAATGATAGCAATTATCTGTCTTCATTAATAGTTTTTTTTATGTAAGAAAACTAAAAATCATTTTTGACAAGGATAAATGCCAATCAAGACAAAAACTAATGTTTCATAAACTTAATAAACTCTTAAACTCATAAACTCTTAATCGCACTATTCTTATATTTATGTGCCACCCAATTATTAAACTTTTTTTTTTTTTTTAGATTTTCTGTCATGTGAAAAAGAGTTTTCATTGTAGATGCTTGTGATTAACTGTGACCACCTCTGTGAAAGCAGAAGATTTCTGCTCTGGAGCATTCAGGTGTGTAAAAGAACAATGCAGACTTCTCAACAAATTTAGCCCAAAGTCAGACTACGCGATGCTAAAAGAAATTGCAAACACCAACGAGCTATACTGCAGATTTTACAGATTTGAGCTAGCAATTAACTGTAAATTTCTAATATATTTGGTTTAATGAATAATCTTGAGTTCTATATTATGCAGTTCAAGATTTTTTTGTTTTGTTTTTACACTGTTTACATGATCTTCTCAATATGTTTTATGGCCAGTTGTCACACCTAAAAACTAATTTCAGTGATTTACACTATACACTATACACATGCATAGTAAGAGTCCATGTACTGAAAAGCAAGCAGACACACCACAGTAAAGCATTACACAATTATCAGTGAATGCAAAGTTATGTAATAATTAATTTATGGCTACACAAAAACAAAACATACAATCCAGATTTAAAATATGAAACAGGGATCTTAGGCAATTAGAACATCAGCTGCATGCTGCTCAATGAAATTTGTGCAACAAAAGCAATAAAATTGTTAATCTGACTGAAAAAAGCATTTTTACTGAGCTACAACGACAGCAGCTTCATTAGTGCAGCAGGCTAAAAGGGAGGTTAGCCACATATCCTGCTGGCTTGATGTCAGTTTCATTCCTTTATCCTCCAAACAAAGGAATGCTTGGCCGTGGTCACCAAGTCAGTATTTAGCACATTTATCAGTAGAGAGCAGCAATCTGGAGTTAGCTTATCCTTTTAGGCATTATTGAAAGGATGGCACAGTGGTTCTACAGAGGTCCCTCACCTAACAAGGTTTAATGATAATTCTAGGCTGCATTATTTTAGGGTTTCACTCTCAGTTTTAAAGTAAGAGAGATACATTGAATCAATATGTTTCTTTTATTTTGTATATATGTATTCATTTTTTTTTACATCATCCTGAATACTACAGAGAGTGTGAATATGAGTCTGGATTCAGTAAGACATCCCTGCATAATAAGATGAAGGTTGCCAATCTTCTCTGGTTGCTTTGTTCCCACAGAAAGCAGCCATCAAAATAACAAAGGGTTAAATGTAATGAAGAATTTAAAAAAAAAAAAAAAAAAGCTCTAAAATAGACACGGTGAAGATGACCTCAAACCTTGAACCGGATGGTTTACAGCAGCAGAAGACCACACTGGGATGCCAGTCATGTCAGCTGCAAACACAGAGTCTATTTTCGCGGTTCTCCAAAACTGTGCGATAGAAGATTGGTCTGATGGGTCTCGATTTCTACTGCAGCATCCGGATTATAGGGGTCAAATTTTGGCATAACCAAATGGGGGTGGTATAATGGTATGTGGGATTTTTTCTTGGCATAATTTGGGATCGTTAGTACCAACACCACAGCCTACCAGAGTATTCTTTCTAACTATGTCCATCAATGGCACAGTGTATTCATTTTCTGATGACTGCTTCCAGGAGTATAGCATAAAATGTCACACAGCTCAGATCAACTCAAACTGTATTGACCAAATGGACATACATTGCATCATGAATGTGCAGCTGACAAATCTGCAGCGACTCTGTGATGCTGTCAGATTAATATGGACCAAAATCTCAGGGGAGTGTTTCCAGCACTTTGTTGAATCCATGCCATGAAGAATAAAGGAGTTCAGAAGGTAAAAGGGGGTCCAAGCAGATACTAGTAAGGTGCACCTAATTAAGTGGCCAGCGAATATAATGTATATAAAAAGTATCAATATTTGTCATTATTAAAGATAGGATAAGATAAGATAACTCTTTATTGTCATTGCACAGTCATACTTACAATAGTACAGTGAAACTGGAAAACTATCCCACGTCAGACACAACACAGTAAACTTTAAAGTGGATAAAAGTACAAAAAGGGTATGAATAATAGATTAAAGAATAAATATTTGCACATCATTGCCCCCAAAACAGTGCCGGTAAGTAGACAATTAGGTCAGCTGTTAGCACTGATTAGGGCTATTGCCCTGTTCAGATGCACTGTTTCATTGTCTAGATAACCACTGAGGATGTGCATGTTTTTCTAGACAAGCGATGACACTTTTCAACATGAAATCTTTTTTTCTTAATATCAGAGAGCAGTTAGAGTTGGGAAATGTAGACGACATCTAGCAGATGTATAAGTTAATTAAAATTATTTGTCTGTTTGGGCCTAATTGTCATGAAACAGCTGTGTGGCAGACAGAATGCAGTCTCAGATGCAGGACTGGGGAGATGTGAATGAACGAAACAAAATCAACTTTAATGTTGTAGCTTACAAGAATACACAAGAACTAAAAATCATAAATTCCTTCCTAAAAACCAAAAAGAAATCATGAACCAACAAAACTCATAATTCTGGATGAGAGACATATGGACATAGACAGACACAGACAACAACATGGCAACATGGCACTGATGTTGTTAATAGAAAATGATGCAGGATTATCTGATATTTTACATTTCTTTCAGTCCCCAGTGTTGGACTTTGGTAAGATAATCATCTATACCAGCAATTTGCGCATTATCAAAGCACCGCAGAAGAAGCCTGAAATGTTTCGGCAGCACACAGTGCCTCTCATTGACTTGGAAGGATACCCAAAGGCCAGGGAAAGGGGGAGCAGGAGGAGGGCTAAAGCAGTTTTCACACAGGAGGAGGCGGAGAAGGAGGAGAAACAGATCTGCGACACTGATACCAAGGTAATGATCCTTGGTCAAATTATTCTCAGTGGTGTGGTAAGGTTTTATCACCCCATTTCTGTTTCTTGCTTTTCTCACTCTCGCCATGTCCTCCTCCCCATCCCACTTTCTCTGCATGTGTCTTCAGCCATCTTTTCTTCACTTTATCTTTGCTTTCAAGAAAACAACTGCAGGATCTTCTTCTGTTTCTGCCTCACACCAAAGTCTCCTCTGTGTTTCCCTGTAAATGCAAACTTGTTTGTATCCTTATTCGCTTTCTTTTCTACCTTCCTGCTGCAACAGCCACCAACCTATTGTCCTGGTGTTATCTGACAACTGTGAACAAATACTGATGAGTCCACAGTTTTACTCTGCCCTTGCAGCATCTGCCTGCTGCTTACCAGCCAGCAAGGATACCCAGGTCGCTATTATTCCCTCCCTCTCACCTCCTTGGATGATTACTGTTCTCTTCTCCCTTATCCCTCCATCATTTTCTCAGCTCTCTTGTTATTTTCGCATTTTCTCCGCCTCCATACAAGTTCATTCTCAGCCTGTTTTTTGTTTTATATTTTGTCATCTCACTCCTGTTTGTTCCATTCTCTTCTTCACCATCTTTAGCAGCGGCAATTCATCATATTCATCATCTTCCTTTTTTTCCAAGAAGAGCTTAGATTCACACTTGATTTTATACATGAAAATTTTCTGCAACTGTTGGACAGCAATCTGGACATGAACCTGATTGTGAAATAATAATAGCTGTATATACAAGCATCCTTATGTTTATCTTGGAGTCACCAAAGCTATAAGTGAGAACATAAACCTTAATTGAAAGACAAACCTTACCTGCCCCTTTGCCTTGTGAATTTCAGCACCTTTTTATTTTTGTAGCTGCTTTCTGCTCGAAAATACTGTGTCCTGTTTTATATGACTCTGTTGTATAGCACTCATATAGAAGCAAATAATGGGCCCTATTAAAGCAGCACATTTAGAGGGTTTTTTGTTGTTGTTGACTTTTTTTTGTGTGTTATAGACTTTTTTCTGGCTGACCCTTGCATACCGAGCTGTCTAGCTCTTCCTTTTACAACAATTTGGGACATATTCTAAGTGAATATGTTTTGTTTTTTTTTTAATTATCCTGTTTCAAATGTAACCTCACAGCCCAGCTTCTGTTTCTGTTCAGTCATCATTCGGTTGATAACATACAGAGCAGCTGCTCATTACTGTAAACTTTGCAGTAATGACCAACTGGGTATAATAAATGACAGACTGGCTGGACATTATCCTGCAGCACAGCTACTTACCACAGCCATTTAATTAGAAATATTATTGGAAAAATTCTTTGTATCATTAAGGTTTCTAGTGTTTTGCCAGCAGGCGCGCCAGTTATACATGATAGCGGCGTTAATCTTTGCTGATTATGACGCGGCCTTTGGTGGCATTGTAAATGTTTGTGTTAACTTTAAGTGGAAAACTGTGTTTTATTATCAGAAACAGATGTTTGTAATTCAAAAGCAACAAACCTCACATTTGCACACATTTTTCATACAGGCCTTCAGATATGGGGGGACATGAGCCTTTCCTTCAAACTTGACCGACTCCCCTTTTCAGCTCAATCTTTATCCCTGCATCCCCTCTCCTTTTCACCCCTTCCTCCCTTTGTGACCCCTTTGCTCACCTCACAGGACCCCTCTTCCATCTCCTAATGTGTTTTTTCTGTCTCCAGGAGGCTGCCAGCTGCCAGCATTGTGGCGGTTCGGGCTCCGCTCCCTGCTCTCTGTGTCACGGTAGCAAGCTGTCCATGCTGGCGAACCGCTTCAATGAGTCCATCAGTGATCTGCGTTGCCAAGCCTGCTACCCCTATGGTCTGGAGAAGTGCCAGTCCTGCTCCAATAAATAGCACCATTTGGCTGACACCCATATCTGGCAGTGAGAGAGCGAGCGTGTGAGTGAGTGAATGAGAGTGTGTGGCTGACTGAGTGTAAGCCCAGTGTGCTACAGGTTTGTCAGAATTGTCTCAGTGGCAGTATTGCTCTAATCCAAAACGTTCTTGGTGGGGTGTTTCGAAGCACTACTAGGAAACATAAGCCATCATTGGACATTGGAGAGGGGGATTGTGACTGTGGGCACAAAATCATAAAATACAATTACTGTGTGCAGTGAACATGGCTTGCGATAACACAAATACATAATCGCTTTTTTTTGTTGTCACGTTATTTAGCATCTGCTGCCTTCATCCTGATAAAACCTGGTTCCACAACAGAGTTATCATTTTAATTAAAATGATGCAAACATTTCACAGTTTATTGTGTCTACTGGGAAGGTTTCCCTGTTCATAGCTCCCCTGTCTATTCACCAGAGACACTGAAACCTTTTTCACTTGAACATAATGGGTTGTACCGGGATAATTGATGCTATTATTTTTTAGAAAAATACAGAGAGGAATGAGACAAATGGGACTGTTTGATAAACGGCGACAGCAATAATCAGGAGATGATGTTTAATGCGAGTTCCCCCCAAATAACGGTGTTACTGCAACACAGACGTGCGTGTCGACCAGAGCTTTTCTCGTTGGTGGGGGGTAAATATGCAAACTTTTTAAACCACTTTTCATCTCAACAGATAATAAATGTTTGACATTCTCAGTATTGATTTCAGATGGTATGTTAATAATAAAAAGTCTAAGAGGTGTTATGGATGAAAATATGAATGAAAATAATGATTTAAATGACAGAAATGATTTATTGTAGACCCGCTCAGGAGATTGGGATTGTTTTGTAACATTTTTAGATCATTTAAAGATATATCTACACATTTTCGGGGGGTGAATTAATTAAATAAAAATACCTGGATACCTTTTCAATGTTTTTTTTTATTTTATTCATTATTGTTTTAAAGGATTGTTGTGTGGATCAGATTACTGATTTTTTAAAATCTTCCTCTGTATAATCCACATCCCAGGGTGTCCATGAAGACATGCTTTTATGGCAACATTTCAGATCTTATCTATTAAAACAGTGACGCTTGCAGTGAGCATATGTTTTATTGACTTTATTCCTAAAAGCCTTATGCGTCACTCTCTGTCTCCAATCATACATGTTTGATTACCTAAAAGTCTTTCCTCAGATGGCTGTTTTTACTTTGAGTTAGTTGTTTATTGTTACAAATGTGAAAAATAGGAAACATGCAACACGCCACATAATCCCCAGTCTCTGCATCGTATTCATTGCACCTCAAATCAAAGGCAATCAACCATATTACTTTCTATCATGACATTTGAGGATGATTTAACAGAAAAGGAAAACAAAATTAAATCTTTTTGCCTCACTGGGAAAGGCTTTTAATAGCTCTGACACTGCTGTTGTCAGCTTTGAGTGATCACCTTCATGCATTTGGTTTGTGCAAGGTTACATCAACTCATCGCAAGCGCTAATAAAATCTACCCATCAGGCTTTTTCAAGTCTTTAAAGTTTAACTTTAAAGTCCAAAATCAGAGGCTGTCTCATGTCTGTGCATTTGACTATAGTTTGCAGTTCAAAACAGCAGGCTTCCCTTAGTATGCCTTTATAATCAAATCTGAACTGCAATGATCCCCAGGACATTTTCCAGTGGCTGCTGAAGTAGCATTTTTCACCACTACCTTTATTTGCCAAGGCAGAGATGATCAATCAAATTCTTTTTCAATAGCACTGACCACATCTTCTGGGATGTCAGTGGCAAAAAGTCATGCCAGACAAGCACCATTAGAGCCCTCTATCCCTGCCTCTGCACCTATTTGTGCTTGGGCTTCAGCTATTTTATTCTGTTTAAAAGGAAACTATAAGGGTTAGCAGCAGCCTGGTCAAAAGCCCCATCAGCAATCAGATTCTGTCTATTTCTGGGATGACCACGGTAGCCCAAATCCACACTCTTATTCTTTTTTCACTCTATATTCTCTCTTTTTTCTGTCTCGCTCTCTTTCTCTGCTTAAAAAATCTGCCACCCATGCAGAAGTTAAAATTGTGTTTTTCCAACATTGTCATTTTAGCGCTTCTCACTCAGTATTCCACGGGGAAAACCAAAGTGAAGGGAAACTGGGTCACTGCCACTGTTCTTGGCCTCCTCTATCCTGCAGGACCTACAGTGATAAGGGAGAAGGTAAAAACACTCAAGTGTAATACTAAATACTGTAAGTTTGTAGGACTCCAGAAAGGGGAATTGAGACAGATGATATTCACTGGGGAGTGGAAATCACGCACTTTGTAAGTTCAAAAAGGGTAGCTGTGCGTACAAGTGTTACTTTTAATGAGTGCAGAAAAGTAAAGTAAAGTTCGGTAAAGAAAATGCCCTTGTACATTTGATTATATGTCCCAGGATGTATTAGTGAGGTAATATCAACACATATCCAAAAAATGTCATGTTTATCAGGTCTTATTGCAGTACAACTAAGGAAACTATAAAAGAAAAATAAAAAAAATAAAAATTAGCACTTCTTATTGAGTCTTAGGCATAATTAATAAAACATTTCTATGGGGATATAGATGAGCTGGATGCATGCTCCAGCCAGTCACCGAGAATTAGTGATGACCTCCATGGACTGTAATTATGCATAGGTACCCAAAAACAGGAATACAGCCCATTAAGTCTGATAAATATCATCCCACTTCACCTGTCCCAATCACTCAAATTACTGGCGTCACTGAGCGCAGGAAATCAAAGTGTGTAAAAAATTATTTTTAGTGAAACAATCATAATTGTATGATTGAGTCTGATTAGGTTTGGGAGCTAATTCAATTCATGTACTCATAGCCTGAATCACAGTGTTTTGTCTGTGATGCCTCATCACTACAGACTTTATGAAAAATAGGAGCAACTTCTGGGTCTGAAAAAAGGACACCAATGCTGACTAGGGATGGGTTCTGACATAAACGGTAGTAACCTGACCGAAAAGCAGCGCACATTTCGGTGCTTTATTTTTCCTGAGATGTGATACACTTCAGATTCTAGCCAATCATTTTGCATTTGTTAACGTAAAAGATAAAATTGTTATCTTTTTACAAAAAAACAGCTAAACATGAGAGGTTTTTGGACAAAGTTTGTGTTCTCCATTCTTTAAGCACCGGTTCGAACACCGGCACCATTTCAAAACTACCAGTTTGGCACCGGTATTGGATAAAACCTAAACGATACCCATCCCTAATGCTGACCTGACCTAACATACATTCTTCTTAATGGCCAGCAGGGAGCATCCTCACTGGCTGCCAATGGATGTCGGGTTATGCAGAACCCTCAGTAAACACTTTATGAATTTATTTTACTTTATTTTTCTAATTTAGCTTTTATTAAATCAAAATAATAGGACTCATTATTAAACATCTCTGGGCTGATAAAGACAAAAAAAAAATCTTGCTTAGACTAGTAATACAACCACATAGAGTGTATGTGATACCCCCATGTTGATAATGTTCCTGCATCATCATAATATTGTTGATCCAGGATCAACATTGCAACTGACCAATCATGTTTGGACAATCATGTAATGTTGTGATGTCATAGCTTTGTCATAGCTCCGGGAAAAAGGAAAAAACTGCCTAATTAAACTGTATAAACTCCTTTCTGGAACATTTCAAGCCTTCTGTTTTCTTTATTAACTAAACAGTTTAATAAACATCAAGTTAGGTTTGCTGTCAGCCAGATTTTAGGTTATTCGTGTTGGTTTGTTTTTAATAGCATTAACTAACTTCTTGGCTAACTGAATGTTCAGGCAACATCTCTGGTCAGTTGCAGTATGGGCCTTGGGTCAACTTAATTATGACGATGGAGGAACAACAATAGCAACAACAGTGACACAGGGATATCAGCTGAGATACTGGGAACGTGGTCCTACAACATAAAAAAACAGGAGTCAAAACTATAAAAACACCAAAACCACTGCAATCTCAGATAGTGTCCTGTCTTCCCACGGCAGCTAACAATGGCTTTTAAATTGAGAAGAGCACAGTCCCCTCACTCCCCCACTAGTGGATTCAACATTTCTGGTGTTTCATAGATAAAAATATCTGTGATTTCCTAAAGCCCATAACACAAAGGAAACAAGCCGGGAGCAGCCTGTGGGCATTAATCATAAGCACTCATACAATAACGTGTTGGTGAAAACCCTAACTTTTTCTCTTTGCTTAGTACTGAGGAGTTTTCATATAATTAGATACTTTCTGGGAGAAAAAAGAAGAAATCTTCTAGATTTTAGATTTACCAGCATAATGTCTTAGCAGTAGCTAAATATTAGAATATTATCTGGCTACAGCCTCATTTTATTAGATCACAGCAGCAGGATAGTGATTGTGTAGTGATTAGAGAGAAGCTGATTAGAGAAGCTGTTGTGGCTTTAAACCTTCATCACAGCAAGTATGTACTCTGTCAGGCGAAATGCTACTCCAACCCACTCGCCCTGGCTTCAGCGTCTATTAGCTGTTCCCAACCTCTGACCTCTCTGCAGGGCGAGTAACAATCACATTTTCCTTTAAATTACAAAAAGTAGCCAAATACAATTAACATTTAACAACACAACAATTAGTGATTATAAATCAAAGAAATAAACAAGTAAAAATTACCATCATCAATAAGTATGATCATAGTCATATTTCTAGCAACGTACAATAAAATTAAATCTATCTGGAAATATCTGATGCTACAACCATCTCAATTTAATCTGTTTCTTCGTATAAAAACCAATTTGGCGAGTTTTTGGCAGCTGCAGTCTCAGATTTCTTTCCTTGGCTGACATGTGTGTGACCCAAAGTGAACTTCCACTTCTCTTGAAGCTCCATCTGCCTCAAGGATGTGTTGTGAATGCTGAGACGCTTTTCTGCTCACAACATTTATAAGGCGAGGTTATCTGAGTTACCGTAGCTTTTCTTTAAGCTTCAGCCAGCCTTGCCATTCTCCTCTGGCCTCTCTCATCAACAAAGTGTTTCTTTCTTCTTTTTTTTTTTCAAACCTTTCTGAGTAAACCTTGTGGACTGTTAAAAATCCAAAAAATAAAGCATCAAAGAAGAGTGTCACGCATTTTTTATCCAACATTAAAGCCATGGTAAGTCACTGTTAATGTTTAATCCAAATACATTCATTTTGGTTCCATCTGACCAAAGCGTGGGAGTGTTCAACAGGGTTCTTTCCACTTCTGTGAGCAATGGTTTTCATCTTGCACACCATCAAAACAGGATGACTTCATGCAATGCTCTTTGCACTGTCTGGGAACATCAGCATCCATGGATAATTCTTGCATCAAGTCAGAATCCCGTAGTTGTTTGTTTTTAGTGCTAGATCATGTAAATATATAACTATGTATTCCTGTGTGTCCTGCTGCAACTTAGTTTCAGTTTATGTGCAGTAGTCTACAGCACTCCCCCCCCCCCCTCTTGTGTTAGCAAATAAGAAAAATAAAAATCTGTTTGTACAATTCCATCAAATGTCCAACACCCAAAGCCCTCTTTCGGTACTGCCTAAGGGTGAGAGTGCAGCTAAAACCCGAATTTATAAATCAGTCCCATAAAAATTTGTGTCATGTGATTTCCCCCTGCCTTATCAGCTGGCCAGGCCTATTGCCACCCAAAGCAGTCTATATGGAAACATCCTGAATACTAAAAGCTTTCTTAGACTGTGGTGTCAAAGAGACAGTAAACCTGTGACGAATCTTTCGAATTACATCCCTGGAGTCCACCTCCAAGTTTGTGGAAACTTCTAATGACTCTATCCATTCCCAGCATGTGCACCTGCTCATGCATGTGTGAGAGAGATTCAGAAAGTTAGAGAACAAATGAAAGTCTTTTTGTGGCTTTTCAACGGCAGTTGTGCATGACTCTTTTCGCTGCCTCTAATTCCTCATTCTGGAGGCTTTGCTGGCAAATTTCGTCTTCTCCGGAATTAGGAACAAAAGATTAAACTACCGCAAAACACAGAGGATGGGGAATTCTGCAGTTTATGGACTGAATTCATAAAACTGTTGACCTATTCCATTACAAGCGCTTCAGCGCACTTTAAATTGTCTGATATCAGATAGAATTCTCAGCTTATTACATAACATATCCATCAAAAAATAAATAAAAAATCTATTCAGTAGAGTGGACTGATTTAAAGGTCTGCACTAAGGCAAATGTACCACAGCATTAGCCATACCTGCTTTCCTTTTTGGAGTTTTAGTGTGAGGTAAAAGTATTAGCCGCTGTACTACAGTGCAGACCTGTGGCAATGGTCATTTGTGCAACAGCAAAATATGAACAAAAAGAAATTACATTAAAATCTAGAGTTTACTTATTGGAATCATTATGATTGTTGGGATGTCTCTCTAATATTGTAGAGTCTTTACCTTCCAATACTGTAAACTGATGCTATAAAAATGAAATTGAATTAAACTGAATTAAAAGTGTAATCATTTTTAACTAGGTGGCACCTTTCAGGAAGGTGGCATCACAAATGACAAGTACTAACACGTTATTGTGGTACATGCATTTTGGTCTGTTTAAACCATGTGGCTGAAAGCTGAAGCCAGTGTGAGGTGCCAAAGAAAAGTTCCTCAAATGGCCAAAAATCATGTCAAACCCCATGGGTCTCCATGTCAAAAACATAATGACAACCGTATAGCTCCTTAAGCTATAAGATTGAAACCTATATAAATCAAAAACAGGTGCACAGCCACTTTAGGTGACAGCAATCTCTTAGGGCCCAGTCACACAGGCCTATAGCTCAGCTTGCAATAGGAAAGAGTGTATATCCTGAAATGTAAATGGTCACAAAGACTAAAAATGTCCCTGTGAATACTTCGGTCACAAGCAAATTGTTGCAACAGCCTGTAGTTTGTATAGAAGATGGCAACTTGTCTGCAAACACTTGCCTGCAACTCGCTGAGTGGTAGCAACACTTTTGAAACATGGAAAATAACGAAACACATGACTGCAAGTTTATTCACTTTTGTTTTTAATAAGTGACATTATTTTAATATTTCCAAGTAGCATTTTTTGTATATGTCTGTGTAATGCTTGCTCATAAACCTGATAACACAGGTACCACTCCACCCTACTGACCTTCAAGAAAAGAAAAGAAAAGAAAAGAAAAGACAAGACAAGACAAGACAAGACAAGACAAGACAAGAAAAGAAAAGAAAAGAAAAGAGGCAAGCAGCCAACTTTTATATACAGTTAGGACTTTTAAAAAAGTTTCACTAGCTAGTCATCACCACATTTAGCTGCAGTTATTTAAAGGGATTGAAAAAATGAAGTGATTCATCCATGTAGCAGATTCTCGAGGTTGCCGCTCAGAGCCTGTACATTTTCTTATATTAGCAAGCACACAAAAAGATTTTGCCATTAAAAACAAAGTGAGGATGCTTTTTAAAGTCACATCAAGAATATTCTTCTTATTTAACTTCATGCTAACTCATAAGTCATTTTGTTTTGGTGGTGACTGACTAATGTACAAGATTCCTGGGGAACTTGGCGGAGCTTGTCTTTAAGCTGTCTCGGTGGGTTCAGTGGCATCTTCATTTAGCTCCAGACTGGCTTTGTGGGGGCAATTCCACTGTCTGTGGGACTCCTCGTCATCCTTTTGCCGTCTCTTGCTATATAGACAACAGATGTTTAGGGTCATTGTCATGCTGCAGACCGAATTTAGAACGATTCAAAAGCCTTTCAACATTTCAACATCCAAAGCATCATAAACTTTTGCACCATCCAGTGCGTTTCCAACTAATTTCACAGCCATGATTTGATTAAAAAAAATAATAATTCAGACACTGCAGGTTTTATGATGCAGCAAAGAGGTTAGAAGGGCAACTAAAACATGCAGTGTCTTGAATCCAAACAGTGGGTTTAATCGTTTCTCTTTAAAAGGCCAGACAGCAAAATATCTCCCTTAGGCAAATGCAGACCAGCATGATATCTCCCTGACTGAACTAGCTTTGCTGCTTCAGGGTGAAACAAATGCAAACATTTCATCATATACTGAATATTTATCAGTCGGAACAGAAATCTATTTATAGTCCTAAAGCATCTCCCAAGTGGAATTGAGACGCTAGCAAGCAAACATTTATGCAACAGCAAACTAGAATTAATTCCTTTCTCGGTATGTAAACAATCCTTTAGTGTAAAGTGAACTGTGCCACATGTTGTTTCTGTCGATTTCCTGTTGTTTACAAACTACCTTGTGCAAATACCACTGAGCAACACAGTAAAGGCAAAGTTAAATCTACCAATTATAATTTAAGACAAAAAGGGTCCTCACACAACCTTCTTGTTAGAGACAGAGAGGGAGATGTATATAGAGGAAAGGCGGGGCTTTTCATATCATGAAATAGGCTCTGCTCCTGAAGGCACTCCCCAGTGTGTTTAAGCACAGAGTATGAATCGGCTACGGCTGGAGCAATCTGCACTATGCTGCGCAGAGCAGAGCCCAAAAGACACAGTGTCACATGAGATATGTGATACACAAAATTCACAAAGTGAGAGAAATGATCACTCAGTGCGGTAATAAGAACTGAAACAGGCACACTGATGGACAGAGTAATCAGTCATGCCAATCAAAAAATAAATAAAAAATCACCAGAAGGCTTCCATTAGCTGGGAGTGAAAGCTGATGATGAAGACTGGTTTTGTTTGAACGTGATTGACGACTGTATTTCACCTGACGCTGATCAGCTTGAGGTGTGTGACTACAGTTCTCTTTCAGAATCACTGTCATGGCTCATATGTTATTAACTCTGATGCTGCCTTACTGGAAGAATTTTACATTTGTTTTATTACTAAACTGCAAATTGTGAGGTCCCACAACTATTTATCTCATTCAATGCAAATGAGTGAGATAGATAAGTGAGACGTCTTTGTTTTTGTGTTGCTGCCTGTAGCTCATGTCTTATATTGGTAAGTTGTACACAGTGTTGGGAAGGTTACTTTTAAAATGTATTCCATTACAGAATACAGAATACATGCCCCAAAATGTATTCTGTAACGTATTCCGTTACGTTACTCAATGAGAGTAACGTATTCTGAATACTTTACAGATTACTTAATATATTATCATGCTGTTTACAACTACATGAATGTACTATTGCTGTGTGATTTAATACTGTTACTGAAGGTCCGCGGCTCCGAACCATAGTAAAGGACCTCTGGCTAATACGGTGGGTTCTGTGTCGGGCCGAAAACTAGCTTTACTTTGTTGTCTGGGTCAACTTTGCTAGCGAGAGACAGAGGGAGGCGTTGAAAGGCTGCTCCAACGGAGCTTATTGTTTTTGGAGGAAAACACGAACACAGTGTACAGTCGAGTCTTAATAGCTTACTTACAACTGGGCTCGTCAGGCACTCTTCTTGGCTGCAGTGGTTATTATTATATTTACATGCTTCCAGCTCCCGTTTTTGCTCGATGACAGCTCGTACTTTTCCTTTTTCTCCCTCCCTCGCTCACAGACACATAACGGGTATGGCAGTCCATTCTCCCTGCAGCACGGACTACACTGCCTATAATGCTACATTCTTTAGAGCTATACCTGTAGCATTATGCCTATTAGCTTAGCACAACAACAACAAAAAGGCCTCTCTCACCCAAGAAACACGCAGAGAGAGTGTCACCCTGTAACCATGGCAACCGTAACGCTGCCACCTGGAACAACAGAACATAGCTGTCAAGCAAAACCCAAACAGTCCTGACCTGCCACAATATGAAACAGGGAAGTACCACCGTGTAATCCATTTATTTCAACAAAGTAACTGTATTCTAAATACCACCTTTTTAAACGGTAACTGTAACGGAATACAGTTACTCATATTTTGTATTTTAAATACGTAACGGCGGTACATGTATTCCGTTACTCCCCAACACTGGTTGTACATTACCTGCTGTTACGGCTGTGGCCATAGGAACACTGTGTGGGCTGTTCTGTTCTGTGTCTCTTTACTGTGTTTCAGACTCTTTGCAGGTCCCTCCCCTAATGAAGAGTAGTGAGCAGCTGATTGGACCGTGGAACACGTGACAGTGTTCAAAAAGCCGCTCTGACAGCTCCTGCCGGAGAGAGAGAGAGAGAGAGTGGAGCGAGCAAGTAGCTTGACAGCCAACGCGGTCCTGACCCTGGTTACCAACCTATACTTTTGCTGTACATTTGTGTGAGCGTGCTCTGTGAGAGCCGCTCCTGCTGTGTTAACTTAGTGCTTAGGCAAACTTAGGCTGAAGCGGAAGGGGTGAGCCGCCTTTTTCTTTGGGAACAGTTTTCTCCTGTTTTCCGGGTTAGGGAGCGAGGGCTAGTATTGTCATTTGTTTGTTCTGTTTTCTTTCGTAGGGTTTAGTTAGTTTTCTCTGGTGGGACTTAGTTGGTTTTGTTTATTATTTTGGCCTGGGTTCACCTTGGAGCTGTGCTTCATCACCTTCAATAAAATCACCTTTTTTTACTCACAACTGGTTTCGGATGTGATAAGAGACAATATTTATCAAGTAATCAGGTATAATGAAATAACACTCAGACACTTGTAACAGTTCAACGTGCACGGGTGAGAGCTCAAGGGAGTCTCACACCCCTGCAGCAGTTCTCTGCCTTTATTTATACACAGCATGAAACATACGAGAAAGGAAGTAACATTCTCTAGTCAAACAGGCAGGTGTGAGATCTCGGAACTTATGTTCAAAAAAGGTTATGTTCTTAAAAGGTTGTTTCTTACTCTTGGGTGGCGGTTTCCTGTTAGATAATGTGAGAGCAAACAAGTCTTTTTAAGGCAAAGTGCAGACAGTTAGTTGTGCAGCTGGTTGAGTGCAAACAGAAATATGAACACTCTTAGCTTTAGTATATCAGCAATAATGATTAATAAAATGTCTTAATAATAAAAAATCTCCTAACAGGATGTTTGGCTTGGGAACCAGGGCGGGTATTTGTCTCTCTCTCTCCTCCAACCTTATGTGCGTCTCTACACGCCTAGACTAGGGGCGTAACATAAATGGGGGCTCGTCCCTTTTCGTTCATGTGGTTGGTTCGCTTCCTTTTTGCGTTTGCGGTGGGGGGGAAACGTCGTGGAGGGTGTGGGAAGGCGGAGAGTTTCATTCGTCTAGCGGTAGGTGCGAGTTTTGCGGCTCTGGAGTGTGCGGATGTGGTTAGTTGTCTGCAGAGTTGTGTTTTTCTCTTTTGCTTTGCTTGTGATGTCGTTTGACATGGATGATTTTGCGCAACAGCCCTCCATTGAAAAGTTGGAGCGGTGCACAAAAGCAGATTTGTTAGTAGTGGCTAATTTATTCAATGTGGATGTTCCGTTGCATTCTAAAAAGGCAGAAATTAAACAATGTTTGATAGAGAAACTGGTGGACAGGGGAGTGTTTGGGAGGCAGAAATCCTCGCCGAGTGGGTCTGGGGGTTTGGAGACGGCAGTGGGGCCGGAAGCTGCTGGGGCCGTCCTGAAACCTTCCAAGGGGCGGGTGGCGTCGGGGGCGGAAGCTCCTGTCGCCGTTCAATCTCCTAAATTTGACCCGACTGGCCAGGCTGCGGTGGGTTTGGTGACGGAGGATCTCAGGCTTGCCCTTCGCTTGAAGGAGGTGGAGCTGGAGGCTAAGGCTAAGGAAGTCGAGCTCATGCATCTCCGCATACGAGCTATGGAGCTGGATCCTTCTCGAGCGAAAGACGCTGTTCCCGTCTGTGTGAGTACACTCCCCGACACTTCCATCGTAGACCAGTTTAACGCTAGCAAGCAGATTGTTTTGGTACCTCCTTTTAGAGAGGGGGAGGTTGATTCCTATTTCACTGCTTTTGAGCGCATCGCAACCACTTTAAAATGGCCAAAGGATGTCTGGAGTTTGTTGTTGCAATGTAAATTAGTAGGAAGAGCGCAGGAGGTCTGTGCGAGTCTTTCCATTGCTGACAGCCTGGACATCCTGCCAAAAGTTATAGGGTTTCCCCTAAGCGCCAGACACGTTCTGCTGCTATTCCTGTGTCAGATCGCAAGTGTTTTTATTGTCATGAAATCGGGCACCTCGTCGCTGTTTGCCCATCACTACAGCGCAGGGAGCAGGTCCACACGGTAAGGAAGCCGAAAAGTGTGGGTTTCGTTCGTTCTATGTCTGCTTCCACTTCACCTAGCAATGAAGTGGGAGGTGAAAGCTTTGATGACAGCTACCGTCCCTTTGTGTCGGAAGGATTTGTTTCTTTAAACGGAAAAGAGGAGGATCGGGTGCCGATCACGATTTTGCGTGACACTGGAGCCGCGCAGACACTCATTTTGAGGGGTATTCTACCTTTTTCTGATGACACTTTTTGTGGTTCGGATGCTCTTGTCTGGGGAGTAAAAATGGATGTGCTGCGAGTACCCCTACACAATGTGTTTCTTCAATCGCCGCTCGTTTCGGGTTCGGTACCGGTTGGAGTGCGCGATCAGTTGCCAGTGCCCGGAGTTGCGATGATTCTGGGGAATGATTTAGCGAACGGGAAAGTGTTTTCTACCCCGAGAGTGGTTGAGAATCCTGTGCCTGATACTTTGTTATCTGACCCTGCTGCTAAGCGCTCCCCCTCTGTTTTTCCTGCCTGCGCTGTAACTCACGCGCACAAGTGCAGGTATGGTGATGTTGATTTGTCTGATTCTTTTCTCTGCGCTGGTGGTGAGCCGGAGCCTGAATCTAAACCCTGTGACCCGCTGACGGGCGACTCTGAGGCGATGCTGTCTATTAGCCCATCAGTGACATCTCAACTGCCTTTGGGAGTTAACAAAAAGGATTTTGTTTTGGCACAACACAGTGACCTGACTCTTGTGGGTTGTTTTTCAGCTGCCAACTCTAGCGACCAGTATCCTCGTGTTTACAGTGTTGAGGATGATGTGTTGATGCGTACCTGGTATCCGCCTACAGCTGGTGATCTGGGCTGGAATGTGTTTAAGCAGGTTCTGGTGCCTCAACAGTACCGACACAAAGTTCTTAGTCTTGCCCATGACAGCTTTTCTGGACATTTAGGTATTAGAAAAACCTACCACCCTATTCTGCGTCATTTCTTTTGGCCAGGATTGAAGAATGACGTTGCTAAGTATTGTCGTTCTTGTCACACCTGTCAGATTAGCGGTAAGCCTAACCAAGTCATTCCACCCGCTCCATTACACCCTATTCCAGTTTTAGGGGCACCTTTTGAACACATACTCATCGACTGCGTTGGTCCACTCCCTAAAACAAAATCGGGCCACCAGTACCTCTTGACTTTGATGTGTGTTGCTACACGTTTTCCCGAGGCAATTCCATTGCGCACCCTTAAGGTTAAACCAGTTGTTAAGGCGTTGGTGAACTTCTTTTCTACTTTCGGGTTACCAAGGGCTGTCCAAACCGACCAAGGCTCTAATTTCATGTCTAAGATGTTTGCTCAAGTTTTGCAAACACTTGGCATTAAACATCAGAAATCGAGTGCCTACCATCCGGAGTCGCAAGGTGCACTCGAGCGGTTTCATCAGACATTGAAATCTATGATGCGGAAATTTTGCCTTAAGTCTGAAAAGGAGTGGGATGAGGGGTTGCCGCTGCTCCTTTTAGCAGTGAGGGAAAGCGTGCAGGAGTCGCTAGGATTTAGCCCTGCTGAGCTGGTGTTCGGTCACACAGTGCGTGGCCCGTTGCGACTGCTCAAGGAGAACTTCCTGTCCGACACAGATGCTCCTAAGGAAAATGTGTTGGATTATGTGAGTTCATTTAGAGAGCACTTGCATAAGGCATGTGCAATCGCACGCGATGCTATCGTTGCAGCGCAAGGTAAGATGAAGAGGAAGTTTGATGAGAAAGCTGTGCAAAGGAAATTTGAGTTTTAACACTTCTACCGGTCCCTGGATCTTCTCTCCAGGCTAAGTTCAGTGGTCCGTATACAGTGCAGGCGAAATTGAGTGACACGGATTATGTCATCGACACCCCAGAGCGAAGGAAAAAGTGTTGTGTGTGTCATATTAATATGATGAAACCCTACTTTGCTGGTGGTGTGTCAACAGTTGCGACTGTGGGGGTGCCAGGTTCCGAAACCCGGTATGACCCAGTAGCTGATGATTTGGTTTTCGGTTGTGCTGTGGGCTGTGCACGATTTAGGAATTCTGAAATCCTATGTGATTTAAGGTCACATTTAACTGAGGTAGATGAGGATGTTCAAAACGACGTGTGTCGGTTGATTGAGAATCATCCTAATCTTTTCTTGGACACTCCATCCTGTACCACCGTGCTGGAGCATGATATCGATGTGGGGGACCATCCTCCAATCAAACAGCGTGCCTACCGGGTGAATCCCACTAAACATGCTCTTTTCCAGACAGAAGTCTCTTATCTGTTGGAAAACTGTCTTGCTGTTCCTAGCTCTAGTGCATGGAGTTCCCCGTGTCTCCTAGTGCCTAAAGCGGATAAGACCCCACGGTTTTGTACGGATTTTCGGAAGGTGAACAGCGTGACCAAACCTGACTCCTATCCTCTTCCCAGAATGGAAGATTGTGTCGATAGGGTCGGTTCTGCGAAGTTTGTTACCAAGCTGGACTTGTTAAAGGGCTATTGGCAAGTTCCTCTAACATCACGTGCGGCCGAAATCTCTGCCTTTGTTACTCCTGACCACTTTCTTCAGTACACTGTCATGCCTTTCGGGTTGCGCAACGCTCCCGCCACATTCCAACGGCTCATGAATATCGTGCTGGGAGGCGTCTGCAAGTGTGAGGTGTATTTAGATGATATTGTCGTCTATTCAGACACCTGGCCAGAGCATATGGAGACACTCACTGAAGTGTTCCATCGCCTGGAAAAGGCATCCCTCACCCTCAACCTCGCCAAGTGTGATTTCGGTAAAGCCATGGTGACGTACTTAGGAAAACAAGTGGGTCAGGGACAAGGTTTCGGATGTTTGGCTTGGGAACCAGGGCGGGTATTTGTCTCTCTCTCCTCCAACCTTATGTGCGTCTCTACACGCCTAGACTAGGGGCGTAACACCTGCTACTTCACTATAAAATTTAATGTCAACACACGTTTGTGCCCTCAAGAAATACTGCACACCTTTTTTGTGTTTCTTATGCCTTTTCACTGTGTCTTCCTGCTGAACCTTACTAACTAACGGTAGCTATAGTTACCAGTGCTAATGTTAGCTCAGCATTCTGTATTCCTCAAATTCCACCAACATGTTAAGTGACCTGCAGGGGGGCAGGAGACTGGACCATGTGCACAGTAACATCAAGCATACCTACAGAGTGACACCCCTCCCCCATCTATGACAACTTGACCACCTCTCTCTGCTTCTCATCCCTGGCCACACCCCTCTCAGGAAACAAACTCCTCCAAGCACCCAGGTCATTAAAGCATTGCCAGATGATGCTCTCCTCCAGTAGCAGGACTGTTTCAATCTGACAGACTGGTCCAGCTTTGAACAGCAGGACCTGAAGACCTTCACTCAGTCTGTCCTTTTTTACATTAAGTGCTCTGTAGAGAATTTGACACTGACTAAAACCTAACCGGAAACCTTGGATGACGAGTGAAGTACAAGCTCTGATCAAAACACGTAACTCAGCCTTCAGGCTGAGGGACAGTTCTCTGTACAGCACTGCCAGAGCCAACCTGAGGAGGGGATTCAAACAGGGCAAGGAGAGCTACAGGAGGAGGATATAGGGCTTTCTCTTCAACACCCAAGTTGAAGAGCCGAGAGCCCCCGAATCACCTGAGAGTGGCAAACCCCAGGAGAGCTGCCTGCCCTGACCGAGGGGCTGTGGTTAAAGCCTGCCTGGACCAACTGGCAGGGATTCTCATCAGGCTGTTCAACTTCTCCCTGACTCATGCCACAGTTCCCACCTGTCTGAAGGCCTGAGGATGCTCTTCGTGGACTGCAGCTCAACATTCATTCTGTAGAACCTGTTAATACTGGAGGCCTGGACCCACTAACTAACAAACCTTCCATTGTTAACATTGCTCTGTGAATAAACACACTGTAACTGATCCTTCCAAGTCCTGCATATTGAGTCCTACAGCTCTACTGACTATGACAAAAGTATTATTACTAACAATAACAAAAAAAATCAGATCATTTGCAGATCTGTCTGGCGTGGTCACAATATTTTTTAAGCGCAAATCATAAAAATCACAAGAACCACACAATCTTCACCCAATCTTGTGAAAACAAATCTATTGTTCTTTCCTCTATACATTGTATTATTTTTCTGTTCCTTCTGAGAATGTTACATTTGGCCTTCTTTACAGTTTACTTAATATTACATTATGGTTAGAAATGTGTAAAAATCCCAAAATAGGATCCGGAAAGCACAATGCATGGCTCTTACTTATTTATTTATTTTACATTACACACGTTTTGCTTGTATATGTGGAAATGCATCTATCATAACAATAAATAATCTTCTTAAATGTTAAGAACTATCACTGTTTTGGATTTGCATGAGCTTAGGATAATTGTATCAAAGACTGCCCAAATGTACTGTGTGTGTTCAAATGTGAGCACTTTATAAGTGGACCTGCACATCTTCTACTGAAAGCAACAAAGAAGGCTACAGAAGAAAGGGATCACTGGTTTGCAGCCAGCTTAAATAATTATTGTGTTTTGCTACATAAGCAGGAAATGCTAGCAAGTAATGGCTCTTCTGGACCCCCTTAATGCACTTAATGTATTTAAAATATGAACGTTTCATTCCTAACAAGAAGACAAGAGGCTGAAAAATCTATTTGGTCCTTAGTCAATCTATTTTATTGAGACAGTCAGTAAAGATGGTTGGTATAAAGTTGGTGTCACAGTGATATAAATGTGGCAAGACTTATAGATTATTAATGATGGTAGCAATATGGTGTAAAGTGTATTTCCGATAAAGACGAGTGAAAGGTAAAATCATTTATTTTTATTATCCTGTCATGTAATGTAGCTTATAGGAGCGTGTTCATGTATTCTTTTTAGTTACTAATAATCGAGGGGTAAGTAAATATAGCTAACAGATACATAAAAAACTATTTTTTAAAATAGTTTTGTGGCAAATTTGAAATGTAAGTACTATATCTCCTAATATTAAAGAGGTGAATGATTGATGTTTACTAAAATATGAAGCAGAAGACACCTTGATTGGTCATTAATTACACCGTCATTGAAACCTGCTGTGATAAGCAGGTTAGAAAGAGGAACAGATTTTCATTCTTTGAGGATTTCATTCTTTTTTTAAGTGATCAAGTGACCAAAGAAGAAGAAAAGAAGAAAAATAATGGCACTTTCTGCTGCCAATGTGAATAAACAGAAGCTAAATGTTTTTCTTCATTTTTCATGTTGTTGAAAATGGTGCACAGCTTGAAAAAATATAAAATATTTATAATAGAGGACAAGCTAATAACAGTATATCTCACCATGCAATTTCACCTACGTAATTTCAGTTGATTAGGCATGAGGTTAGTGCTTTTGTGTGGGTAGGTGCAAGGTTGCGAATTAAAGGTTCTATAAATAAGATTTTAAACTTTAATAAAGCAGCAACACACTTTGCTATTTAAAGAGAAATAGTATTAGAATACTGGCACTAATCTGAGCTCACCACACTTTTGAAGTGAGAACAACAGAAAACAATGTTCCCGTAGTCATGTTTGTTTTTTAAGACTGGATCACAGCTTCAAGGAAAAATAATAACATACATTTACAAATTGAACTTTTGTTACATCGTACCTGTAAAACTATTTTCTAAATGGCCACATACTGAACGACAGTCAGTCAACCGAGCTATTATTCGTCACTGGCTGCATGTGCCACACAATAATCACCATAATCCCATCACAGCAGCCTTGGCAGCTCCGGCCCGGCTGCTGAGAAGATGCTCATCTTTGAAGAGCTGGAGTCCAATCAGAAAAGGAGATGGGTATGAGGCATCAATTCACACCCTGTTGGGCCGCTCTCCAACATCTCTTGGACTGAGGCAGTGTGAGGCAGACTGGTGGAAACACAGAGACTGAGAGTTGCTGTGATGGTGGAAGCAGCTGTAGCAGTAGATTGCCTTATGGGAGAAAAGCTGATTGATACAGAAAGATCGTTAGTTGGGAATTGCAGTGACTGTAACAAGAACAGTTTTGGAGGAGCTGTTGAGGGCACAAGTGTGTGGTGGTTTTGCGTTCAGACTTGTGCTATCATGATACAATCGGTTTTTTGCTCACCCACTGGCATTCACTTATGCAAAGCACTCTTGAGGTCCCACCTCAGTATTTTAGCCTGGGCTGTTGACTGGGCCATTACAGTACTTATTTTCATCATGACTTTATGTAGTCTCGAAAATCTTGCAGAGTGGGCATTTTGGCCCACCTTTCTTTATAATGTTGTTTCAGTTCATTGGAGTTTGTTGGTGTTTGTTTATCCTCAGCTCTCTTAGGTTCCTGCTAAAGCATTTTAATCTGATTGCGATCTAGACTTTGACCTCATTGCAACACCTTTATTCTCTTTCTTTTACAGTCATTCTGTTGTAGACCTGCCGCTGTGCTAAGGATCATTGCTTTGCTGCATGAGCCAATTAGTACAAAGCTTTAGTGTTTGTACGGATTTCTTCACTCTAGAATACTTTGAAAATCATGACCATGAATATCTTACCACCACTACCACCACAGTAATTTTCAGTTGGTATGAGGTGTTTGTGCAGATATGCTATTGTGCTTTCACCAAACATGGCACTGTGAATTATGGCCACACTTCTCCACTTTGGTTTTGCTTGTCCAAAGAACATTGTTCCACAAGTCATGTGATTTGCTCAAATGTATTCTGGCATGTTCTTTTTAACTATACTGTCATGACGTTTACCATATACATGCAAAGTAAGAGAGTAAGTAAGATGTAGCTCTTGGGTTTGTTGCAATTTCTCTGATCATTCTGATCAGTTTGAACTTGTGGACTTCTTGTGGAAGCAGTAAAAGTGTACTTAGTTTTTGTTTTTTATAAATTTCATTTTTAACAATTGTAAATGAAGTCAGACATAGATTTTAGGCTGTTTGTTTAATTTCCATTGCAGTGGGAAAATGTTGTTGTGGAAAATGTTTAAAGACTGTTTACCATCTTTAGATCTGTACTTGAAGAGCAGAAACAACATTTCTGTCATCAAACTACCGTAAAGAGTTGTGGTATTTCAACTGGTGACAGAAAAATATACTTTTTGACTGAACAACTAGTTGGGAATGGGAAGACTTTACTAAAAGATGTTAATCTAGAATTGAGACAAACACATAAATCAGGTAATTGTTCAGTTTCTTTTAAATTTCTCCAAGTCCTTAACTGTCGAAAAACAAAATCAGTATGCCTGTCTGTGCTTCTGATCTCTTGGCCTTTTCCCTTTTCTGCTTGTTCCTTTAGTGGCACCTCTTAAATATGTATTTATTTATTTCCTGCTATTCATTTTTTAAAATTAAAGGTGGTGCATCTTACTTTACATCTAAATTGCCTTCTGGTTCTGCATTGCCTTTATATCCAGGAAGACAAAGAGTGACCCCTGACATGAAAGTGCCGCAGTAAAGGATGTTACCAATTGTGTAGATTAAATTTCCAACTGTACGTCCTATGAAATCAGTTAGTGTAGTGATCATGTATTATAGTCTGAAAGCATTTATGTTGTTTTCTTCAATAACTATGAAATATGCAAGCTGTTAACCTTTTATTTATGACAGATACACTCAAACTTCTGGCACACACAGATTTCTCTTTTTAAAAATGTGCTATTGTGTTTTCCACATGGCTATTTGTACTCCTCTTCCTTTTTCCTTTTCTCAGGTTGCCCAGTTAAATAGCACTGAAGTGAATTTTCAAGCTCTTCTACCTTGCCAATTTTATAGCCTGCAGACTCCTTTAGAGGACATCCTTGATAGAATAAAGAGAATTCTAAAGTAGACGTGAGAGTGACTTGTTTACACTCAAGCCCCACTAGTTATCCCTGAGACTGTTGACTTCATTATCTAACAACTCCTCAAGGAGGTAATGAAATAATGTGTGAATCACGATGTGTGTGTGTGTGTGTGTGTGTGTGTGTGTGTGTAAGAGAAAGAGAAGGAGATAAAAAGGAAGACCAAGCCAGAGTGGACGCAAGCTTTGACTTCTCCAAATGTTTTACATGATGACAGGATGATCGATCGTATCATATAGATAGCCTGCAGCCGTAATGTGGCATTTTCTACCTAGCTGGTCGCTACTCAAACAACTGTCAAACTCAAACGGTCTCATTTATGTTTTAAAATACACAAATGCAAAAGTTTTTTTCCTGTGGCTAGACTACATTGGCATTAAGTTATACCTTGGTATCTGGAGAGTATGATCATTCCTATTTTTAGCAAATATGCTAAGATACCGATGAGGAGGAGCTAGCTGAGCCTAGAATATTTTGTGTTCAGATCTAATATCATTGAGTCAGTCAACACAAACAGACCACCTCTATCCAGGTTCAGTGCTGGATGGATGTAATTATTCAGTCTTTATTTATATGTATTATGTATCCAAACTTCCACAATACCTCCCCATAAGTAAGTCTTATCTGCTAGCATAATGCGATGTCACGTTTGGCAATGTTTACTTTTTGAACAATAATCTGCATCCAAGTTTTTATTTACTGATGAAAGAGGAAACTTTGAATTCAATGAGGGTCTTTTTTAAAATTTTAGACTACCCAAATCTGCAAAATGGCATTATTGTATGACATATTACCCGCTCATCTCCTGTCATAAACATTTTATTGTAAAGACACACGTTTTCTTGTACAGTGAAACTCTTAATTTGCTGTCCACAACCAGTAACAGAAAATTCCATATATAAAATACATAAATAGAATAAATGATATTTTTTTATTTAATTTAAAAACAATAAAAACAGCAAATAAGAAATATAAGATTTTCAAAAAATATAACTATACAAATAAAAACCTCTGAGCTGCAATAAGAGATGTACTTGTTTATGTAATTAAGAATACCAAACTGAGTAGACAGGAGTGACTGCACAATTATGTGTGTGCAAACATAGAAATAGACAGTCGTAGATTGAGGTAGACCAAGGTTATCAACCCCTGTCAGGTGTATAGGAGTCTAATGACAGTGAGGAAGACTGAGTTCTTTAGTATACAGGTTCTAGATTTCACACGTCTATCCCTTCTGCCTGAGGATAGAAGTATAAATAGCCCATGTCAGAGTAGGTAGGGTCCTTGAGGATGGGGGTATCTGTCCTCTGGGGTCTGCGATGTTAGTTGCTCTGCAGAGAAGGCTGTGGAGTGCTAATGATCTTTTAAGTGTCTTCATCTTTTCCCCGTCTTCAATAGTGACATCACCTTCATCTTCTTTTTCTCTTTTGGTATTTCTTATTGGCCATGAAAGCTGATCATAGGGGAACACTTCCTACTGTCTTTTCTGTTATGCCAACTACCTCAATGTACAAACCTCCTCAAGAGTCTTAATGATTAAAGCGAGGCAGGGAGCGAGTGTCACTTGAGTGGAGTCCACTGCAACAGAGGGAGAGGAGTATTATTGCCAGGCAAAGACTGTTAAGGTAGCCTTTTCTTCAGAGCGTGGGTGAGGAATGCTTAGAAGAGAAGCGTAGAGCAATAAATTCAGAGGTGGCGTGAGTGTCAGAGAGCATAAAGAACCAAGATATCAGACCTTCTCTGTCTTTCCCAGCATTCCAAGGGGAAGCAGCGAGCAGGAAGGCAGGCAGGAAAAGTCTTATGCTATATCTGGAGTGCCATGGAGAAGCGTTGAGCAAAGAGAGAAGCGAAGAGGCTGGCAGGGAAGTGTTCAGCAGTAGCTGGATGGCAGAGTACACCAGCGAAACCAGAAGGGTGACAGATCCAATGCAGAGGAAACTGGAGACACAAGGAGTAACAAGGTATGAGCTCAACATGAAGGCCGAGTTACCATCGCAGTTTAGCAGATGATCCGGCGGGGAGTGGAAGACTGAGCTGGTCTTAAATGCAGGTCTGCTCATTACGGCTGATCCATTACAGAGGTGAGAGGAGGCTGGAGCGGGAAGCAGAACTCCGCCCCACAGAGCGAATCCTGGCACAGGAGCCAAAGTGGAAAATTACACCAAAAAACCTAACACTCAACCCAGACCGTGACAATCTTAGCATCTTTAACACAACTGCTTTAAGCTCCTCTACTGTCTTATTTTCAAAGGTGCCATCTCCAGCCTGTATATCACAGCTGGCCTCAACACCATTTTAGAATTTTTTTCTTTTACTCTTGCTTCTTTTTTTTCTGCCCCAAATCACTCCTGAGATTCTTATCCATCCACTTAACGCTGCCCGCACCCTCAGGGTGTGCAGAAGAGAGGTGGACTATTTTAACTCAACCACCTTTACCACTTTTGCTCCTTATATTCTTGTCCTCAGTCTCAATCAAACACACTCCTGCTCTCAGTACGGATCACAAAGTCATCTGCTAACATGACAGTTCACAGAGACTTTTACACGGTCTTGTCTGTCAGTCTGTCCACCAGCATGCATCGTGATTTGTCTGATGTAGCTGTGTAAACAAAGACTGGGTGATCGAACGGTATAATCGCTTATAAAAGGGTCCAATCAATACTTCTTACATCATAATGCACTTGACTATAAAATGGATAAATTGAGGAAGAATAAAAACTTCATATACTCTCCTTTTCCATCTCACACACAGGCTACTGCAACACTTTTGATCAACTCTGGTTTAAGATTCATCTGGAGTTTTAAGTGTGAAATTGTGCATTATAAAAATTATGCATAGCTCAAGGCTCAGTGTGTGATACAATTGGGAAAATTAAGTTGCCAAGTTGGGAATCTGTTTTATATACTTCAAAGAGCAGGAGGGGGTGCAGAAGGGAGAGACGGAGAGAGAGAAAGAGCGAGAGAGAGGAGAGCGAGCGAGGAATGGAGTGTTGTCACTGTGTGAGTGTTTAGAAATGGACTTCTTGTCTGCAGACACTCTGGGTGCTCTGCTGACTCTGACTTCTCCCTTTTGCAAGTTAACCTCCAGCTATCCAGCTAAAAGTGAACTTGCAAGCTGATCTGAAGTGACAGCAGAAGAGGCTTGAGAGAGCGGAGGAGTTACTTCTGAGAACAGAGCTGGTGTGGGATTCAATCAGAGCCTTCTCATGACAGAAGCTACTATGTTTTTTTTTCATGAGCAATTCACATTTTCTGGAAGCTGGTGAGCTAGTCCATCTTTTTTTTTGCCTCAAATTAACTTCTTAGTAGCCGATGTAAATATAACAGAAAGCCAGTAGTATTCTTTAGCATAGCATATATCCTGAGAACTTAACACTTTCCTGAGTTAATCCAAAGTGTTGTCCTTTTAACGCAGTACTGCAGGATAGAAAGACTTAATTATCCAAAATTCTGTGATCTTTTGCAACAGCTTTTGATAGCGGTCACATCATTATCTGACAAATACTCAAAAGAAAAACGTGCCGCCTTTTCACTTATAAGTAATGCAGTTTTTTTAAAAGCATATAAATATATAAAATATAATGTCATGAAAAATAGAAATTCTAATTTTGAGTCTGATTCCAGGATTTTTTTTCAAATCAGGTATAAGTTTACAAGTTTGTTGGTCTGTCTTTTTATTTTGACATTACCATGGAGGCATTGGGTATGTAAGAATTAAGACCAAACTTTTAAATAAATTCTTAGGACTTATTAACAAATGATCAAATGAAAAATCAGAATCAATTAAAAAATAAATTAGGGTCCGAGCACTGATTTCATTAGAAAATACAGCTTTATAGTGATAATGCTCTAGCAGTACAGATAACTAACCATTTTGAGATCAATCATCTCCTTCGTCCACAGGCAAAAAAAAAAGTAAAAGTTCAGTAAATAAAATTAAATTGCAACTTATGTGGTACCAGAAGTGATCCAGTGGTGTTATCTGGGTGTTTCTGAGTGGGCTGGGATCTCTTTTCCACTTGCCAAAGGACCTGAATAAATGTATGAATTCTTTTGTAGCACGTTTTGTAACAGAAAGCTGAGCTCAGTTGTTCTTTTCGTTGATTGGATAATAGCCTCACTTCAATTATGCCACCTGGTTACCTTGCCTAGTAACCAGCTTGTGGCATTGGTTTTGGCACAGACTTATGTTGGTTTCTTGAGTGAGTTTAGACAGATGATGTAGTAAGTTCCCTTTGGGAGACATTATACATGCTTTATAAAAGTAGACGACAGTTTACCATAATGATAAAGAGCATTGTTCATTACGGGCTATTAAAATACATTTATAATAAAACTGCTGTTCGTGTGTCTTTATATTTACTAACTACACAAATGTATTATCTATAAGCCAAATTAAAAAAAAAGGAAATAAATAAAACAAAAATGTCTAAAATATGAATCATTTACACACCAGACGCATAAAATCTGTGCAAATATTTAGTGGGTTACAAATATTTTTTGGACACATGATGCTAGACGCTAGACTAATTTGCTGGACAAATTTTAAAGCTTGATTTTTCAGATCTGAAAAATTGATCTGACCACTGCATTTGGCAACAACTGCACTCTAGCTCAAAGCATGCACCACTACTGAATATACAAATAGTATAAATAATACTAGTTTAACTCAAGCATTGAGCTAGATGCTGTTCCAGGTCAATCAGCTCTCTCAAATTATTTCCCAGACTTGTTAAATGTGTTCCCAACTCTGCCAACGAGAGCTCAAACTGCCCCACTGACATCCTGAAATATGGATGAAACCGACCATGATTCAGCATCAACTCCCGGCTCAAACCATGATATTCACCCTGCTTGGAGCCCAAAATCTATTTTTTTTCCTTTTCTTGTTTAGAAAAATCAGCACCAGCTCATCATAGGCTGATAATTTTTTTCACAGTGTGTTTTTTTGAGAATGGATTTTTAACAAAAATGCAACACACTTGTGTATATATTATACAACAAGTACTAGCCTACTAATGCTAATGGAACATCCTAACCTTGATGAGTGAGTCTCAAAAAATTCTTATATAATAAGTAACTGCTCTGTTTTGGCTTCTGAAAACAATTCACATCATTAGGCTAACCTATAGTTAGCTGCTAACGGCTAGCTGTTTCCAGGTTTCAGTTTATCAGCTAATAATAATAATAATAATAATAATGATAATAATAATAATAATAATAATAATAAATGTTATTTAAAAAGGCGCCTTTCAAAACACTCAAGGACACTGTACACAGCAGAATACAGACAAGCAATGACAACAACAAGCATAACAATCTACAAAATTATAAAGATAAAACATAGAGCTTTGGGTTTGTGTGATTGGTGACACACTTCCTCAAAAAAGATTTCTAGGCAACCAAGCTAAACAATGACGGTGTCATTTCTCCATTACCAACAGCAAACACAATATCCCTGTAACTTTTAATCAGATTGGTCAAAACAAGGTTTGACTGCAGTTTCTATAAATAGTTAACAAGGTAAATTATATGAGATGTGAAAGAAGTTATTTGTCAGTGTTTGCAAGTTCTGCATGCAGTTAGGTTCATATATATTTAGACACTGACAAGTTGTTGTTTTGTTTTTTTAATGTTTAAAGAAACATATCAGTAATAGTTATATAATGGACATGGACATGGACATACTATGTAGACCTTTACTTGAGGGTATCCAAATTCAAATTCAAATTGGATAAAGGGTTTAGGAGTTGTGTATTGTGCATTGTTAAAGGGACCAAAGATAATTCGACAATGGCTCAAAGGCTGTTGCATGGGCAGGTGTGGGCAATTCCTTTGTTATGTTGTTATTAATTAAGCAGATAAAAGACCTGGAGTTGATTTGAGGTGTGGTGCTTGCATTTAGAAAATTTTGCTGTGAACAGACAACACGTGGTCAAAGGAGCTCTTTATACAGATAAAACAACATCCTTAACCTGCAAAAACAGAAAAAAAACCCCATCTGAGAAATTGCTACAATATTAGGAGTATGTACAAAACTATACAAATATATACAATAGTAGGAGTGGCAACATCTACAGTTTGATACATCCTGTTCACTGAAAGTTCACTGGTGAACTCAGCAACGCAAAATGACCTAGACTTCCAAGGTAGACAACAGAAGAGAAACACCTTCACAACATCAACCAAGTGAACAATGCTCTCCAGGAGGTAGGTGTATCAATATCCAAGTCTATCATAAAGAGAAGACTGCATGAAAGTAAATAGAGAGAGTTCACTGCAAAGTGCAAACCACTCATAAGCCTCAAGAATAGAAAGGCTAGATTGGACTTTGCTAAAAAAACAAAAAAAAACAACAACAACATTCTTTGGACAGACGAAACCAAGATAGACCTCTACCAGAGTGATGGCAAGTAAAAAGTATGGAGAAGGCGGGAAACAGCTCATGATCCAAAGCATTACCACATCATCTGTAAAACATGGAGTCAAATTGATTAGGCAGCATTTCATAATACAGATGGACAATGACCTAAAATTTATAGCCAAAGCAACCCAGGAGTTTATTAAAGTGAAGAAGTGGCATACTCTTGAATGGCAGAGTCAGTCACATAATCGTAACCCAGTTGAGTATGCATTTCACTTATTGAAGACTAAACTTTGGACAGAAAGGCCCACAAACAAACAGCAACTGAAAGCCGCTGCAGTAAAGGCCTGGCAGAGCATTAAAAGGGAGGAAACCCAGCATCTGGTGATATCCATGTTCAAGACTTCAGGCTGTCATTGCCAGCAAAAGGTTTTCAACAAAGTATCAGAAATGAACATTTTATTTTTAGTTATTTAATTTGTCCAATTACTTTGAGCCCCTGAAATGAAGAGATTGTGTTAAAAATGCTTTAGTTCCTCATCTTTTTGTTCATCCAACTGAATTAAAGCTGAAAGTCTGCACTTCAACTGAGTCGTTTCATTTTAAAATTCATTGTGGTAATGTACAGAACCAAAAAAGTTGTCTCTCTCCTAATATTTATGACCCCTAACTGTATTTATTTAAAGTCCATTCTTGTATATGTTTGGCACTTTTTTTTCCACTTGAAGTGGTGAATTCTATATGCCCTTAGTGGTTCTTTTAAGTCCTGTATCCTTATGGGCAATAACTACAGAATGCCACCGATATATAATGATACTCTTATTCCCCACATAATCACTTTAAAGCTGAATGTGAATTTTTTTATGTCTCAGCTTTTGCCTTATTTTAAGGGCCAAATAAAAGCAGATGATTCCTAGAAACAGAACAGGCTTTTGTCATGTCCAGTGCCTGTCTTTATTCAAATGAGTCTCGTTTGAATAAAGACAGTAAGAGGATACAAAAATTTGTCAGGTCCAAGAGAAGGAGAGAACATTCATGACACATCATAAACTGCTGTTGTGAATAACTACAGGAACGTAATGTATTATTAGAACTACAGCATAAAACCAGTAATGGTCAATTGAAGTACAGTGGGGCAAAAAAGTATTTAGTCAGCCACCGATTGTGCAAGTTCCCCCACTTAAAATGATGACAGAGGTCAGTAATTTGCACAGAGGTACACTTCAACTGTGAGAGACAGAATGTGAAAAAAAAATCCATGAATTCACATGGTAGGATTTGTAAAGAATTTATTCGTAAATCAGGGTGGAAAATAAGTATTTGGTCAATAACAAAAATACAACTCAATACTTTGTAACATAACCTTTGTTGGCAATAACAGAGGTCAAACGTTTACTATAGGTCTTTACCAGGTTTGCACACACAGTAGCTGGTATTTTGGCCCATTCCTCCATGCAGATCTTCTCAAGAGCAGTGATGTTTTGGGGCTGTCGCCGAGCAACACGGACTTTCAACTCCCGCCACAGATTTTCTATGGGGTTGAGGTCTGGAGACTGGCTAGGCCACTCCAGGACTTTCAAATGCTTCTTACGGAGCCACTCCTTTGTTGCCCGGGCGGTGTGTTTTGGATCATTGTCATGTTGGAAGACCCAGCCTCGCTTCATCTTCAAAGTTCTCACTGATGGAAGGAGGTTTTAGCTCAAAATCTCACGATACTTGGCCCCATTCATTCTGTCCTTAACACGGATCAGTCGTCCTGTCCCCTTGGCAGAAAAACAGCCCCATAGCATGATGTTTCCACCCCCATGCTTCACAGTAGGTATGGTGTTCTTGGGATGCAACTCAGTATTCTTCTTCCTCCAAACACGACGAGTTGAGTTTATACCAAAAAGTTCTACTTTGGTTTCATCTGACCACATGACATTCTCCCAATCCTCTGCTGTATCATCCATGTGCTCTCTGGCAAACTTCAGACGGGCCTGGACATGCACTGGCTTCAGCAGCGGAACACGTCTGGCACTGCGGGATTTGATTCCCTGCCGTTGTAGTGTGTTACTGATGGGAGACCTTTGTTACTTTGGTCCCAGCTCTCTGCAGGTCATTCACCAGGTCCCCCCGTGTGGTTCTGGGATCTTTGCTCACCGTTCTCATGATCATTTTGACCCACGGGATGAGATCTTGCGTGGAGCCCCAGATCGAGGGAGATTATCAGTGGTCTTGTATGTCTTCCATTTTCTGATGATTGCTCCCACAGTTGATTTTTTCACACCAAGCTGCTTGCCTATTGTAGATTCACTCTTCCCAGTCTGGTGCAGGTCTACAATTCTTTTCCTGCTGTCCTTCGAAAGCTCTTTGGTCTTGGCCATGGCGGAGTTTGGAGTCTGACTGGTTGAGGCTGTGGACAGGTGTCTTTTATACAGATGATGAGGTCAAACAGGTGCCATTCATACAGGTAACGAGTGGGGGACAGAAAAGCTTCTTACAGAAGACGTTACAGGTCTGTGAGAGCCAGGGATTTTCCTTGTTTGAGGTGACCAAATACTTATTTTCCACCCTGATTTACGAATAAATTCTTTACAAATCCTACCATGTGAATTCATGGATTTTTTTTTCACATTCTGTCTCTCACAGTTGAAGTGTACCTCTGGTGCAAATTACTGACCTCTGTCATCATTTTAAGTGGGGGAACTTGCACAATCGGTGGCTGACTAAATACTTTTTTGCCCCACTGTAGTTCTCAAACTCTTTTCATATGTGGTCCTTCGATTTTGATGCATTTTCTTGTGTCTTTGTCCTTCATTGTGCTATATATTTTTCATTTAGAATCCTATTTTCAGCAGTGGACATATTACCCAGTGTCTGCAGGAACGCACCAGACCATCATTTACTAGTATTGCGTGGCTGAATAGACTCCCATTTCCTGTCTTCTCCTCAGTGCGGACCTCTTTATGAAGCGAGTGACAGTGCAGACGGTCAAAGAATCATTGTGACCAGGAGCACACAAGTGATTAATTAAGGTTTGTAGAATAGTGATGTGACTATAGTTTGGGTGTGTGTGACTATTAGCTGTAAATGTATTAATACCCGTGACATGAATGACAATATGCCTCTGTTTGTGCATGTTTGCACACACTTAAGTGTTCTGTTTGTGAACAGCAGTGGTATGAACTCATTTGCTTTATAAATGAACGCTATTAGTGAAAGTAGATGGTATAGTACTTGAATGGGGGAAGACATCACAGCAATCATAACTGTTAGCTCGCCAAGTACTCAATATGCTGTATCTAAATTAAACTCTGAATGATATCACTGAGTGCATTACAGCAGGGGTAGGCAACGTGGTTTTAGGATCATTGGACAGGGAAGTAGTCCTTAACAGCCTTTCAGCGTATTGTCATATTGTCATAGGGTCTGAGAGGGAAATAGGTTTGTTTTAAACTTGAGTAAATCTAGTCCCTAACAGGAAGCTTTAGCTCATCGCAGGACTTTTTGGACCCCTTTAGGTGCATAACATCCATCTGTCCATTTTCTTCCACGTATCCTTGTCAGGATTGTGGGAGGGGCAGCTATAGGGTATATCCTGGACAGGTTGCAGGGCATGGGCTAAGAGAGACAGTCAGCCATTCACGCTCATATTCACAAATATGGACAATTTAGATTCACCAATTAACCTAACCTCACTAGCTGCATGTCTTTGGACTGAGGGAGGAAGCTGCAGTACCTGGAGAGAACCCAGACAGACGCAGGAAGAACATGCACACAGCAAGGGCCTGGCCAGGTGGTGGAGCTGATGACATAAAAACATTAACAGAAAAGCATGAAAGAAAGATGCCATTATGCAGTGGATATGGAATACTTTAGTGTGAAACCAAATGTAAACCTTGAAACTAAAAAAAAGGAAAGAAAGCTACTGTAGATTGTAATTTCAATTCCTTTATACTGGCCGATGTTATCCTAATAAAAACAAGGCCATTGTAAATGTATGGCTACCTCTCAATAATTCCCAATTTACACTTGCTGTTCTTGCCGTTGCAAATGACACTGGATGACAAGTGATATCAAATCCGCTCTCACAAAATGTGCTTTGGTGCCATTTCAGACTGTATTGTTTGGCACGCCACTGCTGGATCAAAGACACGATGTTAAAATTGTGTCAGCTTTTATTTCCATTTTAATTTATTTCTTTTTATTTTCCATTTTAATGGCTTAGAACAGAACCTCAGAGATTCATATATTATAGGAGATGAGACTTTTTTGGAAAAACTGCAATGAATTTGCCCCCAGTTTTGACTTTTTCTCATATACCAGGGTTGTTGTAAGCAGAGATGGGCAGTAACGCGTTACAAGTAGCTCGTTACTGTAATCCAATAACTTTTTTCAAGTAACAAGTAATGTAAGGGATTATTATTGCCAAAAAGTAATTAGATTACTGTTACTTTCCAATGTTACTTACTAAACTGCCATGATTTTGTTTGTGAGAGTGTCTCATGACAATGACGTGCGACGTCTGCGGCAGCAACAGACGTGTGTAGATCAACAATGGATAATATGGAGTGCGGGAGAGAGTACGACCATGCAGCGTTTAAAGCGTGGACGCACTTACATTACTTTATGTTTTATTCCGTGAAAAGTGACAAAAACATTAGCGACCGCTGTACACTCTGCGTGGGAAGAAAACTTAAGAAAGAAAAAGGAAACCTTAAATCTGAGCAAGCACCTTGCAAGCCGCCACAGGAATGTGAAATTCACAGAGAAACCCCCGAATCCCCCCACTGACATGACCGCTGTGTCACCGGGCAAAACTCCGCCCGCCCCACTCCTGCTAAACAGGTGACAATAGATTTAAGAGCAACAGGACTTAGTGCTGCTGAATCTCTGATTTTATTCATTTTTTGTTGTGTTTTACTTGAATCTATTTGAACGAGTGAGTGTAAACACAAAACATTATTTTATTTTTTATACTGGACTATGCAGAAAATAGGTTTAAATGTTAAACAAATTCTGTCAAAGACAGTTGCATATAATTTTATTTTTGCTTGATGAAATGTGCATAAAATTAAAAGGAAAACTAATAAAACAATTTTTAGAAAGAGGTTTTCCATTTGATTCAATTTTATATGATGGATTATGCATAAAAAAAGAATTGGGCTGAAAGGTTTATTGCTTTATAACATATTCAGGTTGTGCATCATGTTTTTGAAAAGTAACTAAGTAACTAATTACTTTTGAAAATAACTAATCAGTAAAGTAACGGGATTGCTTTATTGGAGAAGTAATCACTAATTAGTAACTAATTACTTTTTTCAAGTAACTTGACCAACACTGGTTGTAAGTGACACAGAGCTGTGGCAGCGTCACCGTGTACATGCAAAATGACTAACAGATAGCATACAAGATCATTTTGCTGTCAGTTCCTGGACAAACACTAGGACCAGAAACCTGGAATCGCATCTGAGATTTTGCAGTTGTTGACTACATGGTGTCTTTCTAAGGAGTATTCCTAAATCATTTTCATACTTTTTATTACAATATGCTTTCAACTTATATTCCTTAAAACTGTTCCGTGTGAATTTTTTTTAAAGCTCTTGAACTGTAACATAGTGGCAACATCTGCTGTGTTGCCAACTGCTGTGTGAAGACCTCAAAAACCATGTTCTTTTTCTAAAAAAAGAAAAGATAATACTTCTGACAGATCTGTCAACACCTGTACCTGTTCCTGTTTATAATATGGGTTTTCAGATACTGCAGAGAAATGCATCGGGAAAAAAACAGTTTGTATATATGTAGACAGTGCAGCCAAACAAACACACTTTGTTTTCATTGCTTCAATGAAGATATAAGCCAATAATTTTCCTTTTTTCCATAACGCCACTAACAACCGTAATTAGATTTTGTGCTGCACATAGTGCCAGTAAATTTTTACAGAAGAGACAAAAAGCAAGAGTTATATTGCTGAGAGGCTGGTGGTGTGCAGTCTATGTACAACCAGACTGTGGCTTTTGGTGTAGGAGAGGGGGCAGGAATTGCCGAGGCTCAAATCAAATAAGCAGGAATGTTGAATTACATGTCAACACTGTGGCAATGCAATGTGAATCTAAAATCTCCTAACCGTTCACCATCGACAACGAGAAATGATTACACTGACAGGTCATTTTGTAATGAAATAAATTGTGTCATTCTATTTATTAATTCTTTGACTCAGAGAATCAGTCTTTGAGAACACAGATGAAAACTGACTGTTCAGAGAGGCTTTGTAAAGTGAAACTGCAAGAAAAGGAAAATGTCAAATTAAAAAAATATAGCTTGGGGACTCAATATAGACTGTGTGCTGCTTACGTTAGTAAAAAGAAGTACTCTTATACGTTTGGGTTAGAAAGTTTAGAGCACCTTGGGTTTCTCTTTTGTTTTAAATCAATCACTCCTTTCTGGTTGAGGTAACATTTATATGGCAGTTCTGCGTTTTAGAGTCCTCATAGTTTACAAACTGTAGTCAGAGGATGCTTTCCTCTCTCTCTCCTGTTTGGTTTCCTGGCGATAAAGCCACAATCGATCATGCCCATACTGGCATTTTCCAACCCCTCCCTGATTTCGGACCTATACTGATCAAGTATGCTGGAGACTACACTCAACTGCTGTTTGTTTTTGTTTCTCCAGCACTTGTAACTTTCCTTTCCTTCTCTCTTTTCTTCCCACAACCTCTTTAATGCATCTTTTATTCGTTCCATTAGCCACAAGACAGCAATGGTTATTGTAAGAACAGTCCCCAGAGATCAGCCGTGAGCAGAACGCAGTGTTCTCCATTGTTTGCAAATTCAACATGCAGCACAGAAGATTACACAATTAGCTCCAAGATTTTCTCAGTAACAAAGAATATTCTGATTGCAGCTATTGGGTTGATCAGCCTTTCCCCACAGGGTGAAGGTGTGCTCTTAGCTTAGCTTTGTAGGATCCAAAGGAAAGGGGGGGAAATGGAAAAAAGGAGATGCTAAACTTGATTGTTGCTTCAAAGAACTGTTCTGACTGATTTATAGCTCAGGAGCTACTTTTATCTTATAATTTGCATTGATAAATGTGTAAACAGTGATATATGTATGTAAATGTATGCATTGGCATTCATGAGCATGTGTTGTTCTTTTTATTTATGTAGTGTGACGGACATACTACAGGAGAGGCCCAAATGCAGGAGGCTGTGTAAAATCTGAAATCGTATAGTTAATCAAAAACAAGCAGTGGTCATACCAGACAGAGCTAAATGCAGAGCATTCAAACAGCAAAGGTCACATGAGAAAATACAAGCAAAGCAACAGAAACACAAAAACTGGGAAATAATAGCTGGAAAGCTTGAGTAAGGAAACAAGAGTACAAGACAAACAAGAAAATGAGAGGTAAGCAACTGGATGTATAGTATATATGCTAAGAAACTCAGTGACAGGAGCATACAATAAACCAGCAATAACAGCATTTTTAAGGATTCCTACACATGTAAGTCTACGTAATGAAGGGAAGGAGGAACAAAGAGTCATTATCATCCGAGAGTCATCACAAAGTCTCAAAAGGGTTCAATTAAACTGAGGCTAAGAGCTTTGTGTGCTTAGAAAAGGGTAAATTAATGCTATGCTTGTGTTTATAAATGGCATCCACTAGCTGCTCCTTTCTGCTCTGTATAAATGCATCATATCCACTGACATCCATTGTGGGGTTTTTTTTTTTCCTTTGGGGGGGGGGGGGGGGTTGCCTTTTGTGGTTAAACTACTTTTCTTGGTTGATTGACACATGCTCATCCTTTAATGCAACATTTCACATATGATTGTGTTATGTGTTCAGTCTTTATAAGTACAAAGAGAAAAAGAAATGGTAACGATGTCAGGTTAATTCCTTGTCCCTCTAATAGGCTGATCTTTCTTGTAATAAGCCTCAGTATTGTTTACCCAATTAAAGAGAGCACGCGGTGATTGAAAGCGTTTCACTGTAATATCAAAGGTTGGGCTTTATAATAGGGAATGTTTCTGCATTTCATCAATAAATGATAACAGTAGGCAAGATGTTAAATTATTTAGCATTCTTAACTTTGTGTAGCGTGCACGTTAGTACCACTTTTAATTGGGATAAAAGCAGCTGAGATGTGATGGACCCTACACTGTTTCATTGCCTCCCCTTAGACACCTATCTTTTCCTTCGTTTGCCATATATGAAAGTCTTGAGGATCATATGGTAAAAGTTTTGGATTTTTTTCACTCTTATTGTAGACGGCCTTTAGAAAAAAAATGGAATCCACATATTTTTACTTGTGCCTATGTGGATTTTTTTTTTAAAGCTATCCATGTTTGGGTAATTATTAACTCACAATTTATTCATTTCTATATCAAAATGCAGCACGTTTACATGTTTAAATGTAGCATCCCACTGAAAATGTTTGAAGTTGGTTAAAACAGATTTTATGGTCCTCTAAAACCACGCATTTTACTGGAGTTCAGCTCGGGTGTGTTCACACAGATAGAGGCTGCTGTGATAAGTGACACAGAAATGCTGATTCAACATTCTCTTTCGCGTTTCACTACTTAATTCTCGATTCTAACACACTTAGCATCTAATGAATTCACAGCTAAAGTGTTATTTACAACCAAATTCAAAACGTGTCACTACAAAAATGTTGCTCTTTCAAAGTGAAAAGTTGTATTTAATGAGTTGCTTCATTGTGACACTACTTGGTATTCAAGAGGAAGCCCAAAAGTTCTCAACTTTCAGCGATGCATAATGAACGAGTGGAAAAGAAGCTCTGAGCTGATTTGAAATTGGACTGTGGTGAAATGGTAAATCTATTAGATGAAAAGTGAGGGGCACAGCTGTGCTCGAAGTCAAAGAGCGATCAAAGTCTAACTTTTATCTGACATATTACTGCAGTTGGAGCGAGGGACAGAAGGACTCACACCAGTAAGGATGAAGGAAGGAAACTGAGGGAAGAGAAAAAGAGATAAAATATGCAGTAGATGGATTATGTGCATTGAGAGAGAGAGAGAGAGAGAGAGAGAGAGGCACATTAGCCTGCGAAACACAGGAAGAACAGCATTTCATGCTCTTCTGCTCCAAATGTCATGGTATTGAAGCATAAATGTTTAAAGATTGCCAGAAAATTGATATTCCTTCACACAATTAAACCCTTCTTCTGTGAGAAAGAACTCGGTCATCAGTAAGTTATTTAACTGATTACAGAGTTTGCCCCAGACATGAGGAGACAGCGTGTGGTTTAGCAAATGAAAGACAATAGTGATAAATGTGTAGGCACTATCATTGACCCTAAATAATAAGGCGTTACAGCCTAACTTGTTATTCTGCTGATACCAAATAAGTGAATTTAAGTTGTTCAGTAATGCTGACTTTAAGCAAGATACTTAGTGGTCCAAGAAGAATAATTACAAGTAATATTAAGTTAATAAGCTTTTACAAGTAGTTTAAAATGATTGCAATTAGGATAGCAATTTTATTGAGGTGCCTTACTTACTGCGGATGCTTTTTTTTCCTGTGTGTTTAGTTTCATGATTAGCTTCCATGTAGGTGGGTCATTAAAAACACCTAAAATAAAAGCCCCACTTGCCTATTCCTCAGTGAGTGGTAATTTGCAGGAGATGAGTCTACTATTCTCCATGTCAACAGGAAGCTAATTGCTGTTTGTTTGCGTGTTTTTTTTTTCCACAAACGTGAGTACACACATGAGTCCCCCTCAGCATGGAATCGGTGGCGTTGCAAAAATGAGGGAGGTGTGGCAAGGTGTGGGGGGAATACATATGCAGGGAGAGGGTGAGAGCGGAAGCAAGAGGGAGAAAGGGCAAGCAAGAGTTATTATTGCCCACACTAATGAGAAATTAATTACACTTACAGCTGACTGTGAAATACTGTAATGTTGGAGGCTTCGTGCAGGGGGCAGCATACAGCATGGGAGTTTCAGGCAGAGAAGCTGGACCAAAGAAGAAAGATCAAATATTACACAGTTTAAGATCAGACAAATATACTGCAGCTATACAGACATCTGATATGGACTGCTTTAATGTATAAGGAACAAACGATTGCCAAATCTGTCCAGTCATTTTCTTGATCTCAGCCATTTCTTTTGTCTGCTGTGCAGCGGCCTGTCCTCCCATAATGGTTCCTGTTCTTGCTCCTTGACCATTTTTGTATTGTACTCATGGATCTTTGTTGTTTCATCCCGTATCATGCTTCTGATTCTCACTAGCCCTGGGTTTCTATCCTTCTGCTTAGTGTACAGTCTCAGGGTGCTGGATTTGGGGTGAAACCCTCCACACATGGTTAGTGATGGGTATTGATAAGATTTTCACGATTCCGATTCCATTTTTGATTCTGTTTAACGATTCGATTCTTTATCAATTCTTATTTTTAAAAAAGGAGAACACTAAGGTCGATTAGCTTAGAACTTTGTTTTATATCTTCTCTTTGAACAAGACAGACATTTAGGAGTAACATGGCCTTACAAAACCAGCAGTGACATCTTAAGAGATCCACAGCCTACGGCTCTTCAATGGGGTGTCACAGGGTCCCCGGGAAAAAAATTGTAAATGTAAAATAATAAAAATAAATATTCTTCTGTAGCAATAACAAAGTATAACATAAATTATAATGTAGCAATTACACAAGAATATCCAGTAATGTCCCTGCCTATAATTAAACACATTCACTTACCGAAAATCGGGGGCATCTGCTGTGGCAAATGGGTTCAAGCCTTTGACCACAAACTTAGTCACATTCGTCTATCCTGGCCTGAAAGGAGACGCTACCGGTAGACTGCAGCGAGAAATGCCAGCATCTGAGCCAGCCAGACTCTGTCTGTCTCTCTCATCATGGTCACCTAAATGCACAGTAATGGCAGGTTTTGTAATAAGGCAGATCGTGCTAACATAACATGCACTGTTAGTTGATTATTTACCTGCTGCATTAACGGGAGAGGGTTTCATTCTTGAATAGTCTTAAAGATTATATTAAATGCACAAGACTAAACTATGCTTAGGTGGGCAATGTAAATCAGTCATGTCAGATATACATGAAGTGAATTTGCAAATTGAGATTCAATATTTTCTCAGTTTTTAATATTTATATTAAAACACAAATATTAACTAGCACTCTCAGTTGTTTAAAATGATAGAGAAATCATATTGTCATAATGTGTACACAAGTTTATTTTAAAGCAAACTATATGATAGTTGTATCCTTTTTGCATATATCTGCCGCACTGTGTATTTAGGGCAGCTGCTTGTGTTGTAACTTGAGGCACAGATAATTAGCAGACTCTGGTTATGTTGTGGTTCATCCAGAGATTACATTTGCAAGCCAAAAACGCCATACACTCCTTTGAACCTTAGATAGTTTTAAAATGTCAAATCTATTTATGATTTTGATGTTACTGATGATAATGACACTGTTTGTATGTATTTTTATTTTGTTGGTGGTATTATGGTGCCCAGTTATCTGGACTTTTCTATCTATAGATCAAAGGCTTATGTGGGAAAAACTATTCAACTTTATCCTGCTCTTTCTCTTGTGTGATTTCATGTCGTCTTTCTCACGTGGCCCTTAAGCAAGACACTGAACACTCACTATAAGCTACCGTGGAAAAGAGCATCAGACAGCCAACTAAATGCATCTGCACGTGTCTGCTTCCACAGTTGCAAATGGGTGTGCAATGATGTGTGTTCAGAGGGTCAGTCAGTTATGAAAGCCCAGTAGGCTTGATATTCAATTACATGATTGAGTAGTTGTGAGGCAAAACTGATGGCTGATCCATGCTTTGAAGGCATGTGCAATGGCTAAAAACTGTGGAGCTAATGCATTATAAAGTGATGAGGCAATGTAATATCTTTGATGATTATGGACAGTGAAATAAAGCAGAGGAAGTATTATGACTTGCCATCTCTATAGTGCAATGGATGTCTTTGCAGGATTAAAATTTTGTGAATAAACACAACCTGTAGATTAAAGGAAAATAAGTCACAAGGGTGAATTCAGTTTAGACCCTAGATGGTATAAAACACCGAAATAGATTCTGGGTCAGAAAAATTAAGCCTATATAGGCTTAAGCACTTTAGACCTGCATTCTAAATGCAGGCCACCAATAGTTGTGGTTACAGCTGTGGTTAAGATTTCTGGTCCTGTAGAAGTATTAGGGAATGTCTTGACCTCTGTAAGCACTTTCCTGCTGAGTTGATGGGCTCAGTCACTTATTTTGGGTCATACTAAGTAAAAAATTAGGCCTGCTTTATAAATCTTGGTCATACTATTGTTAAAAATATCTGTGGTATAAAACCACATGCTTGTTGGCCAGTGAATCATCAGTCATAAGCTGTTAGCCAATTTTTAAGGGCGAAATGATTTATCTTGAGAAAAATGAGCAATCAATGAGAGATATCACAATAACATGTCCATCTTCTGTACTGTGTATGGTTTACACAAAAGTGCCAAGGTTATGTGTAATTATGTTTTTCCAGGAAAGGGTGGAAAGACAGCCTCTATGGAATTAAAGCATTCATAAAATACACATTTATGTGTGTCTCTGTGTGTGTATATATCTACCTATTCGGAACCATGATAACAGGGTTCTTGCTGATCGGAGCTGGCATGGCCCTGACTTATCGGAGAAATTGAGAGAGCGGAACCGGCCGTTCAAACCCCCCCAAGGCTGCCCGCTGGAATCGAAGCGACGGGACGAGTCGCGACCTCTCACAACGAACGCAGCATGGTTAACACCTTGGAGACGCTTACAGCTGCTGTGAAGGCTCAAAACAACACCATTGAGCGTATGGTGGGATACATCACGCCTTGAGGCGACATTTGTTGTGATTTGGCGCTATATAAATAAAATTGAATTGAATTGAATTGAATCAGAGAGGGCCCTGCTCAAAACGACAACCTTGAGCGAAAGTTGGATCACATCACAGAACGGATCACTGCAGTTGTGAAGTATCAGAATCAAAAGAATGATAACACCACAGATCAGAAGTTTGATACCATCATGGGGAGGCTCGCGGCTCTCCAACGGGAGATCGAGAGACCAGTATCAGAGTGTTAAAAGATCAGCTTTGAAAATTCTCAACAATCAACAAATTCGGGATCAAATGCAGACACCACCACGGCGCCAGCTGCACAGGCCCAAGGCTGAAGCCGGACAAACACTCCCTGATAACGACTGTGTGATGACTATTCTCCCCATCCCATGCAAGGCCACCTGGATTGGCTGGAGGACTGTTTACTTAGCCTGATAGGGCGAAGGACACTGTCTCAGCTGAACTATGGACACGCACACACACACACTTACACTGATAAGCACTCACTCATCTCCCCTTCCCTTTCCAACGCCTTCGATGCTTGTTACCTCCTGGGAACACGAGGCGGGTCTGGGCCCGCGCTGGCGAGTCGGCGCAGTGGCAGGATGTCTGCTGTGTTGCCTGGGATTACTCCTCATCCCCCTACCCAACCCTGTGGCTTGTTATGTCTTCATAATGTTGTGCTGTGAACATTCATGTGCTTTTTTTGTGCAGAGGAGTTTTTTTGTTTCCTGTTCTCGTGCTGTCCTACCATGGAAGCACAGCATGAGTAGAGGTCTCTTTTTTTCCTCTTGTACCTTCCCATTGTGTGTACATTTCAGTGTTTTTTTTCCGTAACTGCCGATCTCCGACTTGTAACCCCCATGTAATGTCTGTGTTATGTGTGTAAGGGGGGGGGGGGGGGGGGTGTCTCATTTTACTGCGGGGTAACCTGTATGTGACAAATAAATTCTGATTCTGATATATATTTAATTCTGGCAAAAACCTGCATATATTTTAAAAAGTCTTAACCTGACAGGAAAGGCCTATTAGATTTTCTGCAAGCACTGCAACCTAAATGGCAGACTGGATTGGAAGGCAGCCATACTTGCTCTTCAAAAATCTGAACTCTGAGAGAAACAAAGACGTGTTCTTCCCGAAAGCACTCATCAATATAACTGACTTGTTTCATATGTGTAACTTTTACCTCCCGTGACACTATTCTATACTACTGCTAGCTTCAGGGCAGTAGCCTAGCTACCTATCTATAGTATAACAACAACAATGTCCTAGTTATGAGTATCAGACATATGTGACGTGTGTGTGTGTGTGTTGCACACATGCAACTCAGGTATTCACATACAAACCAATGAACTGTAAATGCAGATCGATGCATTAATTCACTTACATTAAAAAATGAAGCACGTCTGACCAAAGGACATTAGATTTTAGTGTCCTGTATTTCTATAGAGCCCCTCTTTTTCCCAGGGACATTTAGCTACTAATCCCTGATGAGAAAGATAAGAACTTGAGCCAACTACTGTCTAAGAAGATATCCAAATACGCACCTTTGCTGGATATCAGTGGGAGGTCAGATTAATATCTTGCCTGGATTCCTGTCTTTTAAAATTAAACATCTCAAAGATTATTATAAGCTTATTATACTGTAATGTATTTGCCTTGTAAAATTAAGTAAATCCTTACAATGTCAAATATGTGTGTAGCTTTTTCTGCATGCTGTGAAAAAACTTGATGGCTTCTGGCATTTATAGTAAAGAGTTGATAATTTATAATAACAAGTTGAAATATATTTCATTTTTCCACAAATCTGATATAATGGTTAACAGCCAAGGGATGACTATAATCAACCTGTCTAGTTACAAAGCATGAAGATGCACACGACCTATCGAGGTTATTTTGTAGGGTACTGGCAGCACTCCTCCTGTTACTGGTGCTGCTGCTGGGTTGAGACCTTTTTACGGTCCTGTTGAGGTCTCCTCGTGGAATGGCCAATCTCCTGGATTACTTGTGCAACCTTAATGAGTTATAGGTACCATTTCAGCTTACCAACAGTGACACAAGCAAAAAGCAAAACTAGAGAAAAATTAGTCTGGAGAACTGAAAAGAGAGCAATGGTCTGTGGCCACCACCTGCAAAAACTTGCCCTTTTTGGGGTCTTGTTGTCTTGGCCTTGCCTCTCCAGTACACTTTTGGTAATTTTCACTTACTCCAAAGCAGTTGAAATTGATTGACAGTGATTTATGATTCATTACTGGGAAGACATATCGCTGATATCTCTGAATGTTAACCTTCTTTGTGTTATACTGCGACGTGAACAAAACTAGGTTACCACAATGCCATGGCCTTAGTAAAACACTTACTGATGAGTATGATTCCACTGAATACAACATGTTTGTCAACATGATCAAAAAAGAAGCAGAGTATGCTTTAGGATGAACTTATATTGTAACTAAAAACTCGCTACTGTATGAGCCACATCCCTTGGTTTTTTCATCATTTATGTACAGTATAAAAAAAAGATACTGGCATTTCATGCTAATAAAATAGTTAAAAGCTTGGCCTTTCCCTGCAATTGTCCGTGCAACAAATGTATTTGACAGTGGATGCAAACTCACCTACTTAAAACTCTAAAATTCTAATGTGGGGCACAGATTAGCTTGGAAAGAAAAAAAAAAGCATTTTAGTGCAAACGCATAATTTGCACACCATGACTGGAAAAAAAAGTGGGTGTTTTATATTTCCTTTTAAACAGTTAGTAGCCTCTGCTGTAGCTCAGGAGGCAGAGAGAGTTGTCTATTAATTGGAAGGTCAATGGTTTCATCCCCAGCTCTTGCAGTCCCCATGCCAAAGTGTCCTTGGCCAAGATAATGAACCCCAAATTGCCACTGATATGTCAATCGGCATGTGTGTGTGTGTGTGTTTGTGTGTGTGTGGGTGTGTGTATGTTAGAAAAAGTGCTTAAAGGCACAGAGTAGAAAAGCACAATTAAAAAATGGTACTTTTGGTTTTTAATCTCCACTGGAAAGTATAATTGGAGGTTATGTAGTTGGATAACTAATAACTGCTGCCCTTCCCTTTTGGTTATCCTCAAAGAATAAATGTGTTTGTGATCAAAGAGAGATTTGAATATACTCTTATGAAAACAATACAAACACACATCTCCCTTTCGGTCTTCCTCATCCTCTAAGATGTTGCATTATATCAGAACTACAGTATGAAAGCTTTCGGATTGACAGAATGTTGGCCCACCCCTCAGGCACTGTTATCTCACGGGTGGCTGAGCCAGGTGTGTGTAATCAATGAGTCTAATTAGGAGGTTGTTTACCAAACTGCTGATATGCACTGGCCTTTTCACATTGTTTTTCTGGGGCAGGGCAGACCCATATGGGGATACAGGCTGCATAATCTCACCTAGAAAGAGAGCGCGCAGCCAGGCCTAGCATCACAAATGCAGTGCAGCATACGTGCAACGGACAAAGATTTGCATACACACCTGAATTAAGCATCAAGCGATAAGGTCGGCTGCTAAATTTTAATGTTGGTGTCTTAGAAGTCAGTGAAGTGGTTGCAGTTGTATTTAACAAACCGGGGCCCGTAGGAATGAGAGACTCAACAAAGCTTATAAATATGGTCACAGCTCGAAACACACACACACTCAAAATTAGATGATTTTGGAATATTATTCTCATTATCAATCATCCTGAAAAATGCACTCACTCTGAAGAATTAACGCTCCTCCCTGCACCCAGCCAGTGCATTCAACAGTCCTCAGTCTAGTTATAGATCAAAACTGAATTAACTGATATGATAAAAAAAATTCTACAAAACATGTCCTTAAATATTTAAAAGAAGTTTTAAGCAAATAAGCTGAGTGTACCTTCATTGTGTGAAGACCAATGCACACCAAGAACAACCACGTATTTTGTATATTAGTTTGTGATAACAGTGTTGCCTCACAATAAGGGAGCCCTGAAGTTAATCATGACAGGCTTATGAGTCTCAAGTGGGTTTGCTCCAGAGTGGTCACGCATTGTGCGCACATAATTACACCTTTGGAGTGACTTGAAGTTGAATGTAATGATACGGTGATGTTTCTGCTCACAGTTTATTGTTGCTGCAACCAAAGAAGCAGTGATTGGAGTTGAGAAACAATGAACAGATAATTGAAGTAGAGACAGGGAGTGAAATAAATGAGAACAAATCAGAGCAGACTCTGGGAAGGGAAAAAGAGAAAAAAAGAAAGAAGGGTGAAAGGAGAGAAACACCAGTCCCCCTGGGTCTGAACAAAGGCCTACACTTATTTTCATCATGGTAGAAGCTGGAGGTAACTTGTAAGTCAGAGAAGCAGTGAAGTCTTTTTCTACAACCGTGTGAACTTTGTGTGTGTATGTGTGTTTGTTCAGATGAAGAACGTTATGGTTGACCAGGCACTCATTGTGTGGGCCGACACAGCAGGCGGCGAGGGCACCAGAGCTGGAGAACACATTCAGTCTCAGAAGGCTGCCTCTGTCTTAACCTGCTGCTCAGCTGTTCTGAAGATACTGGCCTTTGACTCGCTCTCGCTCTCTCCCTTCTCTTTCTCTTTTTCTTTAACAATTTATTTTCTTTCCTCTATATTCTATAGCTCTTTCTCTCTGCTTACTATATTGTTCTGTATCTTATATCCTATCTGACTCACTCCTTTTTATTATGTCTTGCTCTGACTTTCAATCTACATCATCAAACTGTGTCTTCTTTCTGGCCGGTGACACTCACTTGGTGATACAGTTTCCCCTCAACTCCTTGGAAAGTAGGTGTCCAGTAGTGGAAGGTATCCGATCTTGCACATGTCAGTGCACGTGTAACCCAGCTAGCAAAAATGACAGAGAGAAGTCATTGCGTCATGGAAGTACTCACATGAAAAGAACAACAACAACATCACAGTGGCACAATACACAATACAAATTGAGCCAGTGTGATAAGTGTCTGTCTGCTGCGAAGAGCTCTACTTCAAAGATGAAGAAGCACCTGCAAGCTAAGCAGGTGGCAGCTGACTGAGGAGAATGATGTTTGGTGATACAGCTTTGAAATGGCAACAGCAAGGATATAGTTCAGCGAAAGCTGTCACTTTAAGGGAAACTAATGAGGGTGCTCTTGATTATGTGGTGGAGGACATGCCACCAGTATCAACAGTCCATGCAATCAGGTAGAGTCAACACATTTATAGGTAAGTGTGCAGTAGTGTAATGCATTGTCCAAACAACGATGGACCTAAATGTACAATCGACAAATGCTTTTGACATTAATGTGTTTTCTGAGATTATCTTTTCAGTATTTTATATTTTCATTAATGATTAGAAATAAGAGAAAACACACACTGAACACATTTTAGCTATCTGGGAATCAAACTGCCAACTCTTTTCAGAGCATTTTAATGTCCACCCAAGGCACTCAGCTATCCAGTTGTCCCACTAAAGTGTATTTAATTTGACGGAGAGGCACACAGAGAGACAATTTGAACTTTCAGCACCATGTTTGCAGCTGAGCAAACAGAATTAGTATAGAAATAATTGAAACATCACTTAATTAGTATTAGTAGCAATAGAAGTGGTCGCAGAGGGAAAGAGTGTACTTGGGACTGCAGCTGAGTGTCTGTCTCTGTGCCTAATTAAACCTGCTCAGTCACATGTAGTGACTACAGTTCTTGAAATGCAGTCTTTGTATCACCTAAATCCTTTCTTGGACATTTTTACATATTTGAATACATTTTCACAGGTAGGATTTTCGGCTTGACTTCCACGTCCTTTGATGGAATAATTTTTGCTCAAAATTAAGTGACTGGATGGATGTATTAAACAATCATAGGTAGTTTCGATTTCCACTGTGACACCAACACTGTCAGCTCTCTTTCACAACGGAGGTAAAAAGAATTTCTTCTCTTTAAAATATTTAAAAATTGCACATGTAATGTGTTATGGCAAAAATTATAATGACAGAAACTCCCAAAGCTGTAGCAGGAATTAGTTATTAAAAGAATTGATTGGTCCATTACTATTTTAATTATGTGTTTTGAAATACACTTTTCTGTTTCTCTCAGTAAGGTCCAACCTCTCTGTCTGCGTTTTACTGTGTGTCTTGCTGGGAGTCTCATATTGTGATTTACCGGTCCATTCTGATGCTTTTTTCCTGTGGTAAGAAAATGCTAATGAACACCACAGCACTAGCAAGAGCTTCTCCTCTCTCTGCAGAAATGATGTGATGTTATTTTCTGCCATGAGAGCAGATAATGGAATTTCTTTCCCTCTGTTATCTTTCTTTTCCTCGACCATACTGTTTCCCCCCCGCATCCTGTCTCCTTTTCTGCTCTCCTTCCCTTGTCTCACTGCCCTGTATTTGTGTTTGTGTGCATATTGTTTTGAGGATTATTATTAGCTATCAAGTCAAATTCATAAATATTTCCTGCTTCATAACAGGCCAGACAATTCATGTGAAAAGAGATGACGGACGAAGGCTCTGGCGGCTCCACTGAGTGAAAATGATCAAGTCATTTCCATCACCACTGGTGCTCATTTACAGATTTCACCTAGAAATAAATTATAGAGCAGGAATGATAAATCCAGATGGCATTTACATGCTATGACAAGCTTTTGTTTTCAATAGTAATGACTAGAAAAGTCTGGTTATCCTGTGCAAGAGCTTTGTCTGAATGAAAAATTTAGCTGAAGCAACAAGTGTTATATATAAGGTACAGAGCCCTTCAACATTGATTTGATTCAACCTTTAAATGGTGTGGACTAAAAGTATTCATACATCGCAGCTTGTGGTTTACATGTCTTTTAGCATACATCTGTTTACATATACAGTAGTGAACAGGCAGAGGATAAATGAGAAATAAATTATTTGGATGGCAGGAGGGTAGAACAGGTAATCCTCGAGTATTGACTGCAGATGAACTCTTGGTATCAGCAGTGACATATAGGATCAAGCGTCTAATACAAAGTGTGATCAATTGTTCTGCCAATCAATTAAAGTAACATTGCAAGGAGCAGCATGTAAGGAATAAATTAAAGAACTTTGACATTTTCTCTGCAGGACTTCACTGAAGGGAAAAAGTGGAAAAGCCATCATGTAATTAGTCCATTTGAAAAGAATAATAATGAATGGGATTGTCATGTAGGCTGCTCATTTGAGACCAATAATAGATCATATAATTAGCATATGGTTAGAATCACAGTCTTTTTTTCCCATTGTAATTAATCATTTGGTTGAATGGACTATCCACAAAGATCTAAAGCCTCATGAGCTGGAACTCAGAGCGTACCTTTCAGAGAAACATTAAAACCAGTGGACACACTTTCACAATGACATATGTTGCAAATTATAGATTGGATGATAAAGATTACAGTTCGTGACATCAGGCTATGGCATCAGTGATATGGGTTCATCTTAATTTGTCGCTTTTAAATGTTCAGGGTTACTGCTGTGATTAAAAGTATTTTACCCCATAATGTTTTTCTTTTGAAAAATCACTGAGTATAAATTTCCTGAATAAAACTTAACCAATAAAGTAGAAACTGAGTGGAATCAGCAAATGGGGAAAGAAAACTCCCAAAACAAAGTCAAAAACAGTAAAGTCCCAATTGGATGCAAACGACAATGTCCAGGCTGATTAACCTGTTAGCTACAGTCGTGTGGAAAAAGAAAGTTTTCCTATGACTATGCAGTCCTGTGAAAAAAAATGTACCCTTGAAGTTTTTTGTGGGTTTTTTTATGTTTGACTTTTTATTTTGGCCTCCTCATTTTCATAAGGTGTTTACTGAGGTTTATGGGCATTTGTTTATGTACAGTTCTCTTATGGTCTTACCACAGCATTGAAAGGTTGAGGTCTGGACTTTAACTGGGCTACTGCAACACCCTGAATCTTTTCTTTTTCAGTCATTCTGTTGTAGATTTGCTGATGTGCTTGAGATTACTGTCATATTTCATAGACCAATTTGGTCCAATTTTTTCTTGTCAGACCAATGGACTCACATTTGACTCTAGGATGCTTCGGTATACATGGGGTTCATGGACGACTCAAGGTACACAGGTCCTATGGCTGTACTTGACAGTTGACACGAGGTGTTTGTGGTGACATGCATGTTTTGCATTTGTCAAACATGGTGCTGTTGCATGATGGTCAAACATTTTCAACTTTGGCATCATCTGTCCAAAATACGTTGTTCCAGAAGTCTTGTGATTTGTTCAGACGCAACTGCAAACCTGAGGTGTGCTTCTATGTTCTTTCTTTCCAAATAAAACATACTTGTTCAATCTTTTTCCTAATTTTGCTGTCATGAACATGCCAAACAATTCTGGTTTTGTAGAGTACAGCTTATCAAGTGCATTTGATTTGCAGAACTTGACTGCATCAGGACCTGTAACTGCTACCCTCCAGACTCCAAATATAGACTAAGCCTGTAAAACCTGTAAAACCTGTAAAACAGAGTCATTATCTCTAGGCTGGTGTGTGAAGGCATCAGCTCCAAAGAACACCTTCTATGTAACAAGGACATGCATAAACAGTCTTGCAAAGCTACTGCAGAATGCTGTAGTACTTTAAGAGTCAAGAGTGGCTAAAGACAGGGGCTAATTACTGGAGGAATGGGCAGAACATGTCAGAACATGTCAACTGTTTTGAGACGCAGACGAAAAGATGAAAGATTTTCATATTTGCCAAAAATTTCCTCCACGCTGACATTTCATTCTTTCTCATTCTGCCAAACTTTTGAACTGCTCATAAAAAGTACTTATTAGTTTTCAATCTTGGTTCTCTAAATATGTACTTCACACTATATAGATATGCTGCCTTAAGTTTAAGGCATACTTAGCTGGCATTTGACAAAAACAAAACAGATGCTGAAACAGCAGATGAGAAACATATAAAAATCTGACATATCACCTCATTCACAATAAATCAAAATCCTCCTGAACACACAGATTCTCTCTCCAGTACAATGACATGCAAATACTTTGGTCCATTCATATACATACGCACAACACTGAGATCTTCTCATATATATGCATTGACGGTGTAGCACCAGCTAGCACCAATTTAGACTGTAATGGGGAAAAATGCTTGTCTTTTTGCTGCCATCATGATAACACAAGATGGTGAAAACAAAGGCACGCTGTGCATACTTATAGAAGTAATTTCCATATTTGATGTTTAAATTTATGCTATGTTGTGGAGAGAGATAAACATAGTGTGTTTAGGGGTTGTTTTCTATCTCTCTGTTTTTAATGCATTCAATGTTTTTCCATCCTGCTGCTCACTGAGCTATTTCCCATGCCACTTTTATAGATGCATCTCTCTTATTTCAGGGCTGTACTCACATGATTTAAGAATTATGGTGGCAATACTGCAGAATAGGAAACCAAATGGTGCTGTTGTCTGTAGAAGGAGAGAGGCATCCATCATGCTAAGACCAGAATAAAGGGCAGCAATGGGAGTAATTATCTGTGGTAAAAGACAATGATGTGTGACTGTAGAAGAAACTCATGAGCGAAAAACACTGTGAACCCTGTGATTCCCCCCTTTTGCCTTCTGAACTACTTTAATTCTTCATGGCATCGATTCAACAATGTGCTGGAACATTCTTTAGAGATTTGGGTCCACATATACCAGATAGCATCGCACAGTTACTGCAAATTTGTCGGCCGCACATCCATCCATCTCCTGTTCCACCACATCCCAAAGGTGCTCTACTGCATTAAGATCTAGTGATTGCTGAGGCCATATGAGTACAGTGAAATCAGTGACATGTTCAAAAAACTATTTAATGTGATCTGAGCCTTGTGACACAAAACGTTATTCTGCTGTAAGCAGCCATCAGAAGATGGGTACACTATGGCCATAAAGGGATGGACATGGTAAGCAGCAATACTCAGGCAGACTATTGTGTTTAAATGATGCACAGTTAGTACTAACAAGCTCAAAATGTGCCACAAAAATATCCCCACACTATTATACCACCACCAGCACCCTAACCTGTTTATACAAGGCAGGATCTAAACATATTTTCATGTCGTTTACACCATATTGTGCATTTAGAGATGTTCTTCTGCATAACTTAGCTGTAACAAGCGGTTGCTTGAGTTACTGTTGTCTTACTAGCAGCTTGAAGTAGTCTGGCAATTCTCCTCTGACCTCTGGAATCAACAGGACATTTTCACCAGGAGAAAGCTTACTGGATATTTTCTCTTTTTCAGACCATTATTTGTAAACCATAGAGATGGTTGTATGGGAAACATTCCAGTAGAGGAGCAGTTTATGAAATACTCAGACCAGATAGCCTGGTATCTAAAGCCATGCTGCTTAGATCATCTTTCTTCCCTATTGTGATGCTCTCGACCATGTTTATATGCCTAAATATACTGAGATGCTGACATGTGATCGGCTGAATAGATAGTAACATTAACAAGTTGTTGAACAGATGTACCTAATAAAGTAGCCAGTGAGTCTATATATAATCATGCCGATATACAGTTCATCTACATCAATAGATGCAATAAACTGAGTATGTGAATTGCCTAGAAATCAATAGAAATGCTGCAGAGATGCACTGCCAAGGAAACCAAGCGAAAGCAAAAGGAGGACAAAGAATAGAGGAGGTGTGAATTTGTGTGTGGCATTAATGTCCCATAGATCATCCTGAATAATTTGAAACCAGAAGTCCTCCTTAAAACCATCTCCAATTTTTGGTCTTTGATCAGCCTTTGGATCAGATCTTAACAGTTCAGTAAACATACAGAAGGCAAGAGAAAGTCAAGATCACAACTGACATGATATCTACTTTGTGGTCCTCCGCTGTTTCATTATTGATTCAAACTTCTGGAGAATTGAAGACAGAAGCACAGCATTATTGGTAGTGTCATCAGTCGAGCCATGTTTAGTAACACAGGCTTTTTTTTTTTTTTTTAACAAACTCCAAAAGCAGTTTTAGAGGCTCAAACTGACAAAGTCTATTAAAAATAAATCACTTTGTTTTACACTTCATTGCCATCTTACAATGTGCTTGCCAATCCACCAGAACAACTTGAGAGGGCTGTACAAAATCAGTCAAAAGTTTTAGTACTCAATTTTTCAGGGATGATACAGCATGTAATTTATAATGTATTCTATCTGTTATAAATAGCCCTACTTCTTACAGTATTGTAGTAGTGATGCACTAGAGGGTAAGATCTCATATTCCAGTATTGTAAGATAAAAATTCGATCGGAATTGTTTGCATAAGTGTCATTAGTGTTTGTATTTACATATTTATAGCATCATCATCCATCCATCCTCTCATTTTGTTCCTTATCCAATTTAGGGTTGCTGTGTGGCTGCGCTGTAAAATCAAATTAGTTCCCAAAACTTAAAAAAAAAAAACTATGCAAACTTTTTGCCTCAAAATAACTAAGTACAGTATAAGTTACTCAAGACGACCAGATTCTTTTTGATTCTTATTCATTCATTCTTATTCACTTTTTCATTGCTCAGTCATTCATTAATATAAAAATAACTGACATTAAAAATCATAGTGATCATATTCAGACAAGATACAGGTAAGTGAATCTCACTCAGTGGCTAACCAAAGCTGATACATTGATAAAAAAAAAATTATTAAAGTTATGCAACACTTTCTGAAATTAAAGCTATGCAACATTCTTCATAGTAAGTTGAAGGAATGTGTCTCTCTCTGTCTCTCTCTATCTGTCCTCTTTCCAGGCCTTGTTGTGGCTCTTCTGCTGGCTGTTATCCAAAGCATACTTAGAGTCATGTACAAGTACACCATGTAAATGCTTTTCTGTAAGAGCAACTCATACCTCTGTGTGTCTCGCTTCATAAGAGAATTTTTCTAACATACATTCTTTAATATGAAGCTAGTTTAGGACTGCTGAAGCTACAATAGCACCAGGCTTCTCATCTTCTTGGCTCTGTGAGCTCCATGTAGCATTTAATCAATGATGGACAGTGTCTTCCACAAGTAGCCTTTCCTTTGGCTCTGACAACATGTCACGGAAGGTGAAGCAATGGACTGGCTGTCAAAAATACATTTGTTAACTGAATTATCAAACTTTCACAGTGCTATTCCTCACTGTAGACAAGGGGAAAAAATGCAGATGTCTTCCAATGTCTATGTGTATACTTTTTTTCCCATCCCCAGACATGGAAAACCTTCAAGGACTTTGACAAATATTAAACTACTACAAAGCCAACACAAAGACAAAATAATCTTTCTGTGGAAGGAAGCATCATTTTCTGTTTCTCGAATAGCTAAAAAAAAAAAAAATTATACAGTTTGTATTTGATCTTCTTGCTGCTTTCCAGGATTTTGAAGGGGAGTGTAACTCTAACAAAAATAGCACAAATATACAAGATAGAATTAGTTCACATCTACCCATTCAGTTTTTGCCTGTACCTATCTAACTTACAGTTCCACTGTAAATCAGCTCTGCTGACACCTACTTATTTAGAAATACCTGCAAATATTATTAATTTAACGTTGCCTATTTCATGTCTTCCTATCACACAGTCCCCTATTGCAACACAAAAACAAGCTAGTATGAAAACTCTAATAATTTCTCAACAATTTATGTGCTTTATTGTAACAAAGGATTGTTTTGTGCTACTTTCATACTTACCCTGATTGGTTTAGGGTATGATTCATGCACTTTGCAAAAAACACACTTGTCACACTAGTAACTGTGATATATGCATTTCCCTTATTTGATGCTACAGAGTTGTGGTACGTTAGTAATATTAATAGACAAAGAATGCCCAGAAGCTTAATTAATGTAGGAAGAACATTTGGTGAATTTTCTTCACTGCCCACCACTGAAGAGAAATGTGATTGGCTCATCTTTCTGTTCGCCTCATTCTGTCGGTGAAGAATTCTTCTGCTTTTAACAGGTCACTTAGAAAATAATGAAAAAAACAAAACACATCAAACTCTTCTTAGCTGGATGTTTATCTTACATTTTCCCTTTATAGACAAGCATCTTTTTGTAGGATTTCTTGCACACCAAATGCAAGAAATCGTTTCATTTTCTGTACCCTGACAGCGGGGCCTTGGCTGTTGTATAATTTAGCACTTCTGTCTCCCTCCTTCGTAGCAGGCTGTTGTGTATGTCATCAAAACACTAGCACTATCTTCATTTTTAGAGGAGCTCACAGCTATTAGTTCCCTGGAAGTTCCCCTTAGGGATTCAGTTCTTTGAAGACTGAACTAATAAATGAAAGCTTCAGCACTCTCTTCTGCTCCTCCTCTCAGTCTTGCCTGCCTACAATTTGGCATGATGCAGGAAAGGGTATGAATACACTTTTTATTAGATATTTGAATTTTTTATTTTTAAACTTGAAGATCCAATTTAAAAAAAATCTATTATGGGTTATTGATTGCTGATCGATAGTGATATTTGGGCATATCAGTTTTAAGTTATACAATAATATAATAATAGACAATAGTGCCCAAATACTATTCTCTGAATCCACTGCATATGTCATTTAAATAGCTCAATAGTGTATTTTGGGATGTTATCTGCAGGTTATCTTCTTTATTCCAACCTTTTCTATTTTAATTTATGCCCATCACCTACACAATGAAGAAAACATTGAACGTTTTTCCCTTTATCTGCATTTCCCAGTTGCCCTGATACAGAATACACAGTTGTGAAAGGCATATGTAATGCACAAATACACTGATACATAGTGCTGCATACAATTTAAAGTCTATACGCAGCTGGGACACGAACTGCATTGAATGTCTTCTTCTTAAATAATAAAAGCCCAGATTTATGATGTTTTTGTGCAATGTGTTTGCAATTCTTCCTTAATTACAGAACAATGTCCCTGAGCAAAGAAGTGTACACGCTAATATTCTCTGCTGACTGATGAACATCTGTACCACACTGATGTTTGTGGGACTCAGTGATAGATATGCAGAGACCAGTTCCAATTACCATGAAATAAAGACTCTTAATCTTCTGATTTAAATATCTTCAGTACTCAAGAAATTAAATGCTGGATAACATGCACATGGTTAAGGCCAGTGCCACTGGGATATTAGGAATTGTGTTGTCCGGCTAATGCACGCCACCACAATCTCGGATGTGTTATACAGATGGTAAAAGGCTGCCTTGCTAACACCTGCTTTGCATCAAGCGAATGCACAGTTATCAGCCATATCACATCTCTTGTGTAAGAAACTGTGTACGTTTATTAAGACACAGGAAAATGCAAATGTCTGAAAATGTCAGCTCTCATTTTACAGAGAATGCAGATGTTTTGATATGACTCATTTCCTATGAAATTGGTTTTCATAATTTCTCATCCATTAAATGTACTATAGGTGCTTAATTAGTACACAGTTAAATAATAATGTAATCTTTGTTGTCATAATTTGATGTTTGTTTACAAACATTTTAGCACTAATTTAATTGTAGCAGAATCACTATTGTTCCTTCATATCTGTATATTTGAATGCCATTGTTCTAACATCAGTACAATGAATCAGTGTTTACACATGTGCAGAGTGGTACCCAATCCAAATCTGGGATTGGGTACAAGTTCCTTTGGCATTACATCGTGAAGGGCATCGATTTAAAAGTCTGCAAAATCAAACTTGTGGAGCTACCCACTGTGAAAACCCCTTGTGAATAAGGGAGTAGCTGAAAGTCGCTTTCACTAAGATATAAATAAGTTTGTGCTCAGGAAATTCCTTTTCTTTGTCACTAAAGTTCTTGCGGCTTGCTGCAATCCATTAAACTACTTTATACTGCAGTATTTACAGTAGCTGCTACATTATGCACAAAGCTTAATGTAGCAGCTATTACAATCTGGTTTTAAACCTTGATTAATCTAAAATGTTTGCTATAGTTAGACAGCAATCTGATTCTGCCTCGTGTCTCAGTTGTAAAGAATGCTTGTTTTTTGGGTTTATTATTACAGCTTAACATGACAAGGAATAAACTTCAGTCTTCATTTTCAGTGCCCTGCACTTTGTCATCCAAGCAATGTGCATTTAGAACATACATTCTACTAAAAGAAGATAATTAGTGAAGTCAGCTGGCCTACCATTTGGTCAGAATCTTACCTGAGGTAATTATGGAAAGTGCAAAGTCAACTTTTCCCTAAAGAGAGTGTTGCTCCTCAGTCATCTTTTGGGGAAAGGGAACAGAAGTGCTACAAAGCCATCTTCGCAGTTTGAGATCGCAAATCATGCCATTAATTAAGCAACACAGGTGTCTCTTCCACCTGCTTTATTTTTCTGTGATAATAGTTATCTTTTTTTCCCCTTTTGTTGTGTTTTGAATCTTGGTGTTTTAGACACCATAAATATGCAGTTATGCATTAAATTTTAGGTTAAAATTCAATGGTTGCTATTCCTTTTAAATCTTTGGAAAAAAATACACCTTGCAAAGAAGAAGTACACTTCTCATTAGAATTCAATTTCAAAGGCATGCTGTTTTTTAGGAAAAAAATTGTGACAATTTGAACAAATAGATTGCTTTTTCATGACTATTTCACGTTATTTTTCAGGCCAAACTGTACTGGTAGCTGTTGCTTGTGATTGCATGTTGTCAGTGAGCACTGGTTTTCTAAAAATCACCACCGATATGATCGCTTATGTGAATTTTGGATTTTAGTAAACAAAGGGATTTAGTAAACAAACATGCATTTATACTACTGCTATTTAATACTCAATATATCCATCCACAAGTGATAATTATAATGCACTGACCAATCCTTGTTTAAAAGACCTTAAGGTCTTAAGGTGGTTTAAATCAATGTGTAAAATCACACTAGAGTTAATTAATTCTGCAGATTTAGGGGTTTAATCACTCAAAGCACCGCCTGCACAAGCAAACTTCTGAGATATCTTTTTGATTAAATATAAAAAGAAGGATTTAAATGGTACTTAACTATAAGGCAAACACATTTGTTGCTTGTTTATATTCTTATTGTTTGCAGCTTAGCTGGAAATGTTTGAGTTTTAACGGAAATTGTTAACACTTAATGCAGCAGTATTATAATTACAGGCAAAGTTCTGTCTAACAAGAAACAGAAGGCTCAGTCATAAAGTCGGTCATGCACCTGCCGTCATGGCTTCCTATTCATAAATGAAATAATCAAAAATCAATATTTCTCTCTGAAAAACACATTGTTCTCAGTTTTGTTTCTTAATGCAGAGACAGACTTTGTGCCTTGACAAGCATCCCACAGAGATCCACATGGTTTCTTCCACGGCATCTCTCAAATCACGCACAGAAAAGCAGAGGTTAATAAAGTGGGGGCGTGCCTCACTGACTACTGTCGTCTCCACTTACCATAATTTTGTCACTCTTTTAAGAAATGAACACATTCACAATACACCAGAAATGTGATGTTCTTCTTTTGTTTGCAGCCCTCTCTCACTATAAACAATCCATTTTGAAAGCACCCTCTTGTCACTACATGTTAATCCCCTCACAGTCTTATCCCTCTTCCCACGCACTGGTGTGTATGTGTCAGTTTGTCACAGTAAATGTATGGATTCAGCTATTTCACAAGAACATTCTTCACCACGTTTCCAAGGGGGCTTGGCTTTTTAATTACTAGATTTGTTATTAAAAGGCCCCTTTCATTTTTAATTAAACGTTACTTCACATGTTTCATGAAAGTTCTTTTCCCTGCAGTATATGAACTCTGGACTATTGGTATTTCTTATTTGTATTCTCAGAGTGGGGAACAGCTTTTGTGCAAATCGTGGTAGCTTGTACATTTCCACTAATGAGAATACATGGGCATAGTTTTCCCTAGAAGATCTTTTCACCTTTAAGCTGTGTCAAGCAAGTATTATTTCACCATAGGTATGAAAACTCAGTTAATTAATCGGTTGACTTCTACTGATAAGTCTTGATGTCTATCTGTGTATGCTCAGTTGGCTTTTTTTGGATATAATAAAAGGGTTACCCACAAAATTTTCACTCATATGCGAAGAAACCTAGGACACTGACAAGTGAGACTGGATGCAGAGATAAGATGCGTAACAGTTCTTACCAATATTTGCTTAGTGTGTAGTTAAAATCTAAGTATGTTTGGTGTATATTCTATAATGCAATTTTGATAATTTCACTCTTCATTGCTGTAAAGACAAATATTTCAGAGTATTCAAACCTATATGCTGGATATAAAAGAATAATGTTGAATAATGAATAATGTTATAGTAGACTTTTTAAATATTTCACAATTCTGAAGCACTCAGCTTTAAGCAAAGGTCTGTTACGTATATCTTAATGCATGCTCAATCATCCAGGTAAGGAAATCCCAAAAAGTTGATTTTCTTTATCTGGATGTTTAGTGGGAGAAACGTTTTGTCAATCATCCAAGTGACTTCTTCAGTTTCAGTTGACTGCATGTTTCTCCAACCATATAAACAGTACATACCCACATAGCAAAATTGGTATAGCCCGGATCTGACCCACACAATGTGCTTACACATGGCCCACATACCGCAAAGAATGACGGCCCTTTGGTGGCCCAGACCTGGTGTGCCAGAGGTGGCCCACACATGGGCCAGCACAAGGCCAGTTGCATACACACTGGTGGTTACAAACCTGTCAAACCTGCATTTGAAACATTGTCTACCATAGCAGTATAGTATTGCAACATGGCATTTGGGTCTTCTAACTAAAATAAGAAAATAGGAACATAAATAATGCCATCATTGCCAGACCTTGCCCACATCTGGTTGACATACACCCTGCCATGACACCAGTCAGTTAGAAGTGCCAACTTGATGCCAGATCCGGGCTAGGCCTGTTTTCTATGAGCCTGGGCCACATAACCCAAACCACAATCGAGCCAGATATGACATGCCATCACATAGACAGTTCCATCTATGCCAGGCCAGGACTATATCTGGATGACATACGTCTTATGCCAGAAGTCAGCCAGCAGTGCCGGCTTGATACCAGATCCGGGCCAGACCTGCTTGCTATGTGGGTAATGACTGAAACCAACACCACTGACGAACAATGGGCTGTGAGGTCAGTTTCTTGATCATTAATATGCATATTGTCATGACCATTGATTAACAACCACTGATAAATAACCAGTGATCAATAACAACTAATCAGTGGTCAATTGGGATTTCTAAACACCACATCCAGAACACTTTGGATTTTGTTGGGAAGGTGAGAGGTGTCATTATGGAGGCAGGTGAAACAATGGTCTCGTATGATGTTGCATCTTTTCTCAGTTGTGTTCGAGTAACTGAAGTGTTGGAGGTAGTTCATAAGAGATTACCAGATGACCCCAACATCAGCAACAGGACCACTCTCAGCACGGACCAAGTGTGTCTTCATTCCACAGATTTCACATACAAGGGTCATTACTACAGGAAAAAACATGGGTGTACCATGGGTTCCACAGTTTCACCAACTGTGGCCAACTTTTACATGGAAGAAGTGAAAAAGAGGGCTTTGTTATCCTACCCTAGAACACCTCTAAGTCATTGGTTCAGGTATGTGGATGACACCTGGCTGAAAACCAAATCTCGGTACGTACTACAAATCATATTAACTCAGTAAACAAACAAATCAGCTAGTGGAACACAAATTGTGTGTCTTTTAGTATATTGCCAGTAAAAAACGATGTTTACTTTCAGGTTCAGTCCTTCCTTCACCATAACAGCCACCTACAGTAACTGTAGAGCTGAAACTCCACAAGGACCAAAGCTTTCAACTAAACATAAAGGAGGCATTTCAGTGTTTTAAGGCTTGGTTAAAGTAATTAGAGACAGTGATCCTCAGCAAATCATAAAACTATGTGTATTGCCACAAAACTACAGCAAAAAGGAAAGAAATGCAAAAAACCCCAAACTCCGCAGTGAACACATTTCAGCCCTTGGCGGTGCCTCGAATTTCTGTTATTCATGAAATTCACTGATAAATTAAGAAACAAGATTGTGTTCAAAAAGCCAGGCGGATTGTGAGCATGCTTGCCTCTCTGCCAAGAATCTGGAAACAGCTTCAGCTTCAGCTTCAGCCACAAAGAGATATGGACTACTGGGTTCAATTAGGATTTGAGATTCCTAAGGTCATACTTCTATCACCTGATATTCTTTCATTTATAATAACAGACAAGTCCAAATACTCATTAAGTGATGTTTTTGCTGAGTGACATGCTCTCCTCTGCAACCATAAATTTGGGGTCCCAGTGGTCTGCAGGAACCTTTCTGTTGCATGACTTTCAACCCAAAGGGTTTCTTCAGATTCTCAGATTGCTCTGGCTTTAAAACCTTGAACCCTCTAACCAAAGCTCAGAGTTGCTATGCTAACCACAAACGCTTTAAAATGTCAGGGGGTAAATACAGGTTTTTAGATTTTTTTTTTTCATACATAACTCTGGTTTCTCAGATTATGTGATAAAAAATAAACAACTGCACTACTGTGTATTCAAAATAGAGCTTCATAGTACTCAACATTTAGTTTTTAATTAGAGGCTTTAGATAACGCCATAATGAAATATTCTTATATCTAAGAAAACTGAAATGATGAAAGCAGAGAGAGACAGAGGAGCTAAACTCTAAAATAACCACAACACAATCAGTCATTTGACTGTTCTCAAGCCAGATGATATCTCTTGAAAGGATCAATTTAAACCCTCTAGTGTGACCCTTAACAAATTGAGTCTACAAGGTAGATACCCCACCCCTCTTTACAGTCTTAAATGCCGAGTGATACCTGAATGACCATTACCAAGACATTAATCTCCATTCAGCTGCCTTCTGGGGATTATAGACTAGTAATAAGTTAAGGGAATGACCGCATTTGCCAAGTGATGGTACTTGACTGTGTATGCAGGTTATCAAAGACATGGTTTGAAGTATTTGATCAAAGTTTATGAGAGGTTTGATGGGGTTTATTAAAGCTAGAGGGAGGAGTAGGTAAGTGAAGTGGAGAGAGTCAACTGAAGGATGGCGGGTGATTTGGGAGGGGTGGGAGAAAGAGGGGCAGACATTGCCAGCGACATTCAAAAGATAAAGAAAAACCTCCCACCATGAATAAATGATAAATAATTATTGAAAAATGGGGGCAAACTCCTCAAGAATAAAGTTACGTTGAAACCAAGCACACCATTGTTTTTCTTGTGACATTACCAGTAAGTTTGATGTGTCACATGGCCCTCTTCCTATTGAAAAAACAAAAGTTGTATCCAAGATGGCCGACTTCTAAATGGCCACCATGGTCACCACCCATCTCGAGGAGTTTGCCCCCTCACATATACTAATGTGCCACAAACAGGACTTTAATATCACCAACCATTCCCATGTTATTATGGTGTATCCATATAAATAGCCCACCCTGTATAGTAAAAATGCTTAAGTGCTTAATTCTTGGATTTGGGTAGTAATTATTAACTTACTACCATTACCATGGTAATACTGAGCTACCACCTTATTTTCACAACAGACATTTTTACCACTCATGTTAGAAAAGCACAAGAAGGTATTGTCACTAGCATGTTTTGCCTTCAGTACTATTAGGACATATTTTGGCAACAGAAAATTGCTCAGTGGGACAATATTAAATGTTCAAAATTAAAACATCAACTAAATTTTGATGTACAGGGCATGTTTTTAATATTAGCATACTAGATTCATGCATATGGCTGCCCGGTGCTTGAAACATAACATGAATTGTTCACTGTATGATGTATGTTGGCATCCCAGGCATACCATCTTTCAGGGGTTTTAAGTACAACATTGTTTAATTATCCTGCAGTCCAGTTAGATTATTTTCAGTTAGTAGCCGTGAAAAATGTGTCACACCATGCAGCGTATTAAGCGGTTTCTGATCCGCCTGCAGTTTGAAACTGTCAGTGTTTAAACCTTAACAAACACATCAATATGTGGACTGTTCACAGCCCCTTGTACACTTCTATCTCCTGTAGCACACCTGCAAATAACTGTCATCATCGTATCATGTGCCATGACATCTATTCAGCTCAATCTGAAATCTTGTTTTCCTCTACTGTCCTCTAAGGTACTCCCTGTTCCTACTCTAAGGAGACAATAATATTGGCTTCTGAGTTGACAGTGAAAACTGTTGGCTGCAGTGGTGAAAAAAATCTATGAATATAATCTCTAAGACAATGCAGCACAGTTAACAATATTTCAACTGTGGCTGTCTGATCTGCATCAGATCTCAGGCTCTCTTTCTCTTTGTATGTCTGTTGGCTCATCCATGCACCCGGCCATTCTGGTACTCTGATAGTGTATAGGAATTTATTTTACTTATGTATTAATCACATTATTTTATTGTATAATGCCTTGGTGCCACTGGATTTTAAGTCTCACACTCATACATTAAGACAAATGGTGGGGGTCTAGTAAGGAAGTTGGGGGGGAAGCAGACAACTCAACAGGAAGAATCTTTTGTCTCTTCGAGGACTCTGGGGGGTAGCAAGGGAGTGTGAACCTTAAGGTGTGAAACAGCTGTGTACTGCCTTTTGTTCCTGAAGAAGGTATTTAACTGAGAGCCATGTTAGGCTCAGTGAGACTCTGCTGACCGTCTGCCCCGCAGTCATGTAGGCTCTCCACAAGCTTGGTTGTCTGTTCGTTGTGTGTTTTGATTAAAGAATGTTAGCTACCGCTCATCGCTCGTCTGCAGGCTTTATTTAAATGGAAAACTTCCACAATAATAGTCATGTTTAAATGCAGTGACCCATGAACGTGCATAGTTTGTCTTGCGGCTCATTTCCACATCAACATCAATACTGTTCACCTACACAGTAACAGCTGTGGTTTCCAAGAACATTACAGGTATACCAGGTGCAGCTTCCCATGGATGCTGAATGCCACTAAATGAGAAAAGTGTAATTCATTTATTTGTTTCTCTCTCCGTGTATGTGTCTGTGTTTGTATTTTATGTAATTTATGTTTTGTCTTTCCAGTTTTTTCAAGAGCATCACAAAAAAAATGGAAAATCCTATTTTATTACATATTATTTTAGTAAAGCTGGGAGATTGGGATGCAGCCAATGTCTTCAGAGAGTTTAAAACATTTTACTTACCAGTGCTGGAGAAACACCATAAGCCTAAAAATATTTTCTTTTTTTTCTCTCTCTCTTTTTAAATCTTTTTTTTTTTGTTAATTATTTTGCTGTTAGCTCAGCTGGAAAGAAGCACAAAATGAAAACTGTTCGCCAAACATGGTTACAGCTTTTTAGGTTTTATGTGTGTTTTTTTTTTTTCAAATTAACTTCCTTTGGTTGATATCTTAAGAAGCAACTGCCAGAAGAAGAAACAGATTTGCACAGTCCATTTTTGGATTTCTAGATGAAACAGATTACAAGCTTTTTTTTCAAACACTTAAACAGACCCCTGCCTCACCATTTTTCAAGCCACTGAATAATTAATGCCTCTAGAATACTTTCTTGGGCTCTCTGCATTTTAAATGTGAGACATTTGTATTTATACAGTTGTTTTATTACAGTATGTACATGTACTGTAATACATGTATATGTAATATGCGATGTTACGGGGCGATCGTGGCTCAAAGAGTTGGCAGTTTGTCTTGTAACCGGAAGGTTGCCGGTTCGAGCCCCGGCTCGGACAGTCTCGACCGTTGTGTCCTTGGGCAAGACACTTCACCTGCTGCCTACTGGTGATGGCCAGAGGGGCCGATGGCGCGATATGGCAGCCTCGCTTCTGTCAGTCTGCCCCAGGGCAGCTGTGGCTACAACTGTAGCTTGCCTCCACCAGTGTGTGAGTGAATGAATAGTGGAATTGTAAAGCGCTTTGAGGGCCCCTATATAAATGCAATCCATTATTATTAATATGTGATATTACATATACAGTATGTGCTATCTTAAGGAGAGGGTAAAAAAGTGAATCCCTCATCTCACTACTAGCGTAAATTAATATTCAGCTACAGTTGCATGCGGTAAGCATTACATGCTGACAAAAGTACAGAGAAATAGTATAGGGAAAGAACTGAGCAAGACAGTTTTGTCAATAACTCTTGCATTTGGGCTTTTTGAAAAATTCAGAAAATTGCAATGCTAAAAATATTGACATGTGACCAATTAATCATCTCAGTGGACAAGCTGAGAATGACATTTGGGCTTTACAGATCTCCAAAGGACAAGTGGAAGGTCTTGGAAGCTGCTTTTGTTTTGCAGATACCATAAGCACAACCTGGACCTGCTACTTCATGTAACCATCAAAAAATTTCACATTATATCACATTTGTTTCTAAAAATAACTGTCCAAAAGCCTTTGATAACATACTGAAGTTTCAAAATGTTCTGGATTGGAGAAACCCTGAAAGATTAAAGCAAACACACACACACACACGATCGCAATGCAAAAATGGCACAAATTCGTTGACTCTGAAGATAAACTCATCTGTGTTTCTTTTACATGTCGCTCTTCTCCATTTGGCGTTTTCAAGGGGAACCAATTATGGTGCGCCAGCTGAATCTATTACGTTACACAGCTTTCAATATCAATGAAATATCAGGGGCCAGAGGAGAATGGATCGGACACTTTTAAATATCTATTTTGTTCTGCTGGTTCAGGTAATCTCAGGATAAAATGTAATAAAGAATAATTCAATCTCAATTTATTCTCTCTGTGAAATTCAATTCTCCAGTAATACTGGATGAACACAGTCACGTCCATATAAGAAAATTAAAAACTATGTAAGGCCTTGAGTTATTACAGTACCTTATGTGTCCTGACCGTGAAGGTACTAATTTGAAAAGGAAGTAATCTTGGCTAAAAATAATTCATGAACTTTCTTATGCTAGGGCAACTTAAAATGGCAAATGAGTGATTATTTCACTGCATGAAGGACCTTTGACAGAGCTATTACACAATCACACCTTGTTCTAAATACGAGCATGATGGGCTGGAAAAAAAGACGAGATTTGAACCACATTAGTAATATTCTTACAAGACTTTGTGAGACATGAACTGTGTTACAGAGACTGACCACTATGTAGCAAATGTGTAGCACAGGACTGCTACGTTGCCGTTTTTGAGTGTTCTCAATATATATTTTGGACCTTTAGTTGTATTGGGAAAGTGGATCAAGTGGCAGAGAGACCCCCCCTCTGATCTTTCTTCCTCAAATACTGAAATCACAATGTCCTTAAGCAGAACACAATCAAGGAAAACGGTTTTAAATTCTTTCTAGTGTCTCATGTTGTTAACTTTTCACCTTTTTCAGCTTGATATCTGCATTTCAGAGAAAATAAATGTGTTCTCAGTCAAATGTAGCTAATAAATATAACTGGATAAATTACAACAGTTCTCAGACAGCAGCTACTGTGCACTCTGATACCACTGGGAGTCCAGGATTTATTTTACACTAAGCAGCATAAAATAGACATTATTTTGTATTCCCTTCATCTGTGTGTCTCACCCAAGGGTCTAAGCATTGATTTTAGCAGATCACTTTCTCTGGATGAGAAATTGCGGATTTATTTAGAAAGACACAAATAAACAGTGGATACAACTCCGCAAACATAGTGCAACAATGACTGATATTTTGAAATACTCGAAGGAATTTTAAAAAGTTTAAAGAATATTATAGTAATTTTTCTTGAAGCTTATTAAGATTCAGTCGAGTCAAAGAACTGAGCGAAATGTAATCCTGGAGGTGTAAACAATCAAAACTAATGGTGGAAGAAAAGCAGTAGTAGATATGGTAGCTCCATAAGAGAAAAAAAATGCTTATTCTTGCTGGAACGCCTGCAAATCTGATGTGACTTTGAACAATCTGTGCCGACGGTGTTTATTTTGGGACAGCCCAAAAGGACATTATAATCCAGGTCACAACACCATCGCACTTTCACTCTGTTTTCTAGCTCTGAGTCACAGCTAACCTGACTAATCAAAAGAGACATGAAAGTGTTGCTCCTTTTGAACCAGAATCATTAGCAGCAGCAGCCTCAGGGACTAAGTGCCATTGCTAACAGCGCCCTCTCTAATCACAAGGAAGGTAGCTGGAATAAATGGAAATCAACAAAAGTCTACACAGTGACTTGAAATTTAACACTCGAGTTTCAATTCAAAGCTATTTGTGGTCTTCAGCTAGAAAAAATCTCAGACTCATATGTGACAAGAATTTATTACACAACATATCATTCTCTTTCTATTAGATAAAAGCTTGGCCTTTTGGGGACTTTTACTCAAAACAGTAGACCGAAGGTGCTACCAAGACTTCTGCATTGTGTCACGACTTGTTTCTAGAAGACTTTGATATCATTAAAACCAACAAAGAAAAAAAACATCTTTATCGTAAATGATCTGTGATCATCATTCAGCAGCTGAATGAAATGTGAAGCTGCCATATTTGTTGACCTTGCAAAATCTGTTTAATTTTTTACTTTAATAACTCCAAAAACATTATTTTCTAAATAGCAAACCTATTTTCTCACTTTTTTATTTTGTCCAGATTTGGTATTTTTCACCTAATGTTAAAAAATTTGGAAAATTTATTAGACCTGTTCAATACTAAAAAACTACATACAACATTTAATATCAATTTCAGCTTAAAAGAAAACATTTCTCAAAAAATATCTATAAAATCTAATGATAAACAGCCATCGTGATTGTGATCCTGAAAGTAATTGCTCAGATGTTTGTTTATATAAGTATATTAGTTGTGTTTTACTGTTTATAATTTTATGTGAAAAATCTTGAACATTTTATTGAAAATGTAATAAGAAAACATGTAAAATACTAATGACTCATTTTATGAAACTATATGTAATATACTGTAATATATATCACATATACTTTGCATGTAACTTTCCATAGAAGCTATTTTTTATTATAATTAAGTGGAAGTAGTTTGAGTATAACTTCTATGTAATTTCTTACAAGGCGTTTGTATAATTTGCTATTTCTCTTCCATTCCCCTTGTTATTGGTCTTTGAGATGGAAATTATTTTCTGACATTATGTTGACACACCACCTTCACTGGGTCAGATGAGTTTTTGTAATTATGTAAATCACCTCAGCTCGGACTGGGAGTTCAAGACGGTCAGAGAGTTTGAGACAAGGATCCTGAGGACTACTGTGGTTGAAGGTTATGTCAAAGTCTTTTTTTTTTTGAGTATGCAACTTAGCACAGGTGTAAGAATTTAGCATAAAAATCACATATGGTTTTGTTCTGCTGTAAGCAATTTGGTGGAGCCAAATGCTGTGCAAAACGTTTTTTAATTAATAAAGAAGACCACTCACTCTAGAATTTGACAGGTCTTTTTAACCTTTTTACAGATTACTGTCATCTTACATTCTAAAAAAAATGTGTCCACAAGGACTTTGTCAGGTAAGAGACACTACTAATATGTACAGCAAGAGAAGTAATGATAATATCTTATACAAGACTCACAAGAAACTTGCTTGTTAAGACAGGTCAGTCAGACTGAGGTATATAGCAACTTTCAGTTGGCTCACTTTGTGAAACATTCTCCTTGCCTCTTACAAAACCACTAAAGGTGTCAGGCCCAGTATTTGAATATTTTTTTCTTATTTTCTGAAACATCAGGCAGACTGCTTGGGTACTGGCAGCTGCTGCTGATAACAGACAACAACCACCTGGTACGTTATAAGCACGAAAGTCTACGTCTGAAGTTTATGACAGAACATCTGCAGTTATGATCAGCAGAGACTCGGTATATTGGTTACATCCACAATGTACACTACACACACAAGAGCATGATGGATTTTTAAAGAGAAGAAAATGATTACAGATTTTTACGGCTTTTTGATTGCCTCATCGAGGTAATGAGAACAGTGCTTGACATTTCATCACGTCGCCTTCAAGTGGTCAAGTAAAATCACAGATCTGTAGTGGCATTTACAGTTATGGTGGCTGTGAGTGCAGAGCCTGTAACCTTCTCACTTCCAGCTTATCTTTCTCACTGTAGCTCTGAAGGATTTAAGGGTTAAAAGCAACATCCATCTTTTACCCAGGTCTGAATGCAGGAATGCAGGTCTAGTGCTTCTGACATTTGGTATTACCTGCCTTCTTCGATTTTTGCTTAGGTCTTGAGTTATTATAGTACCTTTTAAGTTAAATGTCCCACACCATAAAGATGACTGAAAATAATGAAAATTTTACATAATCCCGTCCATTTTCTGTAACAGTGATGGTTGTTGTAAAAATAATTATAAAACTCATCAATTTGAGTGAGTTGTGAACAAATTAAGTGAAATTCAATAAACAGTGGTTCTGGTTTACCTCATTATTTTAACCTTAGTACAAAGAACAGTGTTTTGGGACTTACCTACATTTTCATAAACCACCAATAATGCTGCAAGCTTCACTGAAGGAAAGACACTGTCTTAATGTTACATAATATATAGAAGTAAGTTTAAAATGATAAACAGTTAAGAGAAGGTTTCTGTTTACATTGTTATCAATGTGTAGTCCAAGTGTCAAATGTAATTTTGTAGCACTTGCGGTGGTTAAATTTGATTAAGCCGAATGATTACAGGAGGTTTTGTATATATCTAATTTAGAATTAAAGACCTTTGCACATTACACCCACGCTGTATATTTGTACTACTGTGCATTTACCCAGATAAAATAAGGCTTTTAGTGATATACTTTACCATTAACATTACAGGATATGAGTCAGTGTTACAGCCCTAGCAGGTCTAGATTGTTTTGTTGTGTAGGCATTTAAAATATGCAGTTGATTCTACTCAGCGATCAGCGCTTTCAATAGAAAAGCTTAACCTCTTAAGCCCCAAGCCTACCTGATCTCCTGCCTTTTGCCCCCGTATCAGGGGGCGTTGGGGCTTAAGAGGTTAAGAGAGAAGTTGATCATTCAAAATGGCGAGTTTGGTCTTGTGAATGTCAGTGAGGGGTTGTGTTTTCCTGTGTGTAAAGGAGTTTGGTTTTGAATTACAGTACTGTGTTTTGAGCCAACCCTCATTTCTTTATATTTTGCTAGGAAAAAGGTGGAGTGGTTTATTGAAATGCAAAAACTTATATGGAAATACAGTGTATAAGGTAAAAGCAGAAGTTAAAAACAGAGTTTGTTAAATTCTGACAAATTTGCTTGATTTCTTTTTTGTCAGCCTTTCTTGTAATTTCTTTAAGTAGTCTCTGGGAATCTTTTCTTAGCTTCTTTAAGGACATTCAAAGCTCTTTTTTGGATTCTGGCTGCCGTTTGTGACATTCTCTGTCAGGATGATCCCACAATGCTTTAATAATGCTGAGGTCTGGGGAGTTGTGTTCTTCTGTTCAGGTGTACAAAGATCCCAAACACATTAGGAGTGTGCTTGGGTCATTGTTATGAAGCCGACACCTATCAGATGCTTTCCAGATGATATGGTAATAGTGAATCAAAATCCTAATGTACTTTTCTGCATTCATGATTTTACCAATTTTGACCAGACCTCCAACACCACAGGTTGAAATGGAAACTAAACCACGACAGAGCTCCGCATGATGCTGACTATTAATAATTTTGAGTAAAATGCAACTGAAATATATGTATATAGATTAGTTCAGTTCTTGTGTAATTTGGCATCCCTCAGTCTTTTCAGATTGTTTCCCTTCCCACTTCTTGACAGCCACCCATCCTTTGAGATGTTTTCCAGTGAGACTTTGGTTAACAGTGAATGGAATTTTATTTATTTATTTATTTGTTTGCATATTTCTTATGGACAGCACTTATACTATAAATACTATTCAGCTGCTATAGATAGGTTTTTTTGAAAGCCTGCCATTTCATCTTTGTCCTCCACTTGTCCAGATTTTTTTTAAGAACACGTTTCACACAATGGGAAGATATACATATTTTAGGTAATAGCTCTTCAGCAAACATCTCTGTTGTGGAAAAATACTTTTTTTTTATTCCTATCAAGCAGTGATATCTTTGGCATTGGCATTTTACAGCAAAATACACAAGGTACTTTTTTTCCCACTGGTTCACATAGTCACTGGTTCAATTCCTTGAGTTAGTTGCCTTTTTAAGTGTGGATGCATCACAGGTCAGTTCAACAAATAAACAAATTATTCTTCTGAAAATGATCAGGTACAAGAACTGCACTGAAAAGAGTGAAAAAGCAGCCAGTGCTCAAATATCACTTTAAAAATGCCAAAAGTCTTGCTCTTTGGAAACAAAATATAAAGAAATGAAACTGCATGTCACACTGCTGCACAGTAAGCTGTGGTGTTCATGGACAGGGGTAGGTTGGCACGCAGTACAGCCAGCAGAGTCACGCGAATAGCTCTACCTACTGTGACCTATGCGACCCACAACCCACCATCAAGACTCTATGTGTATGAGTGATGTGTTGCATGAGGGTGTAGGGGAAAGAGAGGGCCGGGACATGCAGAGGCGACCACCAGAAGGTGAGAGCCAGGAAACATCTTGCTCTGTAGGCACCCTCATTTCCCACATGCTGACACAGGGTGATGTAGTGTTCGCAATGACAATGTTCCAGAGCACCACCAAGTCCTGTACAGGCATCCACTACAGGCATCTATGGGCAGCAAAATGTCAACCATGTCACAGTTTTGTGGAGAAGCTGGCTTCAGTGAGTCTTCGAGGCTGATGTTCCCCCATCTTCCAAATCCCACTGCAAATAAAAAACACAACTTCTATGGAGGTCTCATTATTGGCATAATGTGATATTTTGAGTCCTCTGGGTCTCTCCGTCAGTCCCCTGAGTGAAACTATGTAAAGTGCCTGTGTGCAGGCTAGAATTAGTTAACGTTATTCTCGGCCACCGCCTCAGAAATTATGCAATATGTGGTGATGCATTATTTACATGTGTAGATGTGCTCCAATTAAAGTCCGTTTCAAGAATGAGTTTAGGACTATGATAGAAGGGCTGCATGCTAATGAGAAAACCCAATATTCTAGATGCCCCTAAGTTTTACTAGAAAGAGACAGCATAACCTAACACAAAATGGGCAGATAGAGAACTAACGCAATGTACCATAAGGTCCATGCATTTAAATTGTTGCCAAATTTAACAAAGAGACATCAATTTAGGACATCATTTTGAGAATGGCAAAGACATAAAAGAACTTGCTTTTCATCTGCAAATTACAGTGTTATTCTACAGTATAAATGCTTGTCAGGCCAGGAGAAGTAAAACAAGCCTCGCTGGCCATTTGACTGGCAGCTGGAATAAAGGCGCACACAAAATCTGAGACAGTCCAAGTCACCGTGACAAATGCAGAATCTGTAAAACAAGAAGAGCGGAGGTTTTTACAGTTGGTGTTTGAGTGGGGACGGTGAAAACACATTTGTGTTTCTGCCAGCAGAGACTTGAGTTCTCACACAGCCAGATGGCTGGTACTGGTGCTGTCTTCATTCTCCTATCTGGGGCAGCTAAAATAGATAATTACACACCTTGGTGCCAGTAACTGGCTGCTACACATCAACTGAAGTGGATGAGTGTGACTGCTACCCATCAGTAGCACACTAAATGAGATATCTAGTTTATTACATTTAGCAACAATTAGTAAAGTGTTTTCAAGGTTTGTTAGAAATTGCATCTGTACACTTTCTTGTGTGTACATGTCTATACATAGGAATAGTAGTGGTACAATAGCTATATCAAGCTATATAGTTTATGTCTTCCATATTTCCAACTATATCCATAATCACATACTGTGTATGCTACCATTGTATAGTGTATTATCTTACTTTTTTTCTTCTTCATTGATTGTACTTATTTGTATTTTTGTATTTCCTTCTGATATCTGTACCTGAGCTGAGGTGACGCAAAAATTTCCCCGTTGTGGGATCAATAAAGTCTTATCTTATCTTATCTTATCTTTCATTGAGCCTTTGCATTGATCTGGCCAGTCTGCAGCTTTTAAAGATGTTTACTCCTGAAGACATATACACAGTTAATGTGTTGATAATGGTGGTGAAGAGCAATGTCTAACATATTAGTGGTAAATCTCCAATAGGTTTTCAGTTGGGTTTGAGATCTGACCCCTTGTGTCTTATGGATGTGGCCATTAATATACTGGAAGAGCTGACTTCCATAAGGAGCCATTCAATAAAACCGATAACTCAGAATAACTTTGCATTGATTTACAGAGACATGGTCCCAAAGCATAACAGAGCTACAAAATCACCAGTCTAGGGATAAAGGTTTCAGTTTTTTCCCCTGTCTCCAGTCTGTACATTGTGTACAAATAATCTGAAATAACCTTAAATACTTAAGGAGTAACCTTAAATACTTAAGGATAATTATAGGGTTAAAATCTACAATAACAACCAAGTACACAAACTAACACATTATTTCTCAACACATAGAGTGGCAATTTAGAAAAAAAAACTCCCTATACTACATTCAACAGAAAACTATAAATGCAATGGATTGGAGCTGACTGAGCTGTAAACAGTGTGCAGTGTCAAAGCACTGCAGGTACACTGTTCAAATGGAAACAAAATGTCTATGAGATGAAACTTCAGGACATATATGTTATTTTTCTTCCTACAACAAAAGATTTGAGCTATTTCCCATTTTCAGCATGTTTACTTGTGCTGGAAGAGTGCTGTTGGAAGTTTGTGTATACAGTGTAGGGTGCACTGCTAAATCAGTCTGCAGGTCAGAAAGGTGTCTCTCGAAGCCTCCCTACTTTCTGCCTGGAAGACAATTGAGCCTCATAAATACCCTCCTACAAGTCCACCATCTCTGTTATGAATTTATGGTAAGGTTTCTTTTTAGGCCCAGAGTCCATCGGGCTAAAATGAGCTGTGGGTCAGGAGGTGCTGCGTGTATTTTCCCAGTGGGAAAGGACACAGAACGTAATAAATGGCTTGTTAACCACAGGAGAAACCACATGGAAAGGAACAGCATGAGGAAAAAAGCCTGAGACTTAACAACAAAAATGGTGCAAAGGTCAGGAGGTCTGCAGCTACATTTCTCCTGTGGATAGCTAATAAATGAATAGCTAAGGAGAAATAGGTCAGGGGACATAAAAAACTCACATAGTCCTTTTGCATTCTGGCTAGCCTGGCCAATGCAAAATCATAAGGGAAGAAATGTTTTGATTTTCTAAATAGATAAATAAAATTCTTACTAATCTGCAGAAACCCCATTTCGACCAGCCAGTTTAAAAGCTGTGATTTTTAACCCCAGTTCATTTCCATAATATCGAAGTGTGCCAGTTACCTTGAGAGGAAAAAGACATGTAATTCTTTAGTCCAATAGCAGAACAGGTTAAGATTTAGTTTCCCAGCCTCTCAGTTACAGAGCATTTGATAAATAACCAGTCGACCTGCTGCTCTGTCTCAGTTATTAGTGTGTCTCAGAGGTGAAGTCACCAGAGGAAGACAAAAGGCTGCCACATAGCTGTCACCAACACATCTGTCTTACCAGGTGTGACTCTTAATGCCATTTTATTTTGAGCCTCAGAGGGAAATAACACAGCTAATTGATAAGGTCTTTGGGTTCAAGCTGTTCTCATATCTTGATGGGCTTTTGCATTTAACCCTTTGGAGAAGGGGCAAGCACTGCAAGCATGCTATTAATTAAAGCCTGTGTCTGTGACTTTAAAGATGATACATTACAGCAAGTGGAGTTACACTTTGATTAATAAGCTTCCAGATACACAAACTGACAATCGTTAATCATCATTATTTTACGGCATCTCAATTGGAGTTTAATATAACACTCCACTAGGAGCTTAGCCATTAGTCACAGTATTTGTAGATAAAATAAAATATGATGTAAAATTTAATTATAGTTGTTTATCGTGCTTTGGGCATGTTCTCGTTTGACAAAACAATTCTATTTTCATGTCCACATGAAGTTTTTTTTTTGCAGAGCTAAAACCAATAGAGAAAAATACATGTGAAAATGGCTACATGATGAGTTTTTCTCAATGCAATATGTGTTCTTTTTTTCTTTTTTTTTTAATAATAACCTGCTTAGCTGAGTGGTTTATTATTGTGACAACTTGTTCATTAAATTTATTTAGTTAAAAAAAAATCAGCTCTTGATTGATGGTTATCCAGTTGTTCCCATTATAGGTGACAGGTGTTCACATTCAACAATTTTAACTCCCTGCAGGCAAAATCTGTTTTGTGCATGAATGAATAGAGAGACATGCCACAGACCTGCTCCCCTTTTCCAAAAGTTATCGGTGACATTTTTAATTCATGTACCTTCCTTGCTTCTCCCTGAGGACAACTCTTTTTCTCTCTTTTATTGATATTTATGGTGTGATGCTGTCTGGGTGCGGGGACTGTGACAGCTCACTCTCCAAAGCAGCACTTGGATTGTTTGCTGCTGTGCGCAAAGCAATAACGTATTTGTCACCAAATGCCAAATGCAATACACTGCACTGTTCATCTTTTTGCGTTCCATTTTCTGTACAACAAAGTAAAAACATGTCCTACTTTCCCATGGCAGGTAAGAGATTATGTGGGGAAATCTGAAATATTTGGTAAAACTACAAGCCATTGCCCACAGGAACAAGTGGCTTAATGTTTCATTCATGAACGTAAATGAAAACATTAAACTTTTATCGTTACATGAGATTCAGAAAAATCTAGGACAATGCACCTATACCGCAACACAGATATGGAAACAAACTGATGTAACTAAAAAGAGACATTAAAGAATAAGGTTGAGGATAGAATGCTAGCACTTAAGTTTTAGAAAGAAAACGGGACAGTGTATCGCTCTATTTTATGTCTGAAATTCTGTGATTATCTGAACTTCCATGTATTTCGTTATATAGATAACATACTTACTGTTGAGTTTGTGAATTTTTTTTAAAAATGCCTTATTTTAGACTGAATGCAGCAAGTCATTTACCAGTCAGTTGTTAAGCTAGTAGCTGTATTGTGTGAATAGGCTTTGACTGCATGCATAATACTGAGTTCTTCTAGAATAAAAGTTACACACTCACATGCATAAACACCAAAATATAGCCCGACACATTTAAATCTGAACAAACCCTGGCCCACCTAGCTAGCTAGGAGTATCAGTAGCATTAGAATCAGCAAATCACCATGGAGCTCATCTATTTACCAGGCTTCCATGGTAAACTATCTTAGCCATGTAAAATCATGGATGGAAATAAACTTTGTTAACCTGAACAATTAAAAATGTATGTTATTTGGAGAACCCTCTTACATTGGTAAAATGGTGCATTCAGTTTTTTAGCTTCTCATTGTCACTCAGTTGCAAGGAACCTTGGTGCTCCTTAATGTTGCTGTTGTGAGCTGCTACCATATAAATAAAACTGAACTGAGCTGAATTTACTTGATTTTAACAGTGCTTTTAGAACTTGATAAACAGATGATATAGACAAGCTTTTTTTCAGTTAAGTCTTTAAGTTGCTTCAATGTTGGCCTTGATCAATCTTGATCTGTGCCTGTAGGTTGTACAAATTAGAGTAAAGAATCAATGAGATCACATCACACATGTACTGGTCTCCCTGCACTGGCTTCCAGTCCATTTCAGGATCCAGTTTATAATTGTATTACTTGGTCTTTATAGACTCAATAATTTGGTGCCACCTTAATTGAACCTGTACTGTGAGGTAGTCGGACTTGAACGTCAAGGAAGGTGGTAGGGAAGCAGACTATGCAGACATTTCAGATTTCCAGAGGTGAGCAATTTATTTACAGTGAACTCAATTTAATGTGTAACTTAACAAAACTCCCCCCCAAAGTAACTCAATTAACAAAACTCAACAGTACATGAATCTGATAACACAGCTCACCTCTCCTCTCTTAGCTGAATCTGGCTTTAAATAGGGCCATCAATTTCCCTTCAATTAGCCAGCCAGTACCACTCACTTGAACTGAGGGATCTAAAACTCTACACAGATGATTCAAAAAAGACACAAACCTCACACTTCTAATTAGCACATTTACACAACTAAATGGCTGTATTAACGAAAAGAAAAAGATCCAACAAATCCCTTTAGACCTTGAAACAAACAAATGGAAGCATTTCTATGGAAAAAGAAACCCCTCCACTTGGTTCGACCTGCTGATGTCATGTGTGACATCATCAGAACTTAAAATGAGGAAATGCTAGGCGGCGTTTCCCCACACCTGACCCACATGAAGTCTGAAAAGAAAGAACAAAGTAAGTATGAACAAATGACTTAATCTTTAACATAATAAAATATAAAGAAACATGTAACTGAGTGTTTGCCTTAATTTACAGACCGTTTGATTTGCCGGCATCAGAACGCTTACACAAACAAACCCGGTATAGTAAGTGCAGCAATGTGACCTGACAAATAGCAAATCATAGTCTCAGTCTCTTTGAGACTGAAGAAGTCACTTGGATGAGTGACGAAACGTTTCTCCCACTCAAAACGTTGTGTCCAGATAAACAGAATCAACCTTTTGGGATTTACTTATCTGGATGATTGAGGATGCATCAAGGCAAAATATACTAAAATATTTTCAGGCTTGTGCATTTTGGTTCACTTTAGGAAAAGTCATAACATTTCAGGCAAAATGAATTAAATTTGGGTTATTTTTGTAAAATCTGTAAACAGGTCAAATTTGACCTATTTATTTTTGTAAGGGTTAAACCACTGTTAAAAATGTACTTGTTCTTGCTTGATTTCACATCTAGTTGAATAGGGTATTCTGACCTTTGTCGTGCAAACAGTCTTCTTTATTTCTACTATTGTTTATCAGATGATGATTTATTAAGCTTTATTGCATATTTTAGTGTACTTATTGGAGTTTTAGTGATTGTTAATTATATGTATATTTGACATAACTTGCAAAGCACTTTGGTCATCTGAGGTCATTTTAGACGTTTTATTGAAATAAACTTTCACTTGAGTTTTCCTTCATTTTTCATAGACTACCAATTACGTTGGTAATTAAAACATCAAACAAAACAAAAACACAAAACTATAAAAATAAGGACCATTAAGTAGTAAACAACAGTTATTTAAAAAGGTAGATTTTATTGAAACCATTTGCTCTGGCATCTAAGAAAGGATTGTCATCTATCTGATACATATCTAAAAGCTCGGAAATTGTGCATTGAATAATGATAAGTCTTTTTATAAATGGCTGTGTTACATGGGGCTATTACTGTTTGGCATAGTGCATTGGTGTCCTACAGTAGTTGGCAGAAACCTTGGGAAAGATAGCTTGAAATGGAATCAGAACCATGAAAATAATATCCTTTTAACAACCCAGGCATCTGGATTGGGGAGATCATGGGGTTAAGCCTTGTTATAATATTTCTCCCACAACACTGAAGCCTTGTCAACAGAAATGTCTGTTCCATTCATTTATATCTCTTTAGGGTACAGACCTAATCACTGAATACATTAAATGTGATTGGCTGAATTTGTGCAGATAAATCTAACTTCTCGTAGATCTCATTCCTGACTAAGCCAATTTAATCGGATGGATGAAAATGAGAGCTCAGCCATGCTTTCGTAATAGTTTGCACTGTTATGTCCGATTTGTCACTCAGTGGTAGCAAGAAAGCATCACATGTCGGAGGTGCCTGGGGTTGGTTTGCCATTAAAAAGCTTCATTTTTATCAGCATTACACTGAGGGCAGTGAAACCACTGAATGGAATAAACCTAATTGGTATTTCCAAGGGTTTAATGGTGTGACACTGTAGCTGTCCAGTCTTGTCTATTTTCAAATGAAAACACATTGTTCATTGTTAATACCGAAACAACCTAGGATTGGTGAATGTCAAAAAAAGCAGGTTTTGTTTTGTACTTGTAAACTTAACCGGGCCAAATGTGGTTAATGTGTGGAAAATGCCTCTTTGCTAATGCTTCAGTGTTATGTGGTAATTAGGGTTGGGAATTGATAAGATTTCGATTTCATGATCAATATCACTAATCGAATCAATTCCTTATCAATTCTCTTGTCAATTCTCATTGGGTTTTCATTGAGTTCTCATTGGCTCTACTTTGAGAGTCACCATCATCACTAAGCAGCATATTAAAGACATTACATTTGTTCAAATGAATTACATGCTGTATGGTCAAATGTGTTTGTTGGAGGTATTTCCCCCTTTTTGTTGTGATCAGTGTTGGGGTCAATACTCAAAAGAGCTAATGTATTACCAATATTGCACAGAACACTTTTCTTAAAATCAGTGTAGAAACAGAGGCTTCAGTCTGACTGCTCACCAAAACTTTTGTTGCTCATTAAAGTTCAGGGTTTTAGCTGCTGGGCTGGGCTCGGTATGCACTCAGCTAACATCAAAATGGGTCTTTGGCTAGCTTAGCATTAGCATGCAGATACTTGCAAATACCTGAAATTGTGTTAGCAGCAAAATCCCATTCTTTCTGTCCCAAATGCAGTTTGCACTTTACCATTGTTGCTTCCTCGTGATGATACAATAAAAATAAAAGTAATGTCAATATCCACGCTGTAGACTAGGCAGCTATGTTCCTCTTTCAGCACAGCTGATTGGCAAGTGGAACCTAGAAGCAGAATTGATAGGCAAGCAGACTAACAATCCAGAAGAACTAAACTATTGGGAACTAGTTTTTCTAGAGAACAGCACAGATTACAGAAACACGTTACACCCAACACTGCTTATATACTTACAACAGTTTTACTCAATGACATGCAAATCAGTTTATAACTTTTATGTAATGTATAATGTGTTTTTGTTTTTATCTTTGGTTGATATCCTATCTCTTGCCATTAAAATAAAATTACCATAAAAATTAGACTGTTTATGTCTGTGTGAGCAAACTTGCAAATTCAGCAGAGAATCTAATTATTATTCTCTCCACTCTATAGTTAAGACCATAAATATTTGGACAAAGACAACTTTTTTAAAATTTTGGTTCTGTACATTACCACAATGAATTTTAAATGAAACAACTCAGATGCAGTTGAAGTGGAGACGTTCAGCTTTAATTCAGTGGATTAAACAAAAAGATTGCATAAAAATGTGAGGAACTAAAGCATTTTTAACACAATCTCTTCGTTTCAGGGGCTCAAAGTAATTGGACAAATTAAGTAACTGAAACTAAAATGGTCTTTTCTAATACTTGATTGAAAACCATTTGCTGGAAATGACAACCTGAAGTCTTGAACTCATGGATATCATGAGTTGGGTTTCCTCTTTTTTAATGCTCTGCCAGGCCTTTACTGCAGCGGCTTCCAGTTGCTCTTTGTTTGTGGGCATTTCTGTCCGAAGTGTAGTCTTTAATAAGTAAAATGCGTGCTCAGCTGGGTCAGGATCAGTGACTGACTTGGCCATTCAGGAATATTACACTTCTTTGCTGTATGTGTTGGGTCATTGTCCGTTTGTATTATGAAACGCGCCCAATCAATTTGACTGCATTTAACTGCACTTGAGCAGATAGTATGTCTCTGAACACCCCAGAATTAATTCGGCTGCTTCTGTCCATCGTCATTTTACATGTTTTTAGCAAAGTCCAATGTAGCTTTTTTTTTTATTCTGGAGGCTTATGAGTGACTTGTACATCATTGTAGCAATTTCTCCGGTTTTCCTGTTTTTTTTCATCACTTAAGGCTGGCTTGTTTCACCTACACGAAGAACTCCAGCAAAATCTTCTAAATACAAGCACCACACCTTAAATCAATTCCAGGCCTTTTGTCTGCTTAAACCATGATGGCATAATGAAAGAATTGCCACACATGCTCATGAAAGCATTAAGTCAATTGTCCAATTACTTTAGTCCCTTTAAAGAGAGGGTGGAACATGTTAAGGAGCTGAAACCTTTAAACACTTCATCCAATTTGAATGTGGATACTCTCAAATGAAAGCTGAGCATCTACACATTATGTCTATTTCTGGAATAAGTTTCAGTAAACGGGTAAAAAAAAAAAACTAAATTTGTGTCAGTGTCCAAATTCATATGGACCTAACTGTAGCTCTCCCAAAGTTTTCCAGCAATTTGGGATTGGCTTGCAATTCAGAAACTACTAAAATGGGCTCAAGCATGAGGTCATTTTAAAATCATTGTGAAAACATTCACTCATTACTTTTAGTAACTAAAAAAAAGAGAAGTGGAATTTACATGGCTGACTGGCATAAAGGGCTGTCAGCTAAATTACACAAGGCAGCAAGCCGGCATTCAAAACAAAATTGCCATTTTGTATTTTTTCTTGAATTTAGTAGCAAAAAATATGGAATGATAAAAAAAGAACTTCTGCTGTGATTACAATTTGTAAGGATTTGAGTTGACATTAATTTTGTATTTCTTACCACTATACAACAGGTTAAGGAACTAATGAGCTCTACGCATGAAAAAGTAACACATTTGTCTGCTTGAAGCTGTCTGCCCTGAGCTGCTGACCCTGATTTGATGCTTGGGGAGTTGAGTGTATCTTATTCTCAACAGCACTCACCTTGCCAACCTAACAACGACCCCTTACGCTCTCCACAGAGCCACACTAAGCTTTCAGGTTTCATACACGGTAATAACTGGGCTGCCATGTTGGCAGGCTCCAGTGTTCTCCATCCTTAAAATCACTGGTGGCCTTCTTGGCAGCAGTTAACAGGTCTGCACAAAGAGAACAGACTGTTTCCAGATTTCTCTTGTCAGACTCTCTCTATTTTCTGTGTGGTGGCTATTCATCATTATTAGCTAGAATTCAATTTGATGTTGCTCTCACTGTTCCCATTATTGACAACATAGCCTATTTCAGACTTTGCAGCAACTAGTTTGGATTATTTACTGCTGGGAGCTGTAGAAGGGTGCCAAATGGATCAAGCAGTGTAAAATACTTCTCAGCTGCATTGATTTTTGTAAAGTGGAACATCCTCAATGATCATAAAGTCTTGAACTGAAATCTAAATTCAGCGATTTAAAAAAAGAAAAGAAAAACAACTTTAATAATTAAGTGGTTGAACTGTTGTATATGGAATAGAGTCAAAGGAGCTTGCAAAGAAAAGCGTCTGGACTTCTTTAAGTTACTTGAAGACGTTTCACCTCTCATCCGAGAAGCTTCTTCAGTTCTAAGGTCAAATGGTGGAGAGTCCCAGATATAAACCTAGTGGGAGTGTCCCCCCACAGAGGGACAAAAGGACCCCCTGATGATCCTCTAATCGCCTGAGCCAAGGTGTGGAACTGGGTGTGGGTCCCAATCAGCCAGAGTTTCGGGTGAGTTCATTGTGAAACCTGGCCCCACCTTATCATGCGGATTCCTGAGGTCAGATGGCCCAGGATGTGAGTGGGCGTTAAGGTGGCCTTCACAACACTACAGATTACCATACAAAGATCACTACTCTCCTCAGTGACAACAATACCTATGAAGCCTTAAAACGAGACCCCACAAGCAGCTACAAAAAGAAAGTTATAGCTTGCCTTCAAGACTAGAAAAGGACAAAATCATTGACCGCCTTACTTATCACCGCCTTTACCCAGGGGATGCCATACCCTGCATTTACGGACTTCCAAAAATCCACAAGGAAGCTGTCCCACTCAGACCCATAGTCAGTAGCATAAACTCAGCCACTTACAACATTGCAAAACACCTTGCTACCATCCTTGCTCCTCTCGTGGGGAACACCCCACACCACATCAAGAACTCCACCGACTTCACTGACAAGGTCCAGAAACTTACCCTGGATCCAGATGAAACCATGGTGTCCTTTGATGTAGTCTCTCTCTTCACGTGCATACCCACCACGGAGGCAGTGGAGACTGTCAGAAAACGACTACAAGAAGACAGCTCCTTGGAGGACAGGACCAACTTCACACCCGATCAGATTTGCACACTGTTAGACCTCTGCCTCACCACCACATATTTCAAATACAACGAAGGCTATTACAGACAAAAACATGGCTGTGCCATGGGCTCCCCCGTGTCACCTATTGTAGCCAACCTTTACATGGAGGAAGTGGAAAGGAAGGCTCTTGGCTCTTTCAAAGGAAGAGTACCCAGCCACTGGTACAGATATGTAGACGACACCTGGGTCAAAATCAAGACACAAGAAGTGGAATCCTTCACTGCGCACATCAACGCTGTGGATAAAAACATCAAGTTCACCAGGGAAGACACAAAGGACGACTGTTTGCCTTTCCTGGACTGCGCTGTGCACATTGGCAACCTCAACATTGAAGTTTACCGGAAGCCCACACACACGGACCAGTACCTCCTGTTTGACTCCCATCACCCTCTGGAACACAAACTTGGAGTAATTAGGTCCCTACACCACCGGGCAGAACATGTTCCCTCTAAGCCTGAAGGGAAAAAGAAGGAACACACACATGTAAAGGAAGCTCTCAAAACGTGCGGCTATCCTAAATGGGCATTTTTAAAGTCAGCAAAGAGGCACAGAAAAGAAGATCAGACACCAGCGAGGGAGGATAAGAAGGACAGACGCAACAACATTGTCATCCCCTATGTAGCCGGTGTATCAGAGAAACTCAGGAGGGTTTTCTCCAAGCATGACATCCCGGTGTACTTCAGACCCAGCAACACACTCAGACAAAAACTGGTTCACCCGAAAGACAAAACGTCAAAACACAGACTTAACAATGTGGTGTATGCCGTACAGTGCAGCGAGGAATGCCCAGACCTCTACATTGGAGAGACCAAACAGCCACTTCACAAGCGCATGGCACAACACAGAAGAGCCACCTCCACAGGACAAGACTCAGCTGTCCATCTGCATCTTAAGGATAAAGGACACTCTTTCGAGGATGCCAATGTTCACATTTTGGACAGAGAGGACAGATGGTTTGAAAGAGGAGTGAAAGAAGCCATCTATGTCCACTGTGAGCGACCATCTTTGAACAGAGGCGGTGGTTTACGACACCAACTCTCTGCCGTCTATAATCCAGTTTTGAGATCCCTTCCCAGACGCCTTAACGCCCACTCACATCCTGGGCCATCTGACCTCAGGAATCCACATGATAAGGTGGGGCCAGGTTTCACAATGAACTCACCCGAAACTCTGGCTGATTGGGACCCACACCCAGTTCCACACCTTGGCTCAGGCGATTAGAGGATCATCAGGGGGTCCTTTTGTCCCTCTGTGGGGGGATACTCCCACTAGGTTTATATCTGGGACTCTCCACCATTTGACCTTAGAACTGAAGAAGCTTCTCGGATGAGAGGTGAAACATCTTCAAGTAACTTAAAGAAGTCCAGACGCTTTTCTTTGCAAGCTCCTTTGACTACGATGACCTGGATGACTGAGAACCTTCACAGATATATGGAATAGACCTTGGTAAGAGTTACCACAGCTCTTACTGGCTCTGTGAGAATCACAGCAGTATGAAAGCAACCTAACATGCAGAAGGAGGAAATAATTGATCTTCTCAAAATCTATCAAATCTGGTGTCAGTGTATATGATCAGACCCTTTTTGAATGATGTGTAATCACAAAGTTTCACAAATCTGCCAGTAATAATATGATAACCATATCTGGTTTAAAATTATCCTATGTGTTCCTGATAGGTTTCCTCAGTTGTGGCTTTCACTGGAGATTATCTTCTTAGATCTTTTGATAGCTATGTGGAAATTTCTTTCTGACCACTTACACTTTGCATCTTCTGCATAAAGGCACAAAAAGTGTCATAAAAGCAAACCCCGCAATTGGATTTTATTGTGACAGAGAATGAAGTGAGTTAGTATCGTTTGTACCCTCCAAAAAAGTCCTGTAACTTCATAATACCATGTGAACCCACTGGTACTCACCATAGTTCAGCTCGTTCTTCCTCAGATTCCTCGGGGTGCTGAAGTGGAAAATAAGAAGTCGCGGTTCTGGTTGCATTCATGATGCATCTTCCTTGAAGGTTGCCACTGCAGACTGTTCTGAAAACTCCTGTCTGGTTTCTGGTCCATAACTGGAAAAAAATGTATGACTAGGAATCCACACCTTGAAAGTTAGAGATAGTAGGCAAACATAATGAATCATAATTATGGATCATTTGAGGAGTACTCTAAAGGTAGCTGTCATGCTAACAGTGTTCCACAAGGACATGGCCTTGAAGGCAAAACAAACCGAAAATCTTATTGTTTTTACCCCTCAACAATAAAAAGCTGATGGGGTATTCTTGTCACCCTTTCAGATGGGTGGCATGTACACCCAAGTTTGCAAATGCGATAACTCAATAACCAGGTGAAGCAGGATTTTCAACTTCATCCCATAGCTGCAACTACTAAAAATCTCATATAAATTTGTGAGCTCGACCTCAAGGTCAAGGTTAATATGTAAAGTTTATTGAAAATCTTGTGACTGCAAAACCCAAGATGTAAATCACCTAGGATTTTGATATTGATACCATAGGTGCATCAAGAATTTCAGACTAGTTTGAATCGCAGTCACCTCGACCTCAAGGTCAAGGTCACATATTACTAACTCGAGAAAGGAGCAATGTAGGATTTTCAAATTCATCCCACAGGTACAGATACTGAGAAGCTTTCACGAGTTTTCTGAAAAAAACCTAAGACTTTCAAATTTATACCACTGGCCAATGCCAGTATTTTTTATGTCTATGGTTAAAGTCATGGAACTTTTTGATTGCACTTTGATAGGAAATAACATCTGGAAATTATTAAAATGTCTGGAAACCAGTAGGTGTTGAGGGCAATCGCCATCTCTGTTCTTTTAGATTACACAGGAGCAGCCTGCTTTGTGCACTCAACTGAAACAAAACTGGGCATAAACTAAAGTGACAGAGCTGCTATTGACTTTCATGGGAACAGAATTAACTTAAGTCTGTGCAATTTATTCCCCCCATGTAAGCTTTACTCCAGGCCTCGAGTGATCCCTCAAAGTCAGTTACAAAGTTTGGTAAGTAGCATAGCTAATGTCATTTGGAAATCAGTGCCAAACTGCTGAATTCAAGACTAATGAATAAACAGGTCTATGGATGATCAAATTCATCTAAATAATTAAAAAATAAACCAAGACCTGCAATTTTGAGCCTTTTTTGTGTCTTTAAGCTAACTGTTGTTGATGTTTCTCAACATTTTGCATTATGTGTTTGTATTGTTTAGTTATATGATTGATAGGCAATATTTTTAGATTATAATAACAAATAATAAAGGTTATATTTAAAAAATATTGAGGTAAAATTAAAAATGTGGATTATCTATTATCAGTGTTGGGAAGGTTACTTTTAAAATGTATTCCATTACAGATTACAGAATACATGCCCCAAAATGTATTCTGTAACATATTCCGTTACGTTACTCAATGACAGTAACGTATTCTGAATACTTTGGATTACTTAATATATTATCATGCTGTTTACAACTACATGAATGTACTATTGCTGTGATTTATTACTGTTACTGAAGGTCCGCGGCTCCGAACCGTAGTAAAGGGACCTCTGGCTAATACGGTGGGTTCTGTGTCGGGCTCGTAGCCGAAAACTAGCTATACTTTGTTGTCTGGGTCAACTTTGCTAGCAAGAGACAGAGAGAGGCGTTGAAAGGCTGCTCCAACGGAACTTATTGTTTTTGGAGGAAAACGGCTCCCGTTTTTGCTCGATGACAGCTTGTACTTTTCCTTTTTCTCCCTTGTGAGGAATTAGAGATATATTTTACTGCTATTGTTAATAATCATCATCATTTCCATTGCATTAATAATACAATCTGCAGTATTGATATTGTATTCAGGTGTTTAAACATATTGGTACCCAATTAGCCTTTATTATAGGTGCAGTTATAACCACTCTAAACTGTTGAGTTGAATCTATAATCTTAAATGCTTTTGAATGCTTGTTATAATCTTAAATGTGTACGTGCTGGCCTTCTGTCTGGTGGAAAAGGTTATAAGGTTCAGCTGGTGAGGCAAGAGGTGAAACTGAGTGCATTTCATGATGACACACACACACACTCACACATTAGATAGACTCATGTATAGGTGAGAGGTTAATCATGTTTGCTTGTAACTCTAAAATTGTCTCTGTAAAAGAGGAATAGTTTCTTGCTGTCTCTGCAAAAAAGAGGAACAGTTTCTTGCAGGGTATGGGTCTTACAGACGCTCACAGACACATAACGGGTATGGCAGTCCATTCTCCCTGCAGCACGGACTACACTGCCTATGATGCTACATTCTTTAGAGTTATACCGGTAGCATTCTGCCTATTAGCTTAGCACAACAACAACAAAAAGGCCTCTCTCACCCAGGAAACACGCAGAGAGAGACCGTCACCCTGTAACCATGGCAACCGTAACGCTGCCACCTGGAACAACAGAACGTAGCTGTCAAACAAAACCCAAAAAGTCCTGACCCGCCACAATATGAAACAGGAAAGTACCGCCGTGTAATCCACTTATTTCAACAAAGTAACTGTATTCTAAATACCACCTTTTTAAACGGTACCTGTAACGGAATACAGTTACTCATATTTTGTATTTTAAATACGTAACGGTGGTACATGTATTCCGTTACTCCCCAACACTGTCTATTATACATACATAATTCATTGAGCAACATGTGACATTGCTTAGCTGTGTCACCCTGTATTTGTTTTCCAAACATGCCATGCATAGAACAATTAATTTCACTGCTTGTATTAATAAGCATCCTATATTAATACAACAGGGGGCTACATTAATAGTCACAGCATTGTAGCGTGGCTAACGGGGTCTGATCGCAGTGTGTAAAACCAACACAAAATTTATCACACAATGATGCACATACACAATGATGATTATACACATGTAGCTGTGTGTGTGAACAGACCTTGCTGTGTTAAAAGATGGTGATTTTGCACTAGCTTGATGAAGCATGTTTAAGCCTCTATTCCCACAGGGCACTTTAATTAACGTATTAAATATTACAAGATGGTGCAATATTAATGTCTCAGACATGGGGCCGTCCCATTTTCTTTTCCCAGTGTATACAAAAACACTACATAACATGCATGTATGTTTGCTTACATGTTTGGGTTTATGTGCGTAAAATATGCTTCCATGCGTTTGTGTATGTGGAGTGCGTTTGAGGATTCATTTCATAGTTCGTACTAATGAAGTGTTGGAAGCATGTCTCTTTCAGTTGCAGCCAACTGCCAAAAGCACCGCAGAAAAGACGAATGATTTTTGTTTGTTTTGGGTTTTTTTTTTTTTTTTTCATTTTGTTTTGGCACTTAAAATTTGGCTTCCTGACTTGGGATTGAAAAATAGATGCTTCTGGAACTGATTCTGTGGAATAACAATACAGTCTACTATCCAAGACCTTCAAACGGCACTGATGACACATTTTTCTGATTGAGTTGTCATGAGTTGACTGGTTTTATTGCTCTTGTATCAGCAGCAAAGATGCACAAGCTGTTGACAGCAGAAGCAGCCAAATATGAGTCAATATATCTAAATATATATCAGGTCAACAGAGACAAAAATAGATTCTGGTTTGGAATGTAACTGGGAAAAGATGACAGCATACTATCACAGGGGCTCTTTTTCAGTTTTCCCAATACACTGATGTACTTATTTATTACATTTTACATTTTCATTTATTACATTTTCTAAACTTCCTAAATTCTAGAGAGACGTTAAAGTGAAAATAAAATCCTGATGGCCCTTATTTTTCACAAAGTGTTATGAAATTCTTTATTCACCCTTAGGCTTGTACTGTTTACAAACAGCTTTCCACATGTGCCTCACAGAACTACACATGAACTTGTGCTCAATTTGAAAGTGTTGATACGTGAAATGAAATCAGATAAATTTATTTAACTACTGTAATTAATCCATGTAATTTATTTAAAAAGGAAATAGTGCACTATTAATCCCATTAAATCTAGAAGTGCTATTTTGCATTATTTTATTTACATTTACCATGCAAAAAGAAAATCTGATGCCATGCCACCCACTGATGGATGCAACAGGAAAAGTTCAACAGGATTTTTAATTGTTAACACAAGTAAATATAACAACTTAGAATTCTACTTCAAGTTTTAGATAATCAATCTTCTGTTGTCTTTTCTAGTTTTGAGTCCAGCTTGCTCAGACTTCAACACAGCTGTGGCTTTCCTGGATTCCACAGACATAATCACTGGTAAGTTTTGAGTGGGACAGGTTGACACACTGGGGAGGGGTATGCGACGGAGGAGGACAAACAGCTTATGTAAGACAAAAAAAAATTATCATGTATAATGAGCAGCAGGTGCATCACCTAAAGCCTGGGTAGCCAGGTAAGCACACACCCACACACACAATACAGGGAGAAAGGACGCAGTAGGTTGGAGGGAGATGGGGAGATGGTGGGGTTGCACCTGAGGGGTGTACTATGAATCAAGATTAATGGCTTAGTGAGCTATGTCAAGCTATGTCAACTCAGTGAGAGTTTTCTGTGTCGTGAAAGTGGATCTCTTTTTATCTGGCTTAATCACCGTGGTAACTTGTGCTGAACACATAATCTGTTTGGAAGCAGGTTATGCTCCAAGTTTTTAAAATTTAAAACCAGCTGGAAACACTTTGTATTCACTGACTCTTTTATTTATAGCACATTTTAAGTATGATATAGATATATAATATAAAATAGGGTGATAGATTCTGTGCTAGAGATGCATGTTTTTTGAGTTGTCAAAGTGTGCCTTGCTAAAACCTTTGAATGAAATGCAAACTGTGTGTTGTATTGACAAGGATGTGCAAATGATGTATTATGCATGCAAATTGTGTATTAATTTTGCGATGCAGAAAATACATAAATGCTATTATACTTGATCATAATCATAAGTCTGTTATTTTACTGGAGTTACAGGTACTACAACACAGAACCCAAGTGTACCTGTTCAGTCAGTCAAAGCTATGCCCCCAGCTTCTCTGTAAGGCAATGGGACAGTAACCTTTAATGTTTAAATGTATCCAGTTTCAGAAAGAGCAATTTGAATTAGCTTGAATTAAAATGTTAGTTTTACCACTCACTGCACTAAATCACTAGATTAGTTTTCTGCAGCATTAATCTCTAGTCTTGTTTCAAAAGTGTTGCATTTTACTGTTTTATCTTCTTTATACATTTTTAATCACCATTTTATCATCATCATCTGTTAATGTAAATGACTGGAATGCGGCACTAATTTTGTGGAGCGTATCCACAAAGCCAACTTCACAGAAAAAGTTGAAAAACACTGTTTTTCGACTGGGACTACAGGATTTGTCGAGCTAGCTAAGCAAAGAAAGCTTAGCTGTGTTGAACTTCCTTTATAGAATACAACTCTGAAGGTGAGGGGGAACCACAACACAACCTCAACGAAATGCTTTTATATCACTTTAATTTTGGATTTTTTTTTTTTATCTTAAGCTCTAAACTGGAGCTAAGCTGCAGTTTAATTTTCACATTAAGCCACAGAAGAATGGAAAGAAAGTCAATCAGGAACTGCACCAGAGAAAAAGTTATGTGTCAAGTGCTGCGGGACACAATTTTTAAAAATCCATGTAGAAATATGGCGAGTGGAGCTCTGAGCTCATCTTACCTCAAGTGATGCTCAGTGTTCATCATGCTTGACTGTCATTTGTTGACTGTCAGAATGAGCAGGAACTCATGATAGCAGTTTTTGAACAGCACTCAAAATGCACAACCATGCAGTAAGTTTAAAAATTGCATCATTATGTTTTTATGCCTCACAAATGATCAACTCATGCAAGAGCTCACTAAGTGATAAAAAATCAAACTCACCTATGCAACCGAGAGGTCAGTACTGGGTTGCTAAATGCTAATATACTCATGAATGCTGCAGCTATGACTTCCACCCACAATGATGTGTGCTTGACCTTTTGCTTTTTCTGACAATCCATGCTGTGACTGCAAAAGGCCTATTGAGTTCAGTGTTTGAAAGGGGATGCACGGTGCAAGCTGAATGGTTATATTCACATTCAGTGTATGAAAAATGAATGTGAATGCTTAAAAACTGCTTTCTTTGTAATTGACAGCAGGGGGTAACTCTTGTGGTTGCAAAAAAGATCGCACAGTAGTTTATTAGAAGCAATCCTATTTCTCACTTGTTCAGTGCCAGATTGTCAGCATTTTAGTTTTTTTGTGGACTTAGCACACTTACATGTTTAAGATCATCAAATAAATGTTTATATTAAGATAAAATGACCAAAACAAATATGTGGTTTTCAAATTCATCAATTAAAAGGAAAATGCTACCCAAACCTATCTGGCCCTATATAAAAAAAAAAAATCACTTTCCTTCCTTGTTAAGCAATGAATTAACTGTGATTAACCACATTTGTTGAAAAGCTGAGTTCAAGCTCATTAACCACACACATATCTGATCACTGTTAAACGTACTGAATCAAGAAATCGCTTAAATGAAACCTGTCTAACTAAGTGAAGTATTCTAAAGGTTAACACACAACGCCATGATCTAAAGAAACTGAGGAATAGCTGAGTCATTGACATCTATCAGTCTGGAATGGATTACAAAGCTAGAAAGCTACAAGAAACTATGCTATAGAGTCAATCAGTTAATGGACTGCAAGTATCACAGAAAGATGTACAGATAAACCAAAAGAACATGAGGGTTTTAAACTCACTGCTATAGCCCCCTGTCCTGAGGAAACCAGATGACCAAAAGTACTATAATTTTTATATTTATATTTAAGTTTATTTTACTGTTTACTAGTTATTAAATCATTTGATACTATGTTTCACTGGAATAAAGGACAATTCCAGCTAACTTTGTACCACTAGTAAAGTTTAGATGAGGCAATGTCTTTTATCCATCCATCACACTTAGCTCACTCTTCATTACAATAGACTCATACAGCATCTGCATCACTGCAGACATTGATTGACTATCTGTCAATCTCATGTTGCCTCTTCAGGCTGCGCCCAACTGGGCTCCATGGGCTAAGACCTGGCTGCCAGCCACCCTCTCTTGAGTCCCTTTCCCAAAGCCTAGCTAATTCAATGAGATGTTTTTATATCATTTCTTTCATTTTATGCATTATCCCTCTCATCTATTACTACCAAATGTATACCACTAAGACACATAGCACTGACATGTAACAATTACAAAAACAGTTCTAAAAGCACCAACTTAAAATTTACTGATTTTAACAGATCAATGCTGACATCTAACTTCCTGATATTGCTAATCAAGTGCATTGATTTGAATAATTTAGTGATAAACACTTTTAACGGTTCTCATAACTGTACGCTGGGTGGTTGCAAATGAAGGAAATGTCATTTCCATTACCAAATCCCAACCCCAGTCCATTAGCCTGTAGTTGCTCAGATTGATGTGTAAATTATAGGGTGAAGTGCTCAAGTGTTAACCATATCTGCAGCGTTGGTGCTGTGTGAATGAAAACATGATTATTCTTTTATGCTACTGAGCACTCATAACTGAAACAGTTGAGTCAAAATGTAGTTTGAGTGGACTTGCAGGGGCGTGAACATCATCAGGCCAGTTACACCCTTTATGCATCAAATATCCACTGCAACTTATAAAAAGAACTGTCCACCATCTTCTTGGAGTCACTAGGTGGGGAACAGTTGGGTGCGCCATCTGGTGATTGTGTTGTCCTGGATGATCTGATATCGTCGTGTTGGTGTTGTTCCCACATCATCATGAAAATGTTGTTCCAGGTTCAACATTGCAAGTGACCAATCATATTGTTGTGACGTTATTCTTTTGCGCGCCAAGCCATTCGTGCATTTATGAAATTCCAATGTTGCAAGGATAATATCAATTCTGCTTACCGTTTATTAAACGGTTACAGTTACGGTTAGGGTCAGGGTCCGTTGATCAGCGGACAGAGGCGGTTTCTTGCAGCTTAAGTACAGTTTTTTGTTTTACGGCGGCTTTTCCCGAAGTCGCAAAAGTATGACGTCACAACATTCTGATTGGTCACTTGCAATGTTGATCCTGGAACAACATTTAGTATGATGATCTGGGAACAACACCAATACGACAATATCAGATCGTGCGTGTTGTCCTACGTGGGGACTTTAGCACGAGAACTGAAAGATTGAACTGCTGCTCAGCAGACAAAGTTCTCTTTTCAGATGAAAAGAAAATTGCCTCTTTTTGGAAACTCATGGTCCTAGTCTGTGGTGATTTAAGGTGAGTATATTTTAGAGCACTTCTATCTGCTGACAACTTTTATGGAAATGCCTATTTTTTTTTCCCACCAGGAATTAGCACCTACCCATGGTCTTAAAAGTACTATGAAATGGTTTGCTGACCATGTAATTACTGTGCTTAATTGGCCAGCTAATTCACCTCACATGTAACCCACAGAGACTGTATGGAGTATTGTCCAGAGGAATTTTTATATTAAAAAGTATAATCACCCAATGGAAAAACACAGACGACCTGTATTTGTGTTTCACTCTCTGCAGCAGCTTCAGCCTGCTCACTCCATGTCATCCTACATTGATACAACTGATGCAATTCATGGTAAAAGAACTCCAACCAAGTACTGAGTGTGTAAATGAACAAGCTTTTCAGAAGTTGGACATTGCTGTATTGAAAATATTTGACTGATCTTAGAAAATATTCTAATAGCCTACCGTAAGGAGGTAGGAAAATCTCAGAAATATTATTCTTATTTTGTTACTTATTCAAATGACTTCCTTAGTCTTCCTCTTGGATGAGAAATGAAACGTTCCTCCCACCGATTCGGTTCATCCAGATGAACAGAATCAACTTTCTGGGAGGAGCTATAAGACACAGTCATCTAAATTAATGTGGAAAAAACAAAACAAACAAAAGAAACCTTTGATATATTTCACTTATTTACAATGAACATAGATTATATAAAGTTTTTAACCTTTTGAATTTAATTGTGAAAATTTTTCCCAATTTTCTATTTTTTTAAGACACGTATGTAAATTGTAGCTAGAGAACAGCATGCTACGTTGTCGTTGTTTCAGTCGATTTACATGGTCAGCATGAACTTAACAGCTCTAAAATGTTATGTGTTATAGTTACTGTTACCAGTTGACATTCCGTGAGTTTGCTTTGTGACATTCCTGGAATGACAAGACCTCAAAAAATCTTTGGCTTACTTCAGTTAACAGAGATATAGCATTATATGTCTATTTACTAATCTTGTCAGTGTGATTGCAGAACCATGACACAGCTGAAGCTGGATCAGCCTTTTGTGCACAAAGACTTGTACCATTGTTTGCTCCACAATGCTTGGCAGTGTGCATCATTCAGCTGTGTTGCTGAGAAAATCATCCCGGCTAGTGGCAACAATGGCGATACATACGGCTGATCTGATTGCCGCGCAGGAGCGCTCGCTTTCATCTGTAATGCTGGAAAACAGATCATGTAGCTGCAGCTCTTATCTTAAAGATGGATACTGACAGCCAACACAGGCTTTGTGTGCTTATTCCTGCTTTCTCCCCTAATCTCTATATTCTCTTATGCACCTCTTGCTCATTGCTGCTGTTCTCTTCCTCATTACGTTTCTCTTCCACCTGTCTCTACACGTGCTTCATGTGTTAGCATGCCTTCTCTACCTGTAAAGTGCTTTTTCCTATCAGTAAGAGCTAGTATTTAGTTATTTTGTCTCCTTATTTCCTCTTCTCCTTTCTGTCTTTATTCCTTCCCTCTATGCAGACATCCAGACTACTCATTTTTTCCCATCCTCTAACCTCTCCCACTCTTTCCACTCATTGCCTCGACCTCATCCTGCTCCCTTTCTCACCTTTCATCCTAATTCAATACCTATCCCTCTCTCAACACTGTTTATCACCTCTCCCTTACACTTCTATTCACACCCCATCAACCCATTTCTTATTTTATCTGTCTCTTTATCGCAGACTTTGTCCAGCTCAAAGAGTCACATGCAGACCCCATTCCCTGATCTTGAGAAGATAGCTGATCCCACTGATGCTATTTTAGGACCTGTCATGCATATTCTCCACCCTCTTCCTTTCCATGGAGAACTGGCAGCCACAAAGAGAGACATGAAACATGCATTCTTCCCTCCCAGCCAGACATTTTCCTTCTGACTGTGACTTTGAAATCAGTATAATTAACTGTATTGTCCGGGGGATGAGCTAGTCTGGCAGAAATAGCAGATTTGTCTCCATATGCCTTTTGGAAATAGATGATTTAATTGTCTTGAAGTTTTGTCAGAGGACCTGAAGTAGGTAGAAAAGAAGTTTTTCGAGTTTTTTTAATGATTTTTTTTAACATTGCATATCTACATCCTTCACTGAGTACATAAAGGTCACCATAATTCTCATTTCCTATAACTGATTAGTCTCTGATCAAACCCCAGTCGGCACTCTAAGAACTAAATCATCACTATAATAGACATCGGCTGCATGAAAGTCCCCATAGTGCAATTGGTTACTTTATAAAGATTGGGAATATTACTGAGGACAGAGACCTTTACATGATGAAGCACACAAACTGCTTCTATATGATAACTGAAAACACCATCCAATTTTTCAGTTCCATTTCATTTATATGGTACCAAATCACAACAGCAGTTGCCTCACGATGCTTTATATTATAAGGTAAAGACCCTACAATAATGATAATAATGTAAAATAAAAACATAGTTGTGCTAAAACACTGTGCTAAAACATTGTTGTGCTAAACATTGTTGTGCTAAACATTGTGTGCGTGTGTGTGTGTGTGTGTTGTTACTCACCTGTCATTTAAAGTCCTGACTTGCCCAACTCAAGCATTGTCAGGTTTCTTGCTGATCACTGGCATGCTTGTTCAGCTCCTTCAGATGTCCTCATTAGCCTCATAGCACATGTTGTGTAGTGGGATGTGTACCTGGGTTATGGGTTTTTTGTTTTCTTTACAGCATTTTTGCTTGTCATAGTCTTAAGAGCACAGGTGAGAGCATTAAATATGACTGTATTCTAGTTGAATCTGAAGAACTTTAGGTATGGTATGCAGTGAGCCCACTGTCATGGTTTTCCTGGTATACATGAAGGAACAAAACCATCAAGAACCATTTGCTTTCACCAGTAATTTTTCTACTTTGACATATCAAAATGTCAGGTGTAAAAACAGCTCAATTAACAGGGCAGCTATGGTTCAGATGGTAAAGCAAACCATCTACCAGTAAATTGAATTTATCCCTGGTTCCTACAAACCATGTGTCAAAGTATCATAGTGAACCCTGACTTGCCATCGGAGTGTGTGTGTGTGTTAGCTAAAAGTGCTAAGATATAAATATAACCATATGTGTGTGATTGGATGACTAGGACTTTGGGCACTCAAACTGAATAAAAATGTGCTACATAATTACCAGTCCATTCGTATTGGTGGTTAAGCTGATAATTTTTTCTTGACAACACCAGGATAAGTAATGTAATTTATCAAAATCATAAAAAAAATCATCCTTTTGGGCTATATGTAAATCTTTTCTGCAGCTTTGGGACAAAAACAACTTTATATACTAGTCAGTAAATAGTGTTTAACAAATGGAGTGGAGTTAATTGAAATTTTTTCGGGACTATGGTACGATACTATATGTAGATTTGTGCTGTTTGGTGTCAAGTAGAAAAAAGAATGCATTGCACACAAGCAATGGATTTTTTTTTTTCAATCCATTGTGGGTCTTTAGAAATAGTGCATATTAATATTAATTTTACTCTTTGCCATTTGCCTCCAAATTAAATTATAGAGTAACTCCAGAGAGAATTAGTTCCACGAGTTGTTTTAGTTATCACACTGTAGAAAAAATAGTTTACAGAACTCCAGACTGGGTTGTTATCAGCCTTTATTAATCCCATATACATGACCAGAGGCATCTTTCTATATCTTGTAGTGGAATTATTGAGCATCATTATCGTCTGTTGTAATCAGGGGTTAAAGTGGGCTGGAACATTTCAAAGACATTCTGGCACCTTCAGTTAATGACCAATTAAATCTGATGGGCAGGTTAATGCATATTACTGCGGAATGAGTTAATTTTTCATGTGCTGCAGTCTAGCTTTGCTTCAGTGACAGTATGGAGATTCTTGTTCAGTAATATGAAAATAACCCCATCCCACAGTCCACATACACCCTCATCGCCCTTTTCTTCTCCTCCCTGTGAATGTTTCATGGTGCAGATATAAAAAAAAGTTACTTTCTGTAGAGAAAAGGAACAAGCATCAGTGGCGTCGGATTTTAAAATCAGATACTGGATCTATATGCGAAGTGTTGCTCAATTATGTCTTCGTGAGAAGTCCTGCAAAACTAACTAGACTATACAAATGTTCTGTTATTTAAAGGTTATATCAAGATGTTGTAATGTTAATATTAGCAGTATGAGTGCAAGTTAAATTGATTAGTTCACAGTACTTTGGTGAAGTTTATAGTAATATGTTATACTGGGCTGGTCGAGAGCAGCTGTGGTGTTCATGGTCAGTGTTAGTTTACATCAAGGGTAGCCAAAATCAGATTATATTAAAGGTGATGAGTGCAAATAAATTCACTCATTAAATTCTACCTTTTATACTAGTTTTAGTATAAAAGCCACAAAAGCTTGTGAAGCATCTGCTTATATCTTGTTGAATTCAGCTAGCTAAACCCACAAAGAACAGTGACTAGCAGCTTGGGTCAAATGATCACAGCCTATACGCAAAGTAAAGCCTACAGGAGCTCACAAAGCAAGATATTATGTGACTTTCTAATCAACTTTTCCCACATTGCACCAGTGCACCAGATTTTATGATACCCCAAGCTGCTAAATCCCACTTTAACTCCTGGTTATAATGAGTGATAAATGGAAAGCAAGACAAATTATATGAGTGACAATCTCAGGTGGTAAATACTACAGGACGCTGGCAAATGGAGCTTTGTTCTGATGCCTAAATCTCTCTAAATAGACTTCTCTTTAGCTTAGAGTGACAAAAAGTGAAAAGGAAAGAACAAATGAAGCAGGAATAACTCGCAAATAACTCGTGTGCCACTGTCAATAGCTCAACTATCATTAGGTAGAAAGAAAGCATCACCTACTAGGCCTCCTGGGCTGATAACATTTATAGCTCGTTTTCAGAGCTAGCATCCAAACGCCCTGCAAAAATGTACAGCAAATCGGGGTGATGCTAAAAAATACTTTTAGTGTGATGCCACTGAAATGCACATAAGGAGCTGCTGGCCACTCAAGTGCTCATCCATGAAGCTTTAATATCAAATGAATACTGAAGATTTGAATATATCACTGCTGCTTTTAATAATGCCACAGAAGCTTATGAGAACCCAAACAAGTGAAATGTGCTGAAAACGTTGGACTCTGTAAGATTTTGAGAATAAATGAAACTCATAGAACACTGTACAGAATGTCTGGTTTATTGGTTGTACTCATACATTTTTAAAATTACTATATGCTTCGTATCTAAAGACTCTCAGATGAACTGTACTGTCTCTAAAGGCAGACATAAGTGACGCCTTGAATACAGAGCAACTCTCACCAGCAGTGATTGTTTGACAATTCAATCTGATGAACTCTGAAAAGTAAATCTATAATTTATATAATAAAGACTTTCGTAATGCCACGGTTACTAAAGCAGGATTTAACCTTTCAGGAGAATTTGTGGTGAAGTTTTATTCCATGAGCTATGTGCTCCTGATGAGAGTTGCTTTGTTTTGCCAGAGCTCAGTCAAACTGCAGTTTAGTTTTTATTTGATAATGTTATACACCGGTGGAGGAACAACAGACACTATCAACACAGTTGTGCTTATCTTTTTTCGTTTTTTTCTTTTTTTATATCAGTTTTTAACATAATCTTTTTCACAAGAACAGACTAAGTCAAATCTGTTATAAGTTTTGTATACCAACATGCTCACAATGCTTCTGAACCATTTTTTCTTTTTTTATTTTCATTTGTTGTTGTTCTGTATGTGTGCGTGTGTGTGTGTGTGTGTGTGTGTGTGTGTGTGTGTGTGTGTCAGATCAACATACATCAAAACCGACACCCCTTTTTGTTTCGTACAGTATCTGCCGGGTCTGCCATGTTGTATTAGAATATTATGATATTCTTCGCGATTAGCAGGCTTATAAAGGCAGAAGGAAAATAAAAAGAACTGCAGTCATGTACACAGGCTTCACTTCACACAGGCAAGAAAATCACAAACCATAATAGGTGCAATCCAAAATAATCTCAGTCAACAAACATATAATCAATTCATTCTCCCATCCTTTACATACGTCTGTCTGAAAACAAGATTGCAGTCATTCTTTATCAAAAAATTTACATTTCTACTGAACTGAAAGTCACGTCTTGTGCTTCGAAGATGAAAACTGACCAGACAAATCTACAAAAACAACAAATGCTTGAATAATGACAGACACCTTATTTGTGACTGTGATCTACGTGTAAGTTAATTAACTTTCTTTCATTTAAAATACTTTCTTGCGTGTGTTTCTGTATTACATTATATTTTTTTGTAAATTGTGCAACAACGTCTTTAGTCTACTCTAGAAGGCCACCAGGTGTCTTGGTATATGTCTCCCTCTTTGTCCGTTCAGCAACGTTTCGAATCACAGCTTATGAAAATCTGTGCTTGGAAATGCTCTTAGGTTTTCATGACAGTTGACCTTGTTGTTGAATGATCTCTAAGTAAGAAAAAAACAATGTTTTTAAACTGATGGGTAGAGTCAAGCAAACAGAATCCATAAAGTCAACTTATTTTTGCACTTCAGCGTAGCTGAATATGGACAGCAAAACCCAAACTATTGCACATATTAAAATATATTAAACATATTAAAAAAATACAAACAATATGCTAAAAACTAAAAGCTAGACCCTCACATTACACATATACTATGTTTGCTCTTGTGTTTTAGTTCGATGATAATTGTACGAGCAATTAAAAACACACAATTTATGGTTAAATGTGAATCAGTCTTAAGTATGCTACCTACTCTAAAAAATTTAAATCAGCCAGACGCAAAACTGTTTTTCTGTCTATATGTATGCATGTACGTTTGGTTCACACCAAGCAAACATATACAAATATTTATACATAAATTCTCTCACCTATGTATGCCGTGAACTGGCTTTGTACTCAGCTAATCTTGGATCGCCTTGCATTGATTAGCCAGACTATGACAAGAAGTCGTGATCTTCAGCTTTATCTTCTGGGTGTTTACGTCCACATGAAAAGAACAGTATCAGAAATTTATGGTACGATCATAAACCTTTCCAGCTCACCCCATACAACTCAAATGCTACAATACCTGATTTAAAGTTGACATTTTTCCACCTTTAAGGTCATCTCCTTAGTTCCAGTACTGGTTTTAGATCACTCCTTTGACTCTCCTATCTGACCACTTGCAATGTATCCTGCTGTGAGTTCACAATGTGCCAACATCAAATCAATGTCATTAATCAAACACACAGTGTTGACGTCTTAGGTATGCTCAGAACTATGCTCACCCTTTTTTAACATTGATTGGGTTTTGTACTTTGTCCACCGGGGTTAGACGGCATTGAGTTTTAACAAGTTCCGCAGTGCTGCCCAAACGATGATCTATAAGCTCAGCCAAATTTAAATAGGGGATGGTTTGAGAATGCCAAGGTTGTGCTAAGGAATTGTGGGATCGTATGTTTGAATCTATAATTTTTAATCAGTGTCACCCTTTTTGTCAGGCTTTTAATGCAGTAAACATAACGGCTTGATAGGTTTTATCCTAAAATTTACCCGAAAAGAAGCCACACTATCAACTCAAGTCCTCAAATTACAATTATTAGTAAGTGGTTCTTAAAGGTTGCCAGGTAAATCTGTCGCAACGATGATGTTGCACTTAAAATCTCCTTGTGGTTGCTTTGGTATCTCATATATTGCTGCAGTAATGATGCCTACTTTTCTGCAAACACTCACTTACTACTAGCCGAGTGCAAATGGGAAACAGAGAACGTACAAATAACCTTTAAGTTATGCCTCACTGCTGCAGCTAACATGTTTCAAAAGGCACAACTTTTAATTTGAAGGCAACCATCTCCATTTTTACTTTGTGTTGCACTTTTCACAGTTTCTTTCAGCACTCAGAGATTATTTGGCAGGCATTTGTAAACAAGTCAGCATCCTCCATGCATTCATCTGCTAGCAACCAAAGCAATTGCAAGGACGTTTTCAGTGGCATATCATATAGCTCTTTCCAACCAGTTTCACCTACCAACCTCTATCATCTGGACTACCCACCAGTCTGGTATTACACATTTTTCCCTAAAAACATGCTTGCTAGGGTGTTATTAAACAGGCTGTAGGTCTGCATGACTTGGGCTTTAGCAACTAATTTCACAGCGACTGCCATCACCCTCCAACAACCATTTGCTAGTCCGAATTTTTACCACATATAGGCCCAGTAGTTACCAGATGGTCACTGCCCCAGGTCCCAGTCACACAGCCACACGTTTCTAGGCCGTGTGAGTGGGACCTGAGACTACCATGACCCAAGACCTACTGGAGCAGTTTCTTGTGATCTTCAGACTGTATATTCTTGGGGGGGGAAATCCTCCTTGCATCCTCCTTGTTTTGCTTGGGACAAATGATAAGTCAAGAACATAAAATTCTTTGATGAAAAGTCTTTTGTTGTTGTTGTGTGGGTTTAGAACTACTGTCCTGCTGCATTTTCCTGCATCTGCTAAAGGGTATTTATACACTGTTCTTCTGAAATGGAAAAATGAATGTAAACACCCTCAAAGTACTTTTATAGTCACTGTTTCATTTCAAATCAAGTTCAGAGCCAAAACAGCAAAAACATATAACTATTCTAACACTCCATTGTATTCTGGTTGAAAATCAGCATCATAATCGTCAGTGATTGTGACACAGATGAGTGTACTAGAGAAGTCCATTTATGACACTGTTGTTTGGAGAAAAAAAAACAATATAAATATGAGATCTGTTATAGATATATCTTATATTTCCCTAATCCCTGATAGCCCAACGCTAAATGACAAAACAATAAAAACAATAATGGCTGTATTACATTAGTGTCAGTCTACTGCACATTAAGAACAGAGTAGCAGCAATGCCTCATGGATTTGCATGTTATATACAGAGAGCATAATACATTTTTCTGGTTAGGTATGATTTATGGTGTTTATTTACATATGATATGTAGCCTGGATTAACATATTTCAACTTCAACGAAAAAGATCAATGACTTCAAGATGAAAATGTAATATTCCAGTAATGTAGAAAAATAAATTATATTACTTGTATTGACATGAGGAGAATGATTGGTTTATATCTAGCACCTATTGCAACCACTTACTCTATACTATAATGAGCTTTAGCAGACATATGGTTATGACTATCCCTGGCACTCTTACTCCCACTTAACTTCTCTCACAGGAAACACATTATATGGGCAGAATAAGTGCCCGACGGTGTATTAAATTAAAGGGCATTTGATAAAAAAAATAAGTGTAATAAAACATTTTAAATCATCCTTCTTATTAACATATCAGGGATTGTTTTAAATTAACTGATCTTTGACAAGTATACATTATGCATATTTTATTCTTAGTTGTGTGTGCTTTTTTTTCTTGCTTTGCAAAAAGCTGTGATTGTTTATAGATCGCACTCCTCTGCACTTTTATAACCCTCAATGATAAATACAAGTCCAGCCAAGTTTGTGTAATATAATTATTTTCATTTTCACCTCTGTTTTAATATATATATGTGTATGTGTGTATATATATAATTTTAATCAAAAGGTCAATCTGAAATTTCAACAATATAAAGAAACTCATTTAGATGTATAGCTTCCTAATGCTAACATCTTTTATCACAGCTACCCAACTATTCAGAAGAACTGTGATTTTATTGAATGCCTTGACCAACACATGTACCAATTTATCAGCTACTTCCTCATGAAGGAAAATACCTTCATGACAAAAATAGAATAATTCTGTCTCATAATCAGAAGCCTTCTCATCGATGTGAATCCCACCACTTTTCATACATATCTACAAAAACAGTGATATATAGTTATCAACTCTTCTTTTACATTTGCAGTTAGTATTGTAATAATAATGAACTAACCTGGCAATGAAAAAGTAAACAGCAGCTTTAAATGACCAATAACAATATGAAATCTAAAGACAAATGCCTTATAATTGCACCATCAGTGAACGTTCCTGTGCTTTTGCCATTGCTGTCCATCATTAATTTTGCACCCTGACATAATTTGTATATGACTCTGGCAGTAACTTTTTATTCAGCAAGGACTTTGAAGGAATAACAATCATCTTCCAGGGGATATTAACTCATGTTTTTAAATTGTGTTGCTTTAATATAGCAGTTGACTGTCTACACTGCAATACATCCCGCAGACCCTGACAGAGCCAAGTAGTAGGTAAATGAATACATGAATAATGACTAATTTTGACTGAATAGAAGAGCAGCTTGTCTTTGTCAGTAACCCAGGAGCTTCATTAGTAATTGTAAACAAGAGTCACATCTATCAGCTCTATCAACAGACTCTATCATCAATAACTATTGATTAGCTTGTCAACAGTCAGTGTAGAAGGCATCTGTCTGTGTTCACTGGGTAAGCAAATACAGCAGTCCCCTTTCATCCTTTCCATATTTATTGTGCCATATTAAGCGTAGTTTAAATGACACTGTGCTTGATTGCTCTGTGTGTCAGTATGTGAATAAAAGTTTGACTGCTTTGTTCATTTTGGAATGTAATTATGCTGCAGTGAATATGATTTTCAGTACATGGGAAAAAATGTGTATGTGTGTGCTATATTTTTATTGAACTTCACTGAACCTCTGGTACCTTCACTCTTCTGCTTCCCCTTCACACAGTAATGTGGGTATTGCTCTACATCTAACCAACATTGTGAAGATCTATGCAAGAGTTACTTGCTGATAAAACTGTGCCTACACCAGCTCGGAAGTCTCAAGAAGTTGTTTAAAAGTAATTAACCCAGCTTTTCATGCCATCCTGTCATTAGACATTTTTGCGTGCATTTATAGTGAGAGCACTGTTGGAACAGTATGAAGTGTTTTTGGGTCCCAATGTGGACTTATTTGTGACCTCTAGGCCACCCGGGTGCAAACAGACACAAAACACGCACACTCACATAAACACACACATCTAAGGAGCTTGGAAAGAAAACCTTTCACCTTTCATCCAAGAAGCTTCTTCAGTTTGACACTTTTCTTTCAACCTCCTTAGATTACCATGACCTGGATGACTGAGAACCTTCACAGACATAAACACATACAATCACATACTAGACCAGTGCTTATCTGCTTTGACTAAAACCGTGGATCTTGCGATGGTTTTTCAGTGAATGATGACCGATTACAGCATGTGCAGTCCAGCAGCCATCAATAGCCCCAAGTGTAGCCATCAGCAAGCCTTCTGGTGGTTGATCATTTCATGGACATTGTCTTTATCCACTTGTATTGGTCCTCTGGGATAAATTATTCAAAGTTCTGAAGGCATTCAGTAAGTTACAGCACACCTACAGTACATACAGTAGGCCTAATCTACATAAACACACATACAAAGCCTACTACCATACATACGTCAATAATAGAACAGTCTCTTGTTTCTTTATCATTCCTTCGAGCTTCTGTTTAGACTCTCAGCGCACTGGCATAAAAGTAAGGTTTCTTCCAGAAACTTGATTTAAATAAGTTTAGTGTTCTTTCCCCTTTGTTGCAAAATTTATGATCAAAAAACACTTGAACTGATTCTTGGCCTCATGTGTTTGCTCCTTCAGCTGTGTTTCCTGCCTCAGAGACGATATTTTCTCAGCAGGTCAGCCTGCCACATGTACTTCCTCTCGGGGAACCTCTCTGGGATCTTAATCTTGCGGAAGTCTTGAATGCACTTTTCCAACTCCTCCTCAACTGTGAGCTTCTCTTTTGTGGGCCTCTTCTTGCAGCTGCTGGTATCACGGGAGCTGGTTGTGAGAGTGCGCAGCAAGTCACTCTTGCGTCGTTGTTCAGACTGCTGGACCATGGTGACAGGGCCCTTTTTCAGCGGCCTGTCCAAGGTTTGGACATTGGCACGGGGATGCGACTGGCGACTTACTGGGCCACAGATGACTGTTCCCTGGGGAGAGCTGGCCTCTGACTGGCTCTCAGAGCTAGAGGTGGAGAGCTCATTAAAGGAGGTGCCGCTCTCGCCCTCGCCGTCACCTTTGTGGTTCTTGCAGCAGCAGTCACATGGAGGGGACGACCAACGTGATGGACCACCTGGAGAGAGAGGGAAGCAGAGCGGGAGCTAATATTAGATGCTACTTTTTCCACCTTTTCTTTTCTTTTAAGACCAATCATTGTGAAGAGAAAAATGAGACAGTGGCACAAAGAGTGGCACAAATTACAGAGACAGGAGAAGAAAGGAAAAGTAACAAGCGCTACAGACAGACAAAGACGAAAAGTCAGCTAATGCCAAATGGCAATCACATTAGGACAAAGTGACATGACATCAGGGACAGCTGGCTGGCCTCCAGTCATAGAAGTGAGTTGGCTGACTATGTGACAAGCTTGTATTGTTCAGAGAACTACCCTCATAGATTCCCACTGTCATATGAAACAAGTGGAGGAGCTAAAGCCTTTTGAAAACAGACAATGAAGGTCCAGATTTACACGTTGTAGCCTACATGTATTCATACTAAAACAGTAGGAAGAAGAGCCAGGACAATAAACAATCTTCTACACTGCAAATATGTGTGTAACTGAGGAAGAAAAAAAACCAATGTGAGCAATGGTCAGTTTTAAGACAAACAAATAGCAGATTGCACAAGTTTGATTCCCCTGAAATGTGTAGTCTTATTTGCCATCATACTGTATTAATCTCTTTAACAATGAAACCAAGGGACAATGCACAGTTGTGGTTAGTTTAAACAGTGAAAACCACAATTAAACCAAATTTATGTAGCACATTGGAATCAGTGTGAGCCAATCTACATCAATAAAGTACAACTTGTATGTATTTCAAACTGGTGTATTTCCCTCACAAATGAAAATAGCAAAAGTTATTCCAATCCATAAAAACGGAGAGAGAAGTCAGTTTACCAATTATAGGCCAATATCACTGCTCCCACAGTTCTCAAAAATTTTAGAAAAGTTATTTGTTAATAGACTTGATAAATATATTGAGAAGCATAATCTCCTAAGTGATAACCAATATGGCTTTAGAGTGAAAAGGTCCACTTCGATGGCAGTGATGGAACTTGTAGAAGGGATATCTAATGCTATAGATAATAAGGAATATACTGTTGGTGTTTTTATAGACTTAAAAAAGGCGTTTGATACGATTGATCATTCTATATTAATGAATAAACTAGAGAGATATGGCATAAGAGGGTTAGCATACAAGTGGATGAAAAGTTACCTGGATGACAGATATCAATATGTCGAATTCAATAATGTAAAATCTAAGCAGTTGAAGGTAACTTGTGGTGTTCCTCAGGGCTCTGTGCTGGGCCCTAAATTATTTATATTATACATAAATGACATATGTAGCATTTCCAAACTGTTAAAATGTGTATTGTTTGCTGATGATACTACTCTGTATTGCTCAGGTAAAAACCTAGAACAGCTTCTGACTACAGCGGAAAAGGAGTTAAATATATTAAAAAACTGGTTTGATGTAAATAAGTTATCATTAAATATAAAGAAAACAAAATTGATTATTTTTGGCACTAGACAAATGAAAAATGTATCTAAAATCAGGGTTAATGGAATTGAAATTGAAAGAGTGTACGAAAATAAATTTCTTGGAGTGATAATTGATGATAAGCTGAGTTGGAAGTCTCATATAAACCATGTGAAAACAAAAATGTCAAAAACCATTGCTATTCTCTATAAAACAAAGCATGTCCTGAACAAAAAATCATTATACACACTCTATTGTACTCTGTTGCTTCCATATATGACTTACTGTCTGGAGATATGGAGTAATGCATATAAAACGAACACTCTTCCTATTTTCAAGTTGCAAAAAAGAGCTATAAGAATTATAAACCAATCAAACTATATAGAACCAACTAACATTTTGTTTATTAATCTGAATACCCTGAAATTTTATGATTTAGTTGAATATAAAATGGCACAGATAATGTATATAGCACAAAATAACTTGCTTTGCCCCAGTACTCAGAAGCTGTTCAAAGTCAGAGAGAGTCAATATGACTTAAGGGGAACAGATTTCTTTAAAAAAAACAAGATAAGGACAAATATAAAGCAGAGATGTGTTTCTGTTAGAGGAGTTAACCTGTGGAATAGTTATGACAGTGATTTAAAAAGGTGTAGTTCATTTTCCTTGTTTAAAAATATGTTTAAAAATAGAGTATTAGAAAAATATATATATCAAGAATGAAAAGAGCAAAAAAAACAAAAACAAAAAAACAAAAAAACCTCTTGATTCTTTTGCTTTGATGTAGTTACTTATCTAAGGTGGAAAGTTTTTTGTTTTTTTGTTTTTTTCTTGTTTGTTTGTTTGTTTGTTTTGTTTTTGCTTTGTTTTATTATTTGCTTCGAGCCCTGTGTACAGGAGCTGCATGCTAAAAGATCTTTTGTTAAAAGGGTTGGCGTAATAAGCAAATGCTTCAGCCAATACCTTTTGATTAGCCTTGTCTCATGCTTTCTTGCTTTGTGGTAGATCTTTGTTCTGTCTTCACTGAGATATTTGAATGCTAATCAATAAAAACATATCACTCAAGACACATTGTATACTGGTTATATTCCTATATAAAAAGGAGATTTTACAACACAACACCAGTTTAGCTCAGCGGGTTAGCAGGTGCCCATCTGCTGTGTGGCCAGAGACCAGCAGCCTGGGTTTGAGTCTGACCTGTGGCCCTTTACTGCATGTCTTCTTTACTGTCACTATCCAATAGTGACCAAAAAATAATATTAACCTCCTAAGACCCAAACTCTTCCATGGCATGCGTTTTTAATTTCTCTTTGATATTTGGGTTGATTGGGACCTGATGAATGTAAAACCAAAGTTATACCAGATTTTTTTTTTCCTAATTTTTGTTTCTAAGAAAAATGAGAGCCACATATGAGGATATTCATTTAAAATTTCAATAGAACAGTTGCAGTATAATTTTCTCGTAAGTGGATGTCAGGCCCTTGTAGAGCAAGATTTAGTATTTTGGTCTAAATAACCCAAAATGTAATGTTCACATATGTGGACGCCAGGTCCTAGAAGGTTAAAAAAAATAGGTTGTAAGAATCTATAAAGAAAATTCTACTTTAAGTCAAAGTTTTGGCCTGACTCTGAATGCAAGCAGTGATTTTGAAGGTGAATTTCTGTGTATATAGATGGCAACAGACAACAGATTTTTGGTGATTTATGATACTTGTTTTTTCCATTATCTCCAGCGGACTGCATGTAATGGCAAACTGCAGACAGTTATCAGACTGACACCGTTTTATTGCCATTTTATAATTGTCTTGATGCACATACAGTGGGGCAAAAAAGTATTTAGTCAGCCACCGATTGTGCAAGTTCCCCCACTTAAAATGATGACAGGGGTCAGTAATTTGCACCAGAGGTACACTTCAACTGTGAGAGACAGAATGTGAAAAAAAAATCCATGAATTCACATGGTAGGATTTGTAAAGAATTTATTCGTAAATCAGGGTGGAAAATAAGTATTTGGTCAATAACAAAAATACAACTCAATACTTTGTAATATAACCTTTGTTGGCAATAACAGAGGTCAAACGTATACTATAGGTCTTTACCAGGTTTGCACACACAGTAGCTGGTATTTTGGCCCATTCCTCCATGCAGATCTTCTCAAGAGCAGTGATGTTTTGGGGCTGTCGCCGAGCAACACGGACTTTCAACTCCCGCCACAGATTTTCTATGGGGTTGAGGTCTGGAGACTGGCCAGGCCACTCCAGGACTTTCAAATGCTTCTTACGGAGCCACTCCTTTGTTGCCCGGGCGGTGTGTTTTGGATCATTGTCATGTTGGAAGACCCAGCCTCGTTTCATCTTCAAAGTTCTCACTGATGGAAGGAGGTTTTGGCTCAAAATCTCACGATACTTGGCCCCATTCATTCTGTCCTTAACACGGATCAGTCGTCCTGTCCCCTTGGCAGAAAAACAGCCCCATAGCATGATGTTTCCACCCCCATGCTTCACAGTAGGTATGGTGTTCTTGGGATGCAACTCAGTATTCTTCTTCCTCCAAACACGACGAGTTGAGTTTATACCAAAAAGTTCTACTTTGGTTTCATCTGACCACATGACATTCTCCCAATCCTCTGCTGTATCATCCATGTGCTCTCTGGCAAACTTCAGACGGGCCTGGACATGCACTGGCTTCAGCAGCGGAACACGTCTGGCACTGCGGGATTTGATTCTCTGCCGTTGTAGTGTGTTACTGATGGTGACCTTTGTTACTTTCGTCCCAGCTCTCTGCAGGTCATTCACCAGGTCCCCCCGTGTGGTTCTGGGATCTTTGCTCACCGTTCTCATGATCATTTTGACCCCACGGGATGAGATCTTGCGTGGAGCCCCAGATCGAGGGAGATTATCAGTGGTCTTGTATGTCTTCCATTTTCTGATGATTGCTCCCACAGTTGATTTTTTCACACCAAGCTGCTTGCCTATTGTAGATTCACTCTTCCCAGTCTGGTGCAGGTCTACAATTCTTTTCCTGGTGTCCTTCGAAAGCTCTTTGGTCTTGGCCTTGGCGGAGTTTGGAGTCTGACTGGTTGAGGCTGTGGACAGGTGTCTTTTATACAGATGATGAGGTCAAACAGGTGCCATTCATACAGGTAACGAGTGGGGGACAGAAAAGCTTCTTACAGAAGACGTTACAGGTCTGTGAGAGCCAGGGATTTTCCTTGTTTGAGGTGACCAAATACTTATTTTCCACCCTGATTTACGAATAAATTCTTTACAAATCCTACCATGTGAATTCATGGATTTTTTTTTCACATTCTGTCTCTCACAGTTGAAGTGTACCTCTGGTGCAAATTACTGACCTCTGTCATCATTTTAAGTGGGGGAACTTGCACAATCGGTGGCTGACTAAATACTTTTTTGCCCCACTGTAGACACATTGAAGCCAGGAACTGACAGTGAGTGCTCTCAGACCTGGTTCTTATCTTTGAAGTAAACATGTCAACCCTGACTGACAACCAACAAGCCATGTCTCATTGTCAATCATGGCAACAAAATTGCAAGTTTATTGTACTCGGTCATAATAATTTTTGTTGTGGTGTGGTCTACATCCACTTTTTTCCCTGGTGTGACTGTAGCATGAAAAACCCCATATTTAGTATTTCCTCTTTCGCCTTTTTGTGCATTTGAAAGCTCCACAAAGTTACAGGTCCAAAACGTGTAACTTCTCACTTTCTGTCATTGTTTCTGTTGTACGAAGACAAATCTTCATGCACTTTATGAACTAAAATCCAAGTTGACTTTTATTATTATTATTAGTTGTCGTAGTAGTAGTAATACTAGTAATAGTCACCCCACATTTTCCAACTGTTGGAAAATTGTTAGTTAGCGACGCTAGCCACTTTGCATATGGCTAACATTACCTTTAGCTTTGATGGATTCCTGTGAAGAATGCTGCAAAGCTAAGGAGCTATCAGAAACTGTAGAAACTTTAAGATAATTTAACAATGAATATTGACTGGATGTGGGTTATTGTATTTTCCTGCTTTGTTTTGATTTGCTCTAATTTAAGCTGATGTTGTTTGAAACACGTATTAAGAAAATTGTGGAGTTTATTAGTGTTAATAGGGTTAAGCGAGCGGTCTCACATAATTGATCGACTCCAGAATGAAAGCAGTTGCTCAATTTAACCTCTGCGAGAGCGTACAATAACCTGAAACACTCAGGAAACAGAGCAGTGCCACACCTCTCCCTGCAGGAAGCAGCCATTTATTTTTCATGCTAACCTCCTGAATAATTGAACGGGTATCTGTTGCTGATGGACTTCTCTCTGTTTAGCGAAGCGAGAGATCAAAACCCTCGAGGCTAACACACACATGCCCCCACCTCCCTTTTTGATTTTGAGCCCCACCCCTCACCTCCCCTCAGCTCCACACACGAGCTCTGACAGGACTCAGCTTTCCACGCATCTTCTGCTCATCACATTCAATAATACCATTGTTTCTTTTCATGCTGCTGAGCATTTCACTTCAAACAAGATTGTAGAAGACTATAAATAACTCTGCTTAAAATAAATGCCCCCCCTGCTTTTAATACCCTTTATACTCAGCAGCATACTTGGCTTGTTTCTAGACAGCAGAATGGAAAACAATTGATCCATCCAAGATTTGTTCCTTCTATTGTTCTTCATAAATAGTCGCAGCTCATCATAACTACATTTTTGTGAGTATAGTTAGAATAGAAATTTATAGTAGAAGTTATATTTTGCTGTGTATGTTGTAAACAGCTTTGACACTGAATCCAAAGCGCACACACAAATACACTGCTGCCTGCTGTATATTAAACAAAATTCACCTTTCAAAGTCCTTGACAGAAATGGAACACAACACTCTACCAGCAGCGAATCTCTTTAATTACCACTGGCATTTAGAGATTTAAACTTCCATGTGCACAAACACGATGCTATGCACACATTCACAGAAAAGATAGAACATGTGATATTTCATTTCAACTTGCAGTTTTACAGGTATAAACACAATTAGAATGAGATCAGAAGAAATAAAAAAGATGCACTCCTGGCTGCAACGTAGAGGATTTAACCCCATGATAGCCATCTCGTCCCAGCTTTTTTACTGGACACATGAGTTAATTTATGTCACTCTGAGTGAAAGGCTCCCCCCAATCAATGAGATGCAGGCTTGTAATTGGTGACATGAAAAATGGCCTTATACCCTGGAGAATTGTCAAATCTGCTAGTAGCCAATCTGCCTGTCCACATAAATTTAACACAATGGGTACCACTGTTACAACAAATCAGTAAAAGAGCGTGTCGTGTGTGTGTTTGTGTGTGTCCCTGTGGCTTTGCGCCTGTGCATTTGATATATGACATTCTGTTTAATCTTTGGCATTTGGTAATTATATCCAGGTCTATTTAGCTTTTTATCCTGTAAGTCTTGACATTGACATGGTGCTTTAATTCACAGGTATTGTGAGTAGCTATTAGCCTTGCGATCATTAAAGACTACAAGGAGGAATCTGATTTATCACTTTGACTAGCTGCATTTCCTGTCAAAGCTTTTACTTCAGAGAGAAATTGGTTGGCCAAAAAATCTAATTGAAGACATTGCTTATAAGAACTTACAAGAACAATCCAAACCCTGGTCATCAAAATTAAGGAAATAAATTCACGGTATATCTCTTATCGTCATGTGAGCACTGTAATTACATGTAATTACATTACTTTCTCCTTTTTTGCACTTGCTCCTAGCCATTGATTTGTATTACATATGTAAACTACAGGGTGGGCCATTTATATGGATACACCGTAATAACTTGGGAATGGTTGGTGATATTAAAGTCCTGCTTGTGGCACATTAGTATATGTGAGGGGGCAAACTCCTCCAGATGGGTGGTGACCATGGTGGCCATTTAGAAGTCGGCCACCTTGGATACAACTTTTGTTTTTTCAATAGGAAGAGGGCCATGTGACACATCAAACTTATTGGTAATGTCACAAGAAAAACAATGGTGTGCTTGGTTTCAACGTAACTTTATTCTTTCATGAGTTATTTACAAGTTTCTGACCACTTATTAAATGTGTTCAATGTGCTGCCCATTGTGTTGGATTGTCAATGCAACCCTCTTCTCCCACTCTTCACACACTGATAGCAACACCTCAGGAGAAATGCCAGCACAGGCATCCAGTATCCGTAGTTTCAGGTGCTGCACATCTCGTATCTTCACACCATAGACAATTGCCTTCAGATGACCCCAAAGATAAAAGTCTAAGGGGGTCAGATCGGGAGACCTTGGGGGTCATTCAACTGGCCCACAACAACCAATCCACTTTCCAGGAAACTGTTCATCTAGGAATGCTCGGACCTGGCACCCATAATGTGGTGGTGCACCATCTTGCTGGAAAAACTCAGGGAACGTGCCAGCTTCAGTGCATAAAGAGGGAAACACATCATCATGTAGCAATTTCAAATATCTAGTGGCCTTGAGGTTGGTTGGTTTCAACATAACTTCTCTTTGTTCACAGCCATTGACATGTCGAAGAGGTTAACATGTGAGGAGCGGATCGAAATTGTGTTGATATCTGGTGAACGCAGTAACCGGGTCATTGCAGCAGATTTCAATGCAAGACACCCTACGAGATGTGCAGCACCTGAAACTACGGATACTGGATGCCTGTGCTGGCATTTCTCCTGCGGTGTTGCTATCAGTGTGTGAAGGGTGGGAGAAGAGGGTTGCGTTGACAATCCAACACAATGGGCAGCACATTGAACACATTTTACAAGTGGTCACCAGCTGTCAACACAGAGAAACTTGTAAATAACTCATGAAAGAATAAAGTTACGTTGAAACCAAGCACACCATTGTTTTTCTTGTGACATTACCAATAAGTTTGATGTGTCACATGGCCCTCTTCCTATTGAAAAAACAAAAGTTGTATCCAAGATGGCCGACTTCTAAATGGCCACCCTGGTCACCACCCATCTGGAGGAGTTTGCCGCCTCACATATACTAATGTGCCACAAACAGGACTTTAATATCACCAAACATTCCCATGTTATTACGGTGTATCCATATAAATGGCCCACCCTTTGCATCACACTATAAAAACTTGCCACTGTAACTGATCCAAGCACATTGTCACAACCCTGTGAGGTCAGACTTCATTCATATAGAACTGGGTTAATATTTCTGTTAATTCACTGTTAATACCACGATCATTTATGGGGTTTTTTTCCAATGAGTATTGCACTGATTTCCAAGTTTTCTCTGATCTGCAAATAAGAGCAATCTCATTTACCTTAAGTGTGATATCTCAGATGCCCTCAGTCCAATTTTGCATCACCATAGATGCATTTTGACAGTGTGTTCTACAGCTTCAAAATTTACACTGATGGAAGCGTTATAATTAAAGGTCAAGGTTTTAGTGTTTGAAAGGCTAGAGCTGCTACACAAACTGATTTTAATTATACTGGGTAGGAGTGATTCATCTTGTTGCTGATTGTCCCAAAGGATGCTTGCATCCATCACTCGGGTTAAAATTTGTAATTAAAAGTTTGCTTGTTCTTTTTTGCCTGAGGTTGTCTGAACCGTACGAGCTGAGATAAATATCCTTGCATCATCTACCTAATGAGCAATGACCATGTAGAGTGAGTCTTTAAGCCAATGGTGTGACCTATTGTAATGTGATGACATCTGTGCTGTATAACGGGTGACCTTGCATGAGTTGTATTCAACTCTAACCTAATTTCATCGTAAAAAAGGCCAGGTATGATTATTGTCACCTTAGATGAGTTAAGTTAGTAAGACGTTCTCTCCATGGTTACATGAAACTCTTCTAAATGAGCCTCGCTGTCAAAACCTAACCAGAAATTCATGCATTACCACCTATCCCAGCTGTTACAGGACAAACCAGTCTATTTCAGGGTCAGCTGACCCAACATTCATATCTTTAGATTGTGAGAGGAAACTAGACAAAAGTTGTCAAGTCCACACAGAAAGGCCAGCTGGTGGATTTGTGCTATAGACCTGGAGGTGACGGTGCTACCCACATGCCACCAAAAGAGAGAAGAAAAGAAAACATCTTCCATTCAGTGTTTTTTCAATCCACATGAAAATAAAAGCAGAAAATTATACTTTTAACTTTGTTGAGGAAATAATAAAATAGGTTAGGCCTATAAATTAGACTCACTAACAGGACAAAAAGAAAACTACTGACTTTATTTGTACCAAAATAATACAAATTATCTTGTGCATTCTCAACACTTCTCTCACCGTAAAATATGTGAAATGGTGTCAGAATCATGGCGCTGGGCACATCTTAAGGCTGATTTATAAAATCCACTCTTTAGACTCAATTAATTCATGCAGCTGTTGTTTTCACAGAAGATAGACACAGAAATGGAATATGCAGTACAATGTGTAGTATTAGAGTCCAGCTGCACAGTTAGATCAAAAAACAAAATAAATTAAATTAAATTAAAAACAGGTCAGAGAGGTGGCCATGTTACCCAGTATAAACTCATATCCTGAGTTGAGTTTGTGAATTAGAAGTAATCGAGAAAAGGGCCTTGATCGCCAAACAGCTCCAGTGACAGACAGTAAAACTGTTGTGTTATTGAGCCTCTTCTGATTGTGTTAAACTAATAAATCGAAAGCAGAGAAATTTCTGTTATTTCCTCAAAGGTACCTTGGGTTAAAAAGAAATTTGTTTTCAGTAACGCCGACTCAGATATAAGTCACAAAATATTATCTTTAAACCATGCACTCCTTCAGTCAGTTGAAGCATGTGTAATCCATGAGACAATATGTATGTAAATGCTATCTATATTATCCTGTGCAGTATACGTATGGCATTGTGTGAACTAACGTAAGCCTCATACATACATTGCTTCAGGGCTGAGTGCATGTTGGTGTGTGCTTCTGTTAGTGCAGATAGAATTACGTACTTTGTGTGTTAATGCTAATAAGTAACATGCAATATACAGTGGGGCAAAGTTAAGCAAGTTCCCCCACTTAAAATGATGACAGAGGTCAGTAATTTGCACCAGAGGTACACTTCAACTGTGAGAGACAGAATGTGAAAAAAAAATCCATGAATTCACATGGTAGGATTTGTAAAGAATTTATTCGTAAATCAGGGTGGAAAATAAGTATTTGGTCAATAACAAAAATACAACTCAATACTTTGTAACATAACCTTTGTTGGCAAATACAGAGGTCAAACGTTTACTATAGGTCTTTACCAGGTTTGCACACACAGTAGCTGGTATTTTGGCCCATTCCTCCATGCAGATCTTCTCAAGAGCAGTGATGTTTTGGGGCTGTCGCCGAGCAACACGGACTTTCAACTCCCGCCACAGATTTTCTATGGGGTTGAGGTCTGGAGACTGGCTAGGCCACTCCAGGACTTTCAAATGCTTCTTACGGAGCCACTCCTTTGTTGCCCGGGCGGTGTGTTTTGGATCATTGTCATGTTGGAAGACCCAGCCTCGTTTCATCTTCAAAGTTCTCACTGATGGAAGGAGGTTTTGGCTCAAAATCTCACGATACTTGGCCCCATTCATTCTGTCCTTAACACGGATCAGTCGTCCTGTCCCCTTGGCAGAAAAACAGCCCCATAGCATGATGTTTCCACCCCCATGCTTCACAGTAGGTATGGTGTTCTTGGGATGCAACTCAGTATTCTTCTTCCTCCAAACACGACGAGTTGAGTTTATACCAAAAAGTTCTACTTTGGTTTCATCTGACCACATGACATTCTCCCAATCCTCTGCTGTATCATCCATGTGCTCTCTGGCAAACTTCAGACGGGCCTGGACATGCACTGGCTTCAGCAGCGGAACACGTCTGGCACTGCGGGATTTGATTCCCTGCCGTTGTAGTGTGTTACTGATGGTGACCTTTGTTACTTTGGTCCCAGCTCTCTGCAGGTCATTCACCAGGTCCCCCCGTGTGGTTCTGGGATCTTTGCTCACCGTTCTCATGATCATTTTGACCCCACGGGATGAGATCTTGCGTGGAGCCCCAGATCGAGGGAGATTATCAGTGGTCTTGTATGTCTTCCATTTTCTGATGATTGCTCCCACAGTTGATTTTTTCACACCAAGCTGCTTGCCTATTGTAGATTCACTCTTCCCAGTCTGGTGCAGGTCTACAATTCTTTTCCTGGTGTCCTTCGAAAGCTCTTTGGTCTTGGCCATGGCGGAGTTTGGAGTCTGACTGGTTGAGGCTGTGGACAGGTGTCTTTTATACAGATGATGAGGTCAAACAGGTGCCATTCATACAGGTAACGAGTGGGGGACAGAAAAGCTTCTTACAGAAGACGTTACAGGTCTGTGAGAGCCAGGGATTTTCCTTGTTTGAGGTGACCAAATACTTATTTTCCACCCTGATTTACAAATAAATTCTTTACAAATCCTACCATGTGAATTCATGGATTTTTTTTTCACATTCTGTCTCTCACAGTTGAAGTGTACCTCTGGTGCAAATTACTGACCTCTGTCATTATTTTAAGTGGGGGAACTTGCACAATCGGTGGCTGACTAAATACTTTTTTGCCCCACTGTATGGTATACTGATTAGTGCGCATGTGTGTGTTTGTGTGTGTGTATGTGTGTGTGTGCGTGTCTGAAGGAGAGAGGTATACATCAACAGTTCGCATGCCCGCCTTTGGTCATCCTTCAGTGTGTAAGCGATATTGGCCTTGGAACTAATATCTGTACACTGTTGGGCAGAAAAGGGGATTCTGTGTCAGGGCGGGCTCCCATTCAAGTCATCAGAGGTGTCAGGCTGTCAGCTATGCCTCTGGCCAGAGTCACTCAGAACACACACTGCTTCGGGTGTGTGTCTGCAGGAGACGTATTCTATGTGAAGCAGATGATTTATGTGATCTCGTGTTGTTTCTTTTCCGGGCAGGTGGGCAGGAGGTCGGACCAAAGTCTAATGACTGTCACATGGTATTACATGCACACACAAACACACAGTGCTTCCTGACAGGTGCCTGATGTATTAATCTCAGCAGGGCCCTCCACAACTTGTGTTAGCTCTGGCCAGTAAAAAGACTGAGCTTGTCACAGCACACACAGCATATATAAAATGAAATTAATGTTCTTATTACTAATCCATACATTATTTATAATTTATTTCCAACAGCTATTATTTAAAAAGGCTTGCTCATTTTCTTTATCAAGCAGAATTACAACATGTTTTCTAATGTGGTTTTGTTGAAGGGTCCAGTAATTATGTTTTAACAGTTAGGGTGGCCATGCAAGCATACAGTACTGTGCGAGATGACCTCATACTGCTTCAATAATGTTGAAATCTGGGGCTTTGTAGAGTAAAGTCCATGACAGATAGTATTACAATGTGTGTTTTTCTACCCAGGTATGCTTTAACTGCAAAGACAGTCTGTTCAGGATCATTGTCATGCTGAGAAATGAAGCTGGTGCCAATCAAATGCTCTACAGATAGTATTGCACGGTGGATCAAAATTTGACAGTACTTTTCTGTGTTAATAATTCCATCAATTTTGACAAGATCCCCAATATCACTGGCTGAAATACAGCTACAAACCACAACATCCCTCAGTTTCTCTGTCAGGTCTTTGCTGGATTATCACAAAAAAAATAAGAAAAAAAAATCTGAAAATGGTACAAAGTACAAGGACTAAACTAAAGATGTCGTCGATTTCCTAAGAAACGCATTGGAAGCCCTTTATAAAGCCTGGAGAACTACTTCTGAAGACCACTTAAAAAAATTACAAAAAACTCTGGCTCCTTGGAAGCAAAATATGAGGAAATAAGGGGTGACTCAAGACGTTGGCACACTACTGCAGTATAAGCTGAGATATTCTAAAATAGAACATTACCATATATGCCTAATCATTTTTCATGTAATTTGTCTTTACTGAGAAAATCTTAGTTGGCATTTTGCACACCGCACTCAGTGACAGGTGGTGCTTCATCACCCTGATGAAGAGAATAGCAGTCCAAAAACACACAAACATACTTTAAAATGTCTCTAACAGCCCATGCAGCAGCATTCAGTGCCATTGTTTCCAAATATGCGTGACATGTTCAAACAGCCTCGGATATTTACCCAAATATGCTGGTTTGCTTTTGAAAAATACAAATCTGCTCTTCTTAAACAGAGCTCCAAGCACACAAGGCAGAGGCTGCTGGAGTATTTGGTGGTCATAAAAACATGAAAGGACTTTTTAATGACTCTTGAATGAGCAGATAGAGACATGCTGCACATTCATTTTGGAGCCTTTGGAGCCAAAAAGCATTCTCTTTTAATTTGTTTTCTTGTTGTATCTCCATTTTTCTCTGCACTTCTTTCCCTTCTCTCCTTCTCTTGCCATGCCTCCCTCCTTTACTCTCTCTCCTAAAGCCTGTATCGATGGGTTGGCGCATCAGTGGAAGTGTATGGACGATTGCCCTCTGATTGATTTCTGTCATATAGCCTCTCAGCACTGGGAGGCTGTTCACTGGAGATAAATGATGTTGGCACAACAAAAGCAAATAAACCTCTTCTATCTATCACTCCTTCACTCTGTCAGTTTTTTCTGCCTCCCACCTCCCCTCTGCTGTCTGCATCACTCTGTTTCTGTGTCATGCTCCCTACCTGGGTCTCTCTCTCTCTCTCTGTCCTCCCTTTGCTTTATTAGTTCCCCCGCCTTCTTCTATCAGTCTTTCTGTCTCAGAATAAGGCTTCTGCTATTTCCATAAGTTTTTGTAGTATTTTGTTTATTCTCTCTAATTATAGTGCTTCACACCACATCTTGGCATATCAGCTGCCCCTTGACAAAAGGTTTTCTGTCAGATACCTGTATGGTTCCTCAACCTTTCTAATGGAGCGCTTCAGTGAAGTGTTACAGCCAAGTTACTTAACAAACAACAAACAAATGATTAAATCTTTATGGAATTATAACAGCAGAAAATACATGAGCAGCTCGAAATGAAAACTCACTCATTCGAGTTGAAACACATTAATCACAGTCTTTTTGACTGAGATTGTAATTTTACACATTATGTCTTTAAGGGGTATTTTAAAAAGGAACTGCCCCAACAAGTTCTTTTGGTGTACCCACCTCCACTCCTCCTCTTACATCTCTTCTAATTCTTTTTGGTTAAAGTTTTCAGAAATGCCTGAATGCTTCTAGTTGAATTCTCTTGAGAAATGGGAGTCAGAATGCATCATGGTCACACCCATTAATCCTTTGTGATGGATGTTCCTCTGTATGAAAGTTGAGCGCTGGTACAAAATGGAAGCGACGTCAAAGACTGACAGTGACGGTTTGCGAGTCGCTTGGAACGGCCCTGTGCTCTAATCGTCTCTGAGATTATTTTAATTTTGCAAACTAAACTTTTTTTTACTTTAACTGAGACCAAAATATAGTCAGCCGAGGCAGTTTTTGGTGTCTAGAGCACGAAGAACATTATGCCAAATAGCAAGTAGGAGTAATGCAATAATGAACTGTGTGTAATATAGCACTGTAATGTGCTATATTACACACACTCATTGTGTATGTGTGTTTTTTTTAATATGATGCATGGATTCAGCCTGTAATTCGATCACAAACTCAGCCGTTTACTTTCACTCAGTGTCAGATAATTTCCTCACAAGAGCACTCAAATAAGATGAAATAATCCCACAAAGTTGATTCAGTTCATCTGGATGCAGCATTTTCCATGAGAGAAATGTTCCATCACTCATCCAAGTCACTTATTCAGTCTCAGCTGACTGCCGGTTTCCCCAGACTGCATAACGACTGCATAACGAAACTAGCACCATTGCCTAACAATGAGTCACAAGATCAGTTTCGTGATTATTAATATGCAAATTATTATGACTACTGATCAGTGGCCATGAGTGCTATTCACAGAGAGTTGGGGAAGTGCTCTAATGGCAGCACGGTACAATGGTGAATCGCTTCCTCAGTTCAAATAAGTTGTTCCCTTCTTCCATGCATGATCTCCGTGACTCCCCGTCCAGGTTGTGCAGGTTCTCATCAGTGAAAGAGTGGCTACTGGCGTGTAAGTAGACTGTAGATCTCTAGCTGGACAAGGTGGCTCTTATATGTTGTACCACCCATTAGCATCGTTTGTTTTCCCAGGTGTATAATTTACAGCAATCCTCTTGGCATTTAACTGCGTACGCTATATTGCTCTGTTTGTGCCAGGGATCTTGATCCTTGGTGTTGATCCATTTTTGGCATATTGTGTTTTGGGATTTTGAGGCCACCAAGATGTTGTTTTTTGTAAATATGTGTCTCATTCCTTTCCTATGAAAAACACTCGGTACATGAACCAAATACACTGAGCCAAATAAATTATTGATCATGCATCAAGACAACACACCCTGGCTGATTGGGACCCACACCCAGTTTCACACCTTGGCTCAGGCGATTAGAGGATCATCAGGGGTCCTTTTGTCCCTCTGTGGGGGGATACTCCCACTAGGTTTAAATCTGGGACTCCCCACCATTTGACCTTAGAACTGGAGAAGCTTCTCGGAGAGGTGAAACGTCTTCAAGCAACTTAAAGAAGTCCAGACGCTTTTCTTTGCAAGCTCCTTTGACTACGATGACCTGGATGACTGAGAACCTTCACAGACAACACACCATAACAGTGGGAGCAGCTCACAGCTGAAGATATTTACGTGTCAGCAGCCTAACTTAAAGGCAAAGAAAGCTTAAACTGCTGTAAGTGCTTTAAAACTTGCACAACTTAGTGACAATAACCGGTGAAGTGTCACCAATCCATGCTGATAGTTCGTTTTTGCGTGTTTTGATTTCTAACCATTTACATGTCTTTTCAGAAATGTAAAATAAATACAACCTATAAGCTAAATGTACCATTCAGAATAAAAATGTTAAATAACAAATGTTTACTTATGAGTAGTATGCAGACATTGGATTAGATGTTTTCTTTTCTAAAGCTCTACTGGGAAAGTTTGGCTTAACACGAGCTTCACCAGGCACGCTGAGTTTTTAAAATAAATGCCTTTTCCTTTCAGCTAGCCCTCGAGTTCATGTTTCTCTACAATTGAATTGGTTGGAATTTCAGTCTGTCATGGTCACTGATTTTGGTCTCCGGGTTTTTTGGAGGTTTTTTGCACTGATTAATGTTAAATGTTTTCTGTTTGGTGTCTCTGTTGTTCTAATCTTGTAAGTATTTGAATTACTGCGTTTCCGATGACTATTTTGATTTCGTTATCATTAAAGTATCTTGAGCTAAAGTTGTATTTATGTTTTTGTGTCCAGTGTTCGTGGAGATTGAATTCCTGTTAAGAAGATTTGCTTTCCTTGTGTTAGTTTTTATCCTTGGCTCTTTCATTCAGCTTCAGTTCCCACTTTGTGTTTGTTATTTGTGTTTTGTTCTGGCTGCATCTCTTCACTTGGCTTAAGTACTCTGGTCTTTGTTTCCTTTTGGATTTACGTTTTGATTTAGCTATTATGGCTCACTTTTTGTTGCACCTCCAGCATCCTGTATTTGGGGTCTTAACTAAACACTAAATGCAAATATATGAGACTACTGTGCATACCGCATGCGGTATTCATGCGAGACAGTTTATTTCCGCACGAAGTTTCAAGACTGCAATTCGGACTGCAGGCTTAGGATGCTGCATATCGTTCTCTCTTTTTTCTTTTTTTTTGTTCGTGCCATTGGTCCACCCGATGAAAACGGATCATATATTTTAGTGCACAATGTCACAAGGATAAGTTACAAGTGTCTGTATCAGAAGGCTTACACTGCCACGCTGCCAAGAACCTCAGCAATCAGGAGACGAGTGGTTTGAACTGCTGATAATTCATCATGTAGTTTCAAACTGAATTACTAATGTTTCTCAACCCAGCATTACTGCAATCCCTGGGAAAGTAGAGATTATATAACTGAGGCGATCCAAGCAAAAACAAAGCTAAGAGAAAGTAAGAGTTTGCTCTTCCTTTGAGCATCAAACCGATCTGAGGTACCATAGAGAATCAATCAGAAAAGAGGGAAAATGAGACTCTGGCTGCACTCTTTGCGATTTTCTGGGGATGTGAGTCTATTTTCTGGTTCAGAGTTGGCATCACTGTTATATAGTGTATGTTATTTTAGCTCAAAAGCTCAGACAAATGCGTTTTTGGATCCACAAGTCAGTCGGCTTTTCATCGTTAGTAGAGAAGCTTCTGGTGCTCTCATGGCTTCCCAAGAAAGTTCTGTCCCTTAGAAACTAAGTAAGTAATTGTTTTCCCAATCACCTTTAGGTGACAAACATAATCCCTGGCTAAAATATTTACAATACTGATTTTTTTACAGTGTTTATTTTTTTCGCTGGGTAATTGCTGTCAACGTGTTTTACTATGACATCTAACTTAATTTATAAGTTTTACAAGAAGCACATATTTAAATGAAGAATTTCTGTCTGGTTAGATGTTTTAACAATATGTGCACAAGACTTTTTTTTTTTCTTGGCTCCATGCGGAGGTCAATAGAACAACAATTACAGTTGGCAGTGATTCAGCATCTTGCTCAAGGACGCTTCAGCGTGATAGATGCTGGTCAAGTCAGGAGTCCGGACCTGCAGCAGCCTGCTTTACATCTCTGTCTAGCTATTAGCTGTGGGAAGAAGCTTGGTTGGTCAGATATTGATTAAACTCTTCCTGGCCCCAGGAATGAGCTCTTGGTAAAGATGTCAGCTGTCAAATGAAAATTCAGCATATTCTGAATTAAAGAGGCATTTTTCCTTAACTGTGCTGTTTGTTCAAAGAATATTTGCAAGGTTAGCACAGTAGATAATTGGAATGAAGCATTTCTCCTCCATCCCCGTCTTTCTCATAATGCAGCATTATTAGTCCCTTGCAAAGCAGTGTGAGCTGATGCATTTGACTATCCTCTTAAACAGGCCTCTTCTTTAATGCCAGCATTTTCTTACCCCTTCATTTTCAGACTCTGTCTCTTTGTGAGTGCGTTTCTGCACTCGTTTTTGTTTTGTGTGTCTGCCGGGTGGAAACGCTCGTCTTACCGAGCAGGTGTTACATTTGGCTTCTGAGAGTGACACTACATGCTGACAGGAGTTTCCATTTCTTGCAGCACCCCCTGAAGGGTTTTTGTGTCCCTCATTCTTCCCGCTTATTTCCTCGCTCTCTTTCTCTTAGAGTGTCTGTAAATTCCATATTATAAAATACAGTGTGTCTATTGTTAGACTGCAGTCATCGAAAAGTGCATATATAACACACAGCCAGAGCATTCTGCAGATGAGAAAAAACTTACAGGATTAATTCTTCTAGATTACAAAAGGTATTTCTGCAAATTGATTAAACTTCTTGTTGCACTTACTTTTTCTCCTTTTAGTTTCATCTCAAATGTAGAATTTGAGATGCAAAGAGTATTTGCAGAATGAAGGAGAATGAGAAATTGAAATCTGACATAAACTAGTGGTGCCCTGTACTAACATGCTCTAGAACTAATTGTAGCAATGGGCACTTGAGTAATTTGAAATACTTCAGAGTAGCTGTGCTGACGCAGGCACAGTGAAACTTTCCTCTTGAAGACCAGTCCTACTGATTACTAATCAAGCCTCCTCCTCTCCAAATGTTCAAAAAGGTTCAATTTGAGAGATTTCTTTTTTAAAACAGACACCAGCCTATGCTAGCATTCATTAATAACCACCACATCCAGACTGCCCTCTTAAACTTTCATCATGATGCAAACTAATGATCCCTCTCTGAGACTCTGTGTTTCCCAGCTCATGCTGAATGTCAGGCCATCAGTGCTCATACACTTACTGTTTATATTTACAAGTTTAATTAGCCTGCCTACATTAATAAATATGAAAAAGGACAAACTCAAAGCACAGACTGTAAGTTAGTAGCTTCTACTAATTCTACGTTACATTCTACCTTGCCTTCCAATTATGGCTACATACAGCTCACATATCAAAGTAATGTACGTAGTGTTAGGCACTCAGACTTTCGCTGACATAACAGGCTTTTGCATGCATGTCACAAGTAAAAAAAAAAAAAAAAAAAACAATTAAAACTTTAAAGCACTGACAGAGCTGAATAACATTGTCCAGTAACAACACAGTTGTCTGCTGGGAAACCTAATCTACCAGCGGTACCAGCCTTAATTAATAATCATTGTTTCTCACTCTGAGGAAGATATTCACTAGGCATGACTTAAAGGCGTTAGTATCTTTGTAGCACAAAATGGAATAAGTAAATAAATCCAACAATATAAATTCACTGCATTTTTTGGTATTCGCTAATGAAATAAGTAATGAAAGCATACCCAGGATAAACATGGTGAAAAAAATTAATGTGTCAGTGTCATTCATCCGATTTTTTTTCAACTGATCTTATTTTGGATCAAGGTGAGATTCATTAAGCAGCAAACTGCTCTCATTTACACAGTAGTTTCTCCTTTTTCATCCTCACACACAGGTGTGCAGCTAATAGGACACAGCTGAAGTGAGATATTTAATCACACTGACAACAGTGTGCTTTCTTAGCATAAGCATAATAAAAGCCTACAAATGAGCATCAAACTGAAAGAACGCTCTTCTAGCTTTTACATCAGGACAGCCCAAACACTATGAGAAATGAAGAGACGGAAAGCATTGTTGTTCTATGTTAGTTCACTTTGATCACAGTTTGTAGTCAAGTAAAAACATTTGCCAACATATAAGTAGAATTTTTCTGAAATAGCCTTCCACCAAACTACTGTCCCTCTGCTGCTTGCTTCTTCTTTTGTATGTTAGCTCTGCTGCTTGTTGCTGGTAGGATGTAGTAAGCTCAGAACAACATAATGTTGAACTGAATGGATCAGGTGATAAACTGTCGCTGATATCCAATCCTGCTTTTTGAGTCAGTGTCAGATCAATACCTATTCAAATCACAGATCACTGCATTCCTAGTACTGACATATTATTTGACACATAACATCCACCGAAACACTGATGCCGACCAGTGGATCCACCCATAGCACCAGCTTGTGGCAGCTGGCAGCTTGAATGAATCAGTGTTTTTAAAATATGTATTGCATTTCTCATACATAATGAATTATTTTGGTTACTTATGTGCAGATACAGTTACAGCAGTCAATAAATACACAATTATTATTAAATACTTTTGACCCATTTGCTGATTGTCCACAAATCTAGCCTTCATTCATGTACTGCCATGCTTTTAAAAATAACAACTTAAAACACAACATTGACACAAAGGGTAAAAATGTCTCTCAGACTTAGAAAATGGCTCGTAAGACAAAAAACTGTGGCAGTAATGACCGCAGCAGTTTATGCAAATCAGGATTTTATTTATATGATTTGAAAAAAGCTAAGCTAATTCCCAGTGACTGCAAACATCCACGTGAATGTGGAAATAAAGTCACAGGTGACTAATGGGAGCCTATGAAAAAATAGAGTGGTTTTTAATCTGAATCCATCCAAGCAGAGCAGCATGAAGCAGCGGAAAATGTTGCAAGCATGCAGTAGGCATTAAGAGGAAATGCAGCGCATGCAGATGATGACACACAGCATTAACAATAAGTCAAACTAATCATCTGAGAGGAAGGTAAAGTACAAATGTTTGACAGACAAAGGGGTGCAAAACAATGATGCAGACAATGCAAAAGTCATCATTATCTGGTCCTTGATGTCCTTTGGAAAAGATGATTTTTCTACGGCTAAAAAGTCACAGAATTAGCAAATGTTGGATGTTTATTAAATATTTAGATAAAGTACACTGCTGGCATTTGTTTACTCTGAATACACAGCTACAGGCAAAAGTTTGTGGCAATAAGTGTACACGGGATAGTGCAGCCAGTGAACCAAAATGCCGTGGCACAGTGCAGATCTGTGCAGATGATATCTGTACCAACAAACTAGCTGTAATCTGCAAACAATTGTTTTGGCATTATCGCCTCCCAGGAGGAGACCCGCAGTCCACTATATCTGTCCCTCTGTCATACGCAGTCTCATTATCAATCTACGACACAGACAAGGCTTTTAAAATGTAATTGCTTATAGATTGCTCAACGTTTCTGTTGTAATACTGACATTATCTCGACTCTGGCATTGTTTCAGTTGCATCTGGATGACTGCAAACTCGAGGTTAAATGGCACTTCATTTAATTTTAACTCCTCTATTAGCAACATCATTTGCACAGGTGGACATTCATTTTTCATCTTTCTGAAGATGACTATTATTTTTCCATCATTACCAACATTTTCTCTTCCTTTCCTTTTCTCACATAAGTCATCAGTCTTGTTCAGCTACCATCCACTTGCTTCATCCAACTTCAATCAGTTTTCTCCTTTGTCTTGCAAATCTGTCATCTAACCCCTCTCATGCCTTTCTGCCAACAAAATCAAATGTCTGTGCATACTTCGTCCTCTGTTTTTTTTTCTATGTGCTGTCACTATTTTTTCTTCCCTCTTTTCATTTTACTTGTTTTTGTTGATGGCCAGAGTAAATTTCCATTTTTAAGTGATGGTAATGTTTTAGTAGCATTTTTACTTTGATGCTGGATCCTGTAGTCTGACAGCACTTTTGGGGGTCCATAATAAAGAGCATTAACCTCGGCCTAGCCCTTAAGAGCAATGACAAAGTTTTCTACACTGTCTGTACATGTGATGCAAGACAATAGCTACATGCTAGTTCACCTCAACTTATAAAATTACAGTAATTTCACCCTTCTGAGAGGCCTATTTATCAGCTACACCTGCTATGGGGCTCAGTTTTTGCTGGCAGGCACTAAGATTTTTTTTAAAAGCTTGAAATCAGGAAAAGTTTAGCAAGAATCATGGCTTCCATTTCTGACATTTCTCTTTATGTTTTCATCATGCTCACAAGACTGCTCAGGAGGCTAAAGACAGCGTGCAGCAGTAACATCCCAGGAGACTGGCTCTTTTTGAGCAGCAATAATAATAAAAAGTATTGTAAATTAAACTACCATCTTGTTTGTTTTTTTGGGTTTTTTTTTTTAAGTCATGGAAGTCATGAAGGTTCCCAGCAGTTAAACTGGTGAATTGTGTTTTTTATTTCTCCAAACCCAGTTCCAGAAATGCTGTATGATTCTCTGTAAAATGTAAATAAAAAAGAATTAAATGATCATTAAATATCTGCATTTTATTCATAATAGAACATAAAAAACAATATACAACGTTTTAGCAAATAAAAGTCATTTAGAGCTTGATGGCACCAACATATTTCAAAATAGTTAAGACAGGGCCATGATTACCACTGTGTAGCATCCCCTCTTTTAAACAGTAGTCTGTATATGTCTGGGAACTGAGGTGACCAGCTGCTGGACTTATGGAAAAGAAATGTTGTACCGTTCTTGTCTGATATAGGAATCTATAGAGTTCAAGATCTGGACTGCAGGCAGTCGTCATCTGGACAGGAGCAGATGTTGCTCTAAATCCTCTATACACTTTTCAGCATTGATGTGCAAGCTGTCAATTCCATACGCTAACACATCCCAATCAGACTTGCACTGGGCATTAACAACAAGCTGGATAGACCCTGTCCTCTTTAGTCCAGAGGAACTAGTGTCAATGTTTTCCAAAAATAATTTCACATTGCAATTTTCGTCTGACGACAGAACAGTTTTTCACTTCAGTCCATTCTGAAAGAGCTTTGGCCCAGAGAAGCTTTGGCATCCAATATTGACTTTTAACCTTGATCCTGGCGCACAGAGATTTCTCCAGATTCTCCGAACCTTTTGATGATGTTCTGTACTATAGATGATAACATATTCAAACTCAAACTGAGGAAGATTATTCTGAAACAACTTCACAATATATAGATGCTTTTCTTTTTTTTTTTTACCGATTAGTGAACCTTTGCCCAGCTTGACTTCTGAAAAACTCTGCCTCCCTAAGAAGCTCTTTTAGATCCAATCATGTTACTGACCTGTTGCCAATTAACCTGCATAGTTGTAAAATGAGTTTAGCAGTTCACATGACTGGCACTAATTTCCCCTGTGCAGTCTGCGGACGGGCGTTTAAAGTCTTTGGGCAATGAATGTGTTGCATGCGTGAACAGTAGATGAATAAAGCAAATACGCGAAATGATGGACGGTCAAATCTGAAATAGATTTTTTCAAAATCAGTTCAGAAAATGAATTGCAGCAACACTTCTGCCCCATCTCTGAATTACAAATAATTCAAAGATCAGACAAGAGTTTAAAACAAACATGAGCAATTCTGGATTCAGACAGAATCAATGTAGATGTCCGTGGCGGACGGTTGGAGTGATGAAAGGTCTGACTCAAAAGTAGAAACATCAAAAGATTTAAGAAAGACTGTTGGCTCTGAAAGGTATACAGACTGATCAATATAGCCGTGGTGTTTAATCCTCTTGCGTCCTGGCAGGGTTCTCTGTATTTGGCCTCTTTATCTCTCATTCCATCATCATCTCTTTTTACTCGATCTGTTTTACTCTTTCTAAGCGGGTTGCCACATGGCGATTGTCTTTCTTTACTGGGAGGAAAAGCTGAGATAGGAAACAGATGCGATGAGCTCTGGAGAGATTTGGTATGAGGCCAGCCAGGATAATTTTCAATTGAGGCATTTAGGCAGGGTGTTAGCACTACATCACTTCATATTGTGAATATCTCTCTTCTGTGCTTTCGCTCCTTGCAGGTGGCTGTGAGATGGCAAGCTTTCGAGAGTTTACCATCTTATCCCCACGAACTCTCTGAAAACAAAACACTACTCGAGAATTGCTTTTCCCCCTTTACACACCACTTCAAGCATCCATTTCACATTAAGAGCCTCCGTCTGGAGCACCATCTGTAAACGGCTCATCGCTGTTGTCCCATTTCACCTGGAGTATTCCCGGCAGGGATGATTTAAAGAAAACAGCACAGGATAGAGTGTGCAAGAAAACGAGTGTTTGGTGGACCAAAAGGAATTTTTCCCTCGTAGGGACGTGACAGTCTTTAGCGTAACCTACTGTAAATCTCAGCATGTTGATGTTCTCACTGCACGTAGCTTTTATCTTATCACTCTGTTTCCTTCTTGCTTCTCTGTCAGTCATTCATTATGTTGAGAATGTGCTGGCATTTTATCAAAGCAGGAGGCATCAGTGTTCCCTGTGTGAGGCCACTCTTTAAAAAAAAAAAAGTAAACACAGTTTCTACTGTAGCACCACTCATAAAGAAAAATTAGAGAAAAATGGAAGTGGAACAGCCTGGGCAAGCAAACCCCAGTTCATGCACGTATTGGCTTGTCTGAAAGGGCACTTTTTATCGGCTTGTGCAAATGTGTGTAAACAAATGGGTATACATCATTATTTGAAATATTTAGGTGTACAGGTCAGATCTGATGATGTTATTATCAGTAGGATAGTGACAAAGCTGGACTGCTATTTACCAACCATGCCAGTTCAAAGGCTGTACAGCCTTCAAGGCAACAGCTTTGAAATAGAGTTGGAACTGGAGCATTTTTTGGAGAACTGAAAGCCCTGGACAGCTTCCCAGGGGCCTCATTAGGGACTATGTATGATGGGTAGTTGGAGTAAGTAGGGCACAGCTACCGAAAGCACAGACAGCACAAAATCACACATGTATGTTTCTCTTTTTACCCACACACATTCATACAAGTACGTTCAGGCACACAGCAGGTGCCGGGAGAGAGCCTGACAGAGCACAGAAGTAATTGGCAGTAAAATGATATGTCAGGTCTTCTGTGTGCAGAAAGTGTCAGGCAAATCGCAGAAACAAATTTAGACAGATGAAAAGATAAACAAACTGTGTGATTGACACTTCTTGACAGAAAGATGAGCGAACTGAAGTGAGTGTTTGCAGTTCTCTGATGGTATTTTTTTTTCTCAGTTTAGTTTAATAATTTCAAGCGCTTAGTTTTTTGTTTCCTTCATGAGTTTGTATTATGTGTATACATTTAAGTGTCTTTGAGTGTGTGGTGGATCATTAGCTGCAACAGCTTTGGCTTATTGTGACTTTTAGAGCATCTCCAGAGTTGATCTCATGTTAAGTGTCATTAAGCCACTCGTCTTTTCACACAGCTGGGGTGAGCCTGAATGTGTATATCTCAATGTGTGACTGAGAGGGAGCATGTTTGTGAGCTGCAGTGTGTGTGTACGTGTGTGTGGGTAGGTGGGTGGGTGTGTGTGGGTGTGTGAATATAGTGGAAGCAGGCTGTGTTCCGTCATCCTACATTTAGCTCTTCTACAGCTCACTGGCAGAGCTCCATATGGTGTCTTTCAGTTTCTACCTCATACACCCATCACATTGTGTGATTTATGTTTTTTTAATAGGTAGCCCACCATACATACACACACAAACAGGACCCAAAGCAGTCACACTTCGCAGTCACGCACGTCTCTCTGAAAGTAGACATTTAGTCAAAGCTGCTGAATGAGGTATGTACGTGATTTTCAATACATGAGCAAGCCTTTTATTTTCAGTAAACCACATAGAATATGATATGGTAGAGAAAGAGATACTGAACAATTATAATACATTTATTATGATGATGTTGCAGATTTTAAGTTAATGGTAAAAGCATCACAAGTTAAATTATAATATGAATTTTAGAAATTTATCGGTTTTAGTCTAATTGATCTGTCTGTCTGTGCTCGACATGCAGCTGGGACTGCTCAGCACATGCAGCTGAGACACCAGCAGCACAGAGGTTTTTTATGCCTTTGAGCTACTCAGTCATCTGGCATCCATTTAGAGCTGCAGCATAACACGAGACACAGAGGCATTGTTTATGCAAATGCATTCTAATGCATATATACTGTGTGCCACCAGTTATTTCTGACACACAGTAGCGCTTGTTTGCCATCGAATCCTTGGTTAACTCCACCTGTTCAATACCATAAATTGTCTAGTAACAAGTCCAGATGGCCAAATAGGACCGTTTGCATTCCTTTCCTCCAAACCACAAGTAAAAGCATTTACAGTATATCATACTAGCTCTCATATTTTGGCAGAGGTAGCGTACTCTTAGGAAGCTCGGCAAGTAAAGCAACCCTTTCTGTGCTGAATATAAAAATATAAGTTTTAACATATAACATAGTCATTGTAGATATTTTAGCTTTCAGACTGTGGCTGCCATTTTTGACAGGTGCTTATTGAATTATCTCATTTCGTCGTGTCCTTTTCTTCTGAATGCCAGTTGATTGGATTAGGCAGGGAAATTAAAGCTATTGTTTCAACGCATTCACACTCCCAGCCTGTAACATGGGGATACTTATTCGGGTCATTTTGACACACAAGACACACCATTGGCCTAATTTTTATACTATAGCATAGTGCTCCAAAATAACATCTTTGTAGGTGAGGAAGTACAAAAAAGAAATAAAATAAAAAATGTCCACAAAGGAAGCAACAGAGATGTCAGTCACAAGGATCACACGAGTGTCACCTGAAGAGACGGGAGTTTGTGAACCATGTAGGGTTTTTAAGTTTTATTTTCAGTCACTGTTTAAGCACTGAAACTAAACAATGAACCATGATGACAATAACAAGAAAAACACAGGAAAAAAAATTGTCTATCTATCTCAAATTTTGAAGACTGGTTTAAACTTTGAAAAGAAAAAAGTAAAGAGTGCCTAAAAACATAGAATCAAGAAGTCCTGATGAAGTGGCTACACATGACAAATTAACTGTTTATTCATGGCAGTTCACTCAACTTCTAATATTTTCACATTAAATGTGTGCTAATGGAAATGAGTATTAATTTGTAATAGTATAAAAGGCAAAAGTGGACCGGAATGATCAAGAATGGCGTTCTAGCACCTCAAATCAATAAGTAATTAAATCTGATTAGCATATTCATACATGTGTTCTGCAGCCTGGTGTTGCTTCCAGTTGACTACGTATATGGGGATGCTTGCTCCATAATGAGAAAATGGCACCCCTTGCAACCTCAACACATTCTTTTCTCCATGTATCCCTGTTATGTGTTCTTAGTGCAGATGTCAAAGTTGTGTTGGCGATACTTCCACATCTAGCTGGTGCTACTAAAGGGGAGTTTGTCACAAACAGAGCAATGTTATTTCAAGGGGCTGGTAAAATCAAACGCAACAAATATCAGCAGACAAAAACTTTTTTCTGTGACATTGTATCTCAGTAGCGATGTAGTTAGTGTACAGTTTATGTGTTTCCCAGAGAGAGTTGGGGGGGGAAAAAGAATGTTAGGCTAATGTGTGACACTCTCAGAGATGGAGAATGATGAAAGAAAGAGAGGAAATGAGAGAAGAATGGGGAATTATTTTTAAAGTTAAGGACTGCTCAGCGAGTGGAAATTTAAAGCTTAAATGCTTCAATTTATTTCAGAAAATTTAAAACCAGATCATGGATCTATCTGTGGGGGAAGTAAAGTTCTTTTTCAAACTGTGAAACATGTTGTAATATATGCAAAATGTGTTTTTTCAAAGGATCCAAAATATAAGGCAAGTTAGTGCAGGTTAGTAGTAGTTACTGGTTAGTTTGTAGTACTGTTGTGAAGTTTACAGTGTTGCAAAAAAGCCTTGTGCACAGCAGCCGGTGGTGTTCATAGGTTTCAAAGTTAGGTTGCACTAAGAGCAGCAGTTTAATCATTTAAAATGATGATGCTGATTAGATTCACTTACAAGTTTGACCTTTTATGACAGCTTTATTTTGTCTTGGGCTTGGAAATCAGCCATAATAGGCTATCAAAACATCTGTTCATATGTTGGCACTTAGCTGGCTAAAGCAGCAGCACAGGTCAGCTGATCTGCAGACTGTACTTAAAGAAAAATCTGCTAGAATTCACAATACAAATTATTATGACTCATTTCCAATTGATTCTTCTCCCCACGCTGCACTCATTAGGGTTTCCCAACCTGCCGAATCCCACTTTAACCCCTGATAATAGGCTCTATTTCACTTATCATTTAACACCCTTTGTAATAATGCGGTCTTAGTCTGTTATTGTTGATTTTTGATTGACCTTTTCTTCTACCCACAACCAAAGTAACTTTGTAAAACCTTTTTTCATTTCTACCTGCTTGTTCTATCAGTCTTGCTTTTCAGTCCAGACTTACGTATTAACAAGTTACAACGTCATATGGCTCTTCAGGTTTTATTCACTGGATTGTTGGCAGTAAATGGGCCAAAGAATTAATGCGAAATGATTCTGAACAGTCATATGATGATTATAAATGATGTTGCCTGTTTTGGTGGCTTTCATGTAAACCACAATGGCAAAAGCGCATCAGAAAACAGAGACCTGGGCCAATGTGGCAGCTGGAAGAAAGTGGTCAGATTAAAAAAAGAGAAAAAGGTTTGGTCATAAATATCTAAACCAATAGATGCCCTTTTAATTCCTCCTTGAAGGATCAAACACATGTTTAATACGCAATCAAACCCAGCCTGAAGTAAAGCCAGTAAATGCAGTGGCATTTCAAAATTGCGCTTCAACCATTATCCCCTACTGAGTTGGACTCTCTTTTCTTACGATTATTACACATTTAACCATCGCATTAACTACAAGGCTGTTTCACACCATAAGTTAATGCACACTCTGCTTCTTCTGTTTGTGTAATTTCCTACAAACTGAGAGTAGCACACAAAAAATACACTCCATGACAGACACTGGATGGTTTCGAGATTAAAAAACTCACCAGGATAATTTTCCAAATGGACGTACCTACAGAGTTTCGGAGGCTAACACCAAAAGCGTATCAACAACTGCAGCATGGGTCTTAATTGTAAGAAGCGAGTCCTGGTGAATTTTGTTTTTGTTTTTTTCTTTTTTTGCATTTGTGCTTGAAGAATTTCGTGTGTCAGATCCCTTAGGCAATACTTCTGACTCAGCAAGACAACACAGGGAACAACATCTTTCTGTGCTCACTCTTATGTCTCTTTCCCAGCTATGCCCTGGTGACCATATGTCACTTTTCATGTACAATTGGATTTTAAGGACTCTTACACAGCTCTCCTCCCGTCCCGCCACTCTCCATCCATCCAACTGTCCTCCTGAGATACACCACATGCTTAATCTCCTAATTGGTAGGTAGTATTGGCCATTGCCTGAGCAATGACAGGGTGGAATCGATAAGGAGCACAATGCTAAACGACTTATCCTGCTGTTTCTCTCGTTCTCTATTTCTCACTCTCTGCCCGTTTTGCTGTTATCCTCTCTGTTTAAATTCACAGTATCCAAGGCAACAGCCATTCAATCTCAACGCTGCGGCGAAATAAACACTCCTTTAATTTGTCTTTATTACTGCCCCGTTGTTCTTTTCTTCATCTCTTTCCCCATATTTCGCACGTACTTGAAATGGAATAGTGAGCAGGGTTTGCAAAATGTCTTTCCATGCTCCATCAGCTTAAAGGTAATCAATTGAAACTTGGTTCTCAATCAATGCCACTAATTCCCTCACACCACCACCCCCTCCTCCAAGTCCCCGCCGCTCTCAAATGATGCATTATTCACTGAATGACATAGTGAGGCCTGTTTGATGAACAGTCCTTTAATGGACTTTGATGACCGATGTAAATGGATGAAGCATCGTGCTCGAGAAGAGATTGGATGAGAGAAAGGGGTCATACGGTACACTATTTAGCAAAACAAGGATACATCTATTAATTTTTTTTTTTTGACACCAGAGGTGGAGACAGGCAAAGTTACAGAAAAAAGAAAGACGACTGTGTTGGTAGAAGAGTTGCTTATCAGTTCTATTCCTTCCCTATCCTTCTTTTTACTGTGTAATAAGCAAATTAACACCATAATTGTTATCAACAACTTGACTGTTATCATCTAACAGTCTAACAGACAGAATCTGACAGACTCCTGGAGCAGCACCGTACTATGGATACACATTTATGTCTTTGCAACACGGCACTTTTCATGCACCATTTGAATAAAGGGACCTCTATTCCAAGCTGTGTGAATACAATGCACTTCTTGGGCCACTGTAATGTCTGAGCTTCTCAAATATGTGCATGCATACAGAGCAGAAAATGAATAAATTCCCCTGGGTGAAACATGTAGGTTTGAAAATCTTATTTGAAGCCAGCAGTGAACGGTCCCACCAGATTATTTTCCTAAGCGGAGCCTGAAAATGGTAACAATCAGTGATTTCTAGCGCAGGGCAGAACTTCATAAAGCTCTGTCATGGTTGACCAAATACCAGTAAACAAAGAAAAAAACGCAGATGATGGATGTTCTCTCTCACGGCACAAAATGAAAAACCCGCACAAGTTCATGTAAAGAAAAAGAGGATAATAAAGAAAGCGAAATTTGGTTTATAAAATGTTTTTATCTTATGATCAATATCTGTTGGGGTAATCTGTCTATGACAGACCAAACCGCCTTCCGCAACTTGTAATGTCTAACCCATGATTTTTTGTTTTGTTTTGTTTGCTGTTTCTTTTGATTCCATCCTAAAAAAAAATAAGGAGCTTTTGGTTTCCAACTTGATTGAGGCCAGAGTCTTTCTGTGTGGATGTCTTGACCATCACAGAACAGAGGTGGTGGCCTACAACACTAATATTTAGCCAACACTAACCCGTCCTTGAGATCCAATTCCCCACTCACACCTTAACCCTGGTGACGGTCATGACTCAAATGAATGCAGGTTAATGACTCATGGGGGAAACAAGGTTCTGCATTGATCCTACACAGCCTACAGACAGCTTTGCAGACAGCCCTCTACACGCTGTAGCTGTTTGCTATCACCAGGCAGCAGTGCCACAAATAACCAGTCTGTGGGCAACTCTTGCTCGTGCTGTTGTTGTTCCTTGCCAGCAATTGAAATAGCTAATGAAAAGTGTCGTCTGTGCTTCTCATTCTATATTTTTGTTTTATCTTTCATTAAAATTTTCTTTTTCAAAATGCTCTAGTTTTTGGTGAACTTGTTACACACAGCATTATCCATGTCAAGCTACTCACTGTTGTTTTTTAGAGGACTGGACTCAAGCACATTTGCATAGGTTAAAAATCCATCAGCTTAAGCTCTGCAAAGTGAAATACCAACGCAAATCGACACGTAAATCATAAATTTACCATAACATGGTCACAGAGACCAACAACCATAGGGACTATTTCCAAAGTGAAAACCCCACAAAGGGTTAAATACCTGAGAATCCTGAATTGTTTTTAGAACTGAAGAAGCTTTCTCGATCAGAGATGAAATGTCTTCAAAAACTTAAAAAAAAAAAAAAAAACGCAAGTCTAGTTGGTTGAACTGAAGTACTCAAAAACCTTTCTCTTTGGATTTTCATGTAACTCAAAACTGATGGTAAGTGTGCATATTAGCATTAATTATGGCCTGCCTCTCTTTGATCTGTGGTCAATCCTGTGATGGACTGGCAACGTCATTTCTGTCAACTGGGATAGGCTCCAGTTTCAAAATATATAGATGCATAGATGTCATAAATAATATGACATGTGACATGGACAAGCTGGAACTTCTGAGCTGTGAATTAAAAACACAAATTTTGTCTTTGTGTGTGTGCTATAAAAACAAACATCCAGAGGTGAAATGGTTCCCCACTTTAAAATCAGCATTCTGAATAGCGTCATCTTGCTAGAACATATAGGCTAAAATGACTGTACTCACCCATTATGAGTAGTTTCCTTTTCTTGCTTCCCAAATTACAATAGCATGTCTAAAATCTCTGCGAGCTAAGAATAGCAGCTTTTTATTTCAAACAGGCTGCTAAAATTCCTCCTTGTGTGCAGCCTCTAATTAGGACATTTTCTGAGCCTAATAATCTGTGAATGTTCCTGAAAAGCTCTTACTGTTATCTAGACCAATTAAAATATGAAATACAAAACAACCTTGAAAGACCCCTTAGGTAGTCTCGTCTTGTGCTCGTCAGGCTTTCTGTCAAAAGCTAAAAGAAGAGGATATTTACATCTTGGAAACATTCATTATACGAACACTGAGCCAGTACTTCTGTGGTAAAGATTGTGGATGATGGGTTACTCACTTCAGCTGGATCAGCTCAGAATCAGCCTGTAGCAGTTGTAACCTACAACAGTCCTTTCTCCATTTTCAAAGCAATGTCACTTTTAAACAGCGACATGCGGGGGAATTTTGTAGCAGAAGCACTTCAGATATTTTTCAGTCTGACAGTGTCACGTTCGGTCATTAAAGCTTGTTTTAATTGAGCTCTAATCACCTTGTCAAAGCTTATAAATGTTGTGTTGTTATGAGTGTATTGTCTTTCTTTTTTCTGCATTTTATGGCCAGCAAAAATAGATGGTGTCAAATAGGTGCTACATTAAACTTTAAGAGTTAAAGTCATGTTTGATCCACTTGTACCACTCCATAGAGTGGATGCAAATAAAAAATATGCTTTGCTTTTGGATTTGGGGACTGCTTTCAATGCTCTATCTCTAATAACATCTGTAGGTTGTTTCCAGAGAGCCCTAATCTAGACCAGGCATTATAGAAAGGGATTTGAGTGTCACAATGTAGAATAGGTAAACAGGCCGAGACTGCCGACTACACACAATCAGGCCTTCCGGGCTGATGGATGAAATGGCTTACAGAGGACACAAGCTCTGTGACATTGATGGACAGTCTGATATTGCCTCCCTAATCTTTCCTCCACTCACACACACTCACATACACATTTCTCTGTGTCCCTCTCATTTGTCTTTCTAACTTTTTTTTTTTGCTTTTCTCACTTCTGCCCTGACTCATACTTTTTGGCTCGGGCTCTCTCCCGTTTCTCTTTTCTTCCTTTATTATCTCTCGCTTGCCCATTCCTTGTCTCATCATGCCTTTATGGGCTCTCATCTTATCTTATTCCATTGTTTTCTGACTGCTCTGCACCTCGATCGCTTGCTCTACCCCTTTATTTGGCTCTGTTCCTGCTGCTGCCTCTGTCCTTGTGTGCACACACCGACATGCAGATTCCTGTAATCATTCCACGACATCAAACAGCCACTACTTTGCATGAAGGACACGGCTGAAAGACATCTGCCAGCAAACTACAAATCCCCAAAATATTGACACAAGCACATACTACATGCATCGATTAAAAAGTGTATAAAAACAACATAAATATATTTTATAATAGAGTGAATAATTTAGTAGCATATGACGTGGATCGATCCATCCATCCATCCATCCATCCATCCATCCATCCTTTCCCGGGCCACCTCCTCCAGCTCATCTGAAGGGGATAATGAGGCTTCCCCAGGGGTTCCTCCCAGTAGGACATGCCTGAAACACCTCACCTCGGGAGGTGTCCTGGACAGATGCCCAAATCACCTCCACTCCTTTTTCGGTGTGGAGGAGTAGCAGCTCATCTCAGATGACCGCATGCATAAGGAAGAGTCCAGTGTCTCTCCAAACACTTCCATTCTAAATCTCATTCTTTCTGTCACCGCCCACAGCTCGTGGTCATAGGTGAGGATTGGAATGTAGATTGTCCAGTACATCGACAGTTTTGCATTTACACTCGTCTCTCTTCACCTGTTTCTCCCATCACTGGAAACTAAGATCCCGAGATGCTTAAGCTCCTCCACTTGAGGTTTCAAAATCATGAAGGAAAAAAAAAGCCAGTGACTGTGAATAATCCATGAGCCGATCATAACTGAAGTGGGTTGTATTGGTAGTGATCCTTATAGCTCTCCATCAGCGGGGCACTTCACAAAATCAATTCGCCACTTCTTCAACTCATCATTCTCAGGAAATTTAAATGAGACTGTGCACTTCTGCAAACTCTGTCATCCCTGCTGTAGTTACTAACTGGATGCTATTAAAGATATAGATGTAGTAAGCTAAAGAAATACATTTTGGAGGCAGCAGGAGGACCGCTGACACTAATTGGCTCCAGTATTTCTTACATCATTGTGATAAGAAAGCTCAGTCACAGTGTGACATAGTGCTGTGAGTCATACATGTCCAAAATATCCAAGAATTTCCAAGTTCTCCAAACCATAATAACTACACTAACATGTTTATTATCATTTAGTAATTTAAGCTAAGCTTTGTGTGTCAGTAAGATTACACAAAAATACCATCCAACATTTGAAGAAATCTGCTAGAAATCTGAAGCAGAGGAAGCAAAGCATCCATTAAATACAATTTTGGCTCCAGGTGAGATTTGTTGACCTCAACGCTGAGTGCAGCCTCCAGATGCTCTTCTGTTTTAGTAATAACTTAATGTGTCCACTGACCACATCTAATATTACAGAGGTTTAACTTGGGTTCACTTATTGTTTTCCGTGTTTTTCCTAACGTGTTGTGTGTACTTACTGGCACTCCTCATGACAAGAAGGAATAACTTCTATCTTTCAATAAAATACAACACTGCATTATGTCTTGGGATAATTAAATACACAGGAAGGCCTAATCACTTTCACACTTCCACACTGTGCCATTTTAATTACAAATACATATCTAATTAAACCACAGCCTGAGGTATTCCTTTGCCACATTTCTAAAGGGAATTACGTTTTTTTTTCTTCGTGTTGATATTTTTGTGTTTTGCTTTTGTTTTTCATTTTACCTGTGACCTCATTTGATCTCTGGCCTGGTTGTGCAGAAAATGGGAGTTTTCACACTGCATGGTTTGGAGAAGTGGAAAATAGCGCGGCACTCTCATCCAACCTGACTACAGTCCAGTGTTTGATTAAAGCAATCAATCGAGAGCAATAGTTAGAGAGAGAGAGAGAGAAAGGAGAGGGGCCCATGTGTAGATTGCGGGTCAGACAAAGCAAAACAGACAAGGACTCTGAAGCACACTCTACTTCACTCTTGTACTCATCTGGAGAACGTGTAGGACGAATATCAAAAAGAACACTGAATTGTCCTGGAGGGGAGATAAAAGAACAACAAGAACACACAAATCCCTATTGGACCACAGTTTCTTTCCCTGACTTATGTTGTGGTTTGTTGGTAAGTGTGGGTGGTTTTGGTTTGACGTTAGCTTGCTCCAGTGCTCTCTGTTGACAAATCTTTAGTTATCAGTAGTGCATTACTGCCCCCCTCCAATAACAGCTCAAAAGTGAAACCCAGGTCAGGTAAATTGTTTGGGAATTGAAAGCACATCCAGTATCATTGGGCTATGATTGTGAGATGTAATCATCTAAAGAGTGTGTGTCTTTTTTTTTTTTAAAGGACGACTAGAATTAATGAATAACTGATGTGCAGTTTAGAATGCTTGCAGAGTACAAATTTCATAAGTCATATCCTTCCTCACATCATAGCAACAACTGTTGCCAAAGTCCAGTTAATAGGACTGCATATTAATGTGGATATTACACAACACTTTCATCAAAGGCTCTCATTGGGTATCAGCGAAGCCAGACGAAAATAAATCAAGTAACTTGTTGGAAATGAACTGATCGGACCAAATGACTTTGTCGAAACATAATGATGTAACCCAAGTTTTGGAGGCGAGATATGTTGCACATGTCTGGTGGAAATACTCTGTCTGGGAGCAGCCCCAGAATCAGAATGACTGAATAATGATCTCAGAGACAGAGAGATTGATCCAGTCTTCCATCACTGTAATGAGAGACTATAAGACATCCCAAACACTCTTTTCGGGCTCCCTTAAGAACTGGCAGCAGACATTGAACAATTTTCTTTTGCTGACAGAGATTTTTAAGGCCCCAGCAGAGGCTTTGATGGAGGTCCCTTCACATTAAACAACAAGCCACAACATTATTTCTCCAAATCCTTTGAGAAAGGTACATACAGTTACTGATGAGGCAAGGGATTAGGCTTTCAAATCAAACATCTGGATCAACTGGGACATAGATTTCCCAGGGTGACCACATATAAACATATAGATGTTGGATTGCTAAAGAACACTGAGGCAAATTTGGAACACAAGTATAGATGATGACAACACGGAGATGATTTAAAAGTCACTGCATCCTTTTTGTTATGCTTTTTTTGGGGGTGCTTGTTTTCTTTTTTCTTATTCAATATGTTCACCAAAAACTTAACTTAGTGGTACGACAAGTTACTTTTTGATAATAACTGTTTAAAACAGCAGAAATAATTTTCCATATAGTACTGTAAAAAAAAGTCCTGAGTCATCCCCAAGGAGCTTGACTTCTTGGAATGTTTTACACTGGTCTCGAGCAATAGTTTTCCGAGTTTTTGTGTTGGACATTGGCAGTTTTGACACTCATTTTTATGTGAAGTCCTTGTACCTTACCATTTTCAGAGCATTTTTTTTTTTGTTTAGCCGCTTAACACTTGATCTTTGAATCATTCAAGGGCTAAACAATAGTACCTAATTAAAGGGATCAATTGGTGTTGTGTCTACACATACGTATAATACGTATACCTATTTTTAGGAACTTTGCCATCTTTCACAAAAACATGTCATTTTGCTACCATTATTTCTTTAGCTTACCATATTTCAGCATGGACTGCAATCTCTGAGGAAACGGTACAAGTAAAGGATAAGAGAAGCAGTAGTTGGTGTAAAACCTACAGCAGGTGAAAAGAATCTGAAAGTACTTTTCTTGAGAAAAAGGAAAAAGTCTAGCAAGACCTGAAACAGCACCTGAGAGATACATCTGATCAGTTGATCCAACTACTATTCACTGAAGCCTCATCGAAAATAGAAAAGAAAAAAGGAAGAAAAGGCTGATGTATGCCAAATTAAATAAGAAAATCAGTGGAAACAGGTCTTATGGAGCAATGAATCCAAATTGTGGTTCAAATCAGAAAACACGGTAAAGTCTCGATCGTGGTTTGGAGCTTACATATAAAATGAACAAAAACAAAATGTTGCATCGAGCCCTCTAAATTTCACCATAAAATATTCTTTCTGCATGAAAATTATTTTTATATGTTTTATAGCTTTCATTTCCACACATCAACTGTGGTCCACAAATTATCATTTCAGTTAAATTACTCAAAAAAAATCTGTTCGGGTTGCGGGGTTGCCATTTTGCGAGCAAAAGGCATAATCCATGTAGCATTATGCTGGGTTTGTTTGATATGCAAATTGCTGTGAAGTTCAAGGGATCAATCTGGCATCAAAGACATGTCCAGCATGCTCATTTTAGAGACAGACGAAGCTGCATGAGACATTGCTCTACTTTTTCCCCCCTCACAATCACTACCTTTCAGTAGATGATCTCCACTGGCCTCTGTCTCTCTCACGTGTTATGTCATGTTCACTGTTGTCGTGTCTGCTGTCATCACATTCACCTAAGTAACTTTTGAACTATGCTAGATGTTCTGGGAATTTGCATGAATGCTTTTGCTATGATGGGAGTTGCATCAATCAACAAAAAGTACAGCAAACGATCAATTTACACACAAAATAGATGTGAAAAGCCCAAACAACTATTGTAATGAAAGCAAACACTACACTAAGCATCACCGACATTTCAAGTATGGTGTAAATATATAAAATATACTTTTTTCAAATTGCAGGCAAATGTCCACTTCGACTCAAGGACAAACTGATTAGACTTCGATGCTCAAAGATCAAATGTAACTGCGATGTCACAAAACATGCCTTTGACTGTAACTCAAGAATTCACACTAATTATGATGAAATTCCACACACACGTCTAACTCAGTAAAATGATGATGTGATGACATTTCATATTTAAAAAGGAAAAGGTCAAGTCTGGATATGAATACAAGCTGCCACATCTTCAATTTCACACAGCTGTGATGCGATGATTCTAAATGTTGTATGAGCAGATTTCTCACTGTTTCACATCCTGCTTGTGGTAAAATAAAATGTTGTATATTGTGGCAAGTTTAGACCTTGGTTCATGCAATGTTCATGTCAAGGATCATCACTGGCTCCACTGATGCAAAGACCACGCCAAAGCTTTTGCTGTGTGGTAGTTTCTAAAGGCACGTCAAGTCATAAGCATGACCAACAGCACGTTCTTTATTATCCTCTCTGTTACAGGCTTGTGCACCATGAATTACTTGTTCAGGGTCATGCTGTGAACACTAGTTTATACTGTAACGTCTTGTAACGTCTCCCCACCCATAGTGTTTGAAAAAATTTGTTCCCTGCAAATTTATCCTTTTTCCCAAAAGGTAATTCGCTTTTAAGGGTTTTCATTTTGACACAGAGGAGGCAATTCAGTTGCAGATGGTGCTTAAGGTGTTTACAGTACAGCACTTCCAGGGAGGGCTCTGAGAGTGGTACAAGGTGACTACTTTAGCTGGGATTGTGGCCAAATTTATATCAGGCACAACTTTTGTTTTTTATAGCCAGTCACAGAACCTCAGATGGAGCCTCCCTCTTCTCTCCTTTTTTAACCTTCATCGTTCCCTCTACTCAATTTCTTCATTTATCTTCCATACTGTCCCATTTCTACTCCTCTCCATCACTCTAGTAAGCCTATGCATCACCTACTCCTGATTCCCGAGTACTGCAATAGATTATTTATTCAGAGAGAACTCTATAAATCATGTCATCCTGACCAGCATGTGATGCCCACTGAAGGGGAGAGAGAAATGAGTGCATGTGAGAGAATTTGCTCCCTCAAGAATATTGTGACACAAGTGCTGTTAGCTTTCTTTCAGAGAAAACCCTGAATGCTGAAAAGAAGAAGGCCAAACATGCAAGTTGTGCTGTCTGTACTGAATACTGATGAAACTTTAAAGAGGACGTACAGTGTTTTAATGCAGAGCTGTATTTAAATGTTTATAACATATATATTTTAGATATGCAAACAAAATGTGCACGATTACGATGATAAAGCAGACGCTGTAAAAGGTTGGAGATGAGGCCAGAATAATAGAAAAGGAGGGATTTTGATATTGATAAAAGATGCAAGTATATAAAAACAAGTTGCAACATCACACAGAACACAACATGTTAAGGTTTCTCACATTGGCTACATTGTTACATGCATGTTTTTTTAAATGTATTTTAATTTAAAACCTTCTAATTGAAGAGTCAAGGCTGACTTTTTGCGCAGTAAAATTATGCAAAAGCGATTAATCACTAGGTATTGGATTCATTTCCCTCGTATCTTTTTGACACTTGAATTTAGCTCAAAACTAATCAGGTTAAATCATTCACACAGTCCTTCTTCTGAAACCGATGTAAACGAGAACGTGAGTGAGTGTACATGTGGTTGACAGTAAAGACTAATAACCTATGGATGAACTGATCTATAGGTGGTAGTAATTTGGCAAAAACATGGGAAACATGAAAAAAAAAACACTGTGCTTGCTATTCTGAGTATAAACAATGCAGAAATATGTTAAATGGCAATAAAACATTTGTTAGTTTTTTATACCATTCACACCAAATGCAGTTTCAAAGACAAACTCTTAAGCAACAAAATATAACTTTTCTCAAAAAGGGCTGTGACAATTTGAAAATATTTACGTCTCCTGGTGAGTGCTTCTTTAAACTTTTGGAACAAGCACACTAAAGATGTCAAACGCTGAGCCAGGTGATGGTTGATGACAGAGCGGCTCCATCTGATTGGTGTCACGCACCTCGAGATTTTTGTCAGTGCAGCGGCAGTGTCAGTGTGGCTATAGATAGGTTAGCAGACACGAGATAACGAAGAGCTCCCTCTCTCATCACCTGTCTGCGCAGACAGGGATGCTAAAACAGACTCTAAGAGAAACAGCGAAGTAGAGAAAGTGAGAAATGGGAAAATTGGGTAGAAGCAGCGATAAGGTGGCTGTCTTTCAAAGAGAGTTAATGATAAAAGGACACAGGCAGTGAGAGAGATGGAAAAGAGAGTGACTTTGTGAGCCAAATGAGAACATGGCCATATATATAATTGCAGCCATTACCATCATTAGTCTTGTACTCAGATTCACTTGGCTCACACTCTGGCCTCACTCTTGCCAGCCTGCACAATGCCCCTAAAATAGCCCAGTGTTTTAAATTATGCATGGTGATAGAAATAGGCAAACTGCAGCAGGACATTTCCCTTTCTTTCTCACTAGCATATTGCTCCTTTATAAAAGTTAGAAAACAGTGAAGAGAAATGTACTACGGGGACAGATATTTTGTTATTCAATAAGGCTTGATATGGCACACTCTATGATATGCTTATATGATTTTGATTTATTACAGGTACGGGAGGTCAAGATACCCTTCACTTGCTGCTTTGGTGCGCTCTGACAAGTGACAAATGGAGTGAAAAAATAATTTGCGTATACAATAAGATAAAATGTGAAAATCTCTGATATACCAGTACCATCCATATGTTTGATGGCTGTGTATTTTCTAGTAAAACCTCACCCATGCAGAATTTCTACTGTCATACCCACAAATGATTGAAGCTTAAAATTTGCTATAATGGTAAGGGTAACATCACAGGTAACCTCAAAATGAGCCACTTAAAAGGCCTTTTTAAAATGATTTTTAATGAAGTTCTAATCTGTTTATACATTCAGTGACATAATTGTATATACATATATATAGAGAGAGAGAGAAAAAGAGAGAGAGACAGAGAGAGAGTTGTACAGACATCTTTGACACTTTTAGCTCCCATTTCGCCAATTATTAATTTTTGTATTTTGGTTGTTTGGCACTGGGTGATTGGAAAGTGGGGGGTTACACATTTTTTGCTGAAATAACTGCCTGGCTCATAAGAGAGATGAAAGCTACTCAGAACACCGAGCCTTTAGGCCATCAAACTGACAGAGAACATTGGTAAAAGCAACTTTAATAGTCCAAAGAGGAATTCTAGGATGGAAAAGTTGCCTCACTAACATCTCATGGTAAGGCAGAAACATTACTTGTACAATTCTAACAAGCATGAAATTAGACCTGGTGATATTGCAACATGGATCAAAGTCTTATGGTACATTCTGCATTCATAACTGAATGAAATGCAGCCCCAAACCATCACAGAGCCTCCACCATGTTTTACAGATGGCTGTAGACAGTGTTGTATCTATCTCCTGACCTCCTATGTATGTGCTGACAACGATTTCACCCAGAAATTTCCTATTTGTATTCATCACTCTGCAAGTTTTCACTGATTTTCAGTCCTGTTCTTGTGTAGTTTGGCATACCTCAGCCTTCTCCTGTTTTCCTTCCTTAAGAATGGCTTCTTGACAGCCACTCTTTGCTGGATTTTTTCCTATTTCTTAAGGACATGACTTTCAGACACTTCTTTGTCTGTCTTTGTCCTTGTTTTGTTAATGGACACACAGTACTCCATTCTGAGATATGACAAGTTTTCACCTAATAAGTCTTTTCTATGAAATCTATACAGATGTTTGTTTGTTTTTTCCAAACTGAATGCTGTTTTCCTATCATTGTGTTTTTTGTCAACTGTTGCATATGACTCACCCTCTTTTCTTTGCTATGGGTTTCCCAAAGGACAGTTGAAACATTTTTAATCTTGCATCTTGTAAGTCCGTCATGTCATTCTTCAAGTCACTGGAGCTTTCTATGTGCTGACACAAATGAGGGGTTTTAGGCGCAAAGATGGACTGACATTATATTGAATGCGCTAATTAAAAATTATTGAAATTAATAACTGGAAAAGTTATTAATATCAGAGTTACTAATTCCTCCTGGTGTTTTATTAACTGGTCACAGATGACTAAAAAGAGCAGGTTATGCATGTTTTTGTTTATATTGTATTTTCCATGGCATCAGCCTTCGCTGTGCAGCAGAGTGACTTTTAAACACCAGTTATTAAGAATGCAAATGATGTTAGGTTCACTTTATAAGGTACAGAGAGCAGCAGTAGAGAGCACACACACACACACACACACACACAAAATAATGTTAGCTGCTACCATAAAAAGCATTAGAGGACAGGGATTGAATCATTAACTTTGCAATTAGTGAAAACCCCACTTTACCACCTGAGCCACTGGTAGAGTGGCACTGGAAAAAGGAGTCCAGCAAAAATAACGGTAGTGGTTTGAAGACAAAGCATAGGTATTAGGTTTGTATGATGCAATGCTACCAGTGTACAGATACAAATAAAACCTTTGTGAAACCTTTCAAGTTTCCTGTATGTCTGCAGCGATTGTCTAAAGAAGTTAAAAAGAATCCATGCTAGCATGAAATGTTTACACAAAAGAAGAAGAAGGACACTAAATAAACTATGAAATAAAGCATTGCACACATATGCCTAAACATTCTACAGCTTAATAATAAATGCAACTAATCATCTAAAATTCTTTGAATGAGTCATGGCCAAGGTAACAGCCATGCAATGCCATGCTTAACAGCTTTAGGGTTAAAACCAGCATTAAGATTAAGCATTAACTTTTTTTTTCAGCAACAATTGATCATCCACTGAATCAAATGCCTTAGAAATATCCACAAAAAAGTCAGAATAGTGTTGTCTCCTGTCCAAGGCAGCAATGAGGTAATTTATAACAGGTGTGGCAACAGTCTGTGCCCAATTTTAAAGGCAGACTGAAAATCACCTGAGACATCATCATCACGTAAAACTGTTTTAAATGCAAAGACATTTGAGGATCTTAGCCAGGGATGAAAGTTTGGAGATTTGGGTGATACATTAATGGATTGCCAGCTTTAAGTAACGGGTAAACACAGGCTGCTTTCCACATTTTAGATATTGAAATAGAAAATTGAACTAGAAATAGAACTGGACTGAAGCTTCAGATAAATAATGTGAGTGTTTGGCTCTCCTATAACATCTGCAGATCTTTAAATGATAAGAATCCAGAAAATATGGGCCTCCAGACATGTTATCAAAGTGTTTCAATCTGAAAAACATTTGCATTTAAACAAATCTGCGATGAGCATTTATCTTCAAGCCATCAATTATAGATCTAGCACAAATGAACCTCCCATTAAATTTACTGTAGCAAGTTTATTAAGTCAGATAGTTTTTGCATATAACTGTGACACACCTTTCATGAGTAGTGCCAAAAAACCTGTAAATTTTATACAGTTCACTTTTCAGTACAACACAAATTCTTCAGTGCCATGTCAGTTTAGATGTTTTGTTTATTCTCATCACGGCCGAGTGTGAAGCGGCAGGGATGAGCATTAGCACCTTCAAGTATGAAGCCAATGGTCCACAGTCAGAAAAGGGTGAAGTGCCTACTCCACGTTGGGAAAGAGTTGCTGTTCGAAATGGAGGACATCCAGTACTCCAGGGTTTTGTTCACAAGTGAGTAAATGACACAGAATGGTGGATCATCTAGAGCAGGGATGGAAAATTCATTTTTCCAAGCGACTGATGAGACACTAGTTATGGAGAGCCGCATCAATAAGCTTATAAAGTGACTAATATAAAGTGAATAATATAAAATGAATATTTAGCAGAATTAAGTTCAGCTTATTGGTGCAGCCCTTCACAGCAGTTCCAGTTTCTAATGTGGCCCCTTTGGAAAATCAGTTGCCTACTCCCAATCTAGAATAACATGGATGTTCATGTGTTCCAGTCCTCATCTATGGTAACGAAGTGTGGGTAGTCACCGAAAGAATGAGATCACAGGTAGAAGTGCTGGAAATGAGCATCCTTTGTAAAATATCTGGGTGTTTATTCAGAGATTGGATGAGGGACATTAAGAAGGGGCTCAGCATAAAGTGCCTACTCCTCCACATCAAAAGGAGCCAGTAGAGGTGGTTCAATTGACCGGAGTATGGTTACACTATTTCATATTCCTTCCTAAGGTAATGCTGTAACATAATAAAAGGTTGACTACAGAAATTCATTGGGATTTTTTTTACCTCTCGGGTAAGAAATCTAAAGCATGTGTGTAACACTGTAAAATGTGTCATTCAACTTTTTAAAAGATAATTTAGCAAATTCTTAGTTGTAGCATATTATATCAAGATATATCCAGCTATTTTCTATACCCCCTCACCAGCTGAGTTATGATTTGGCCAAAAACTATACATCTCTTGTCAATCCTGTTGGTATCAAGATTATAAGATTATAACTACATACAGCTTTTAACAAGCTAACTAAAATAAAATTTGACATCATGCTGTGCAAAATGGCAACATGTATTCACAGTACAGTCATCTACATCTGTAGTTGGAAGTTGCTGAGTCATACATGTTCTCAAAGTTATGAATGAACTATGAACCACTGAATTCAGTTTCATCACTGAAAATCTGCACCTGTTTTACTGCATCCTGGATTCTAACAGATGTCTACGCATTTTTTTTAATACTTTAATTACAAAGTTTAGTATCTGTGCTTCGTTGGGTCTGTTTGATCTGCTAAATGAATTCTGCCTTCAACCTAAAAGCAATGCTATTGTTTTCTTTCTTCAAAAACGAGGCCCATCACTTATGGAGATGATATTTGAGAAAGATACATGTAGATAAGAACCAGCTGCTGATAAGAGAGGATAGTGAAAAGATGAAAGCTATTTTTCAAACAAATGCTTGGCTAAGTATTCACGTATCACATTTTTAACAACACACTGGTTTATTGGCACCTTAATTAGAATTCCATGTCGTTTACTTTCACAGGTGAGGGCACAGTGGGTCTTTATATTCTGTAAATTGGATGAACCATTCTAATTGTCAGAATTAATGCAGTTTCAAGCAGAAAGGGAATTGCCATTATAATCTTCTTTTCACACTTCTTTCTTCCTTTCATTTACTGTGTGCTTAACTCACCAATGTTCAATGAAAAAGCCAAGTAAACAGCATTTGAACAATCTTAATTTTGTTGTCAGAATTCTAATTGTCAGAATTAATGCAGTTTCAAGCAGAAAGGGAATTGCCATTATAATCTTCTTTTCACACTTCTTTCTTCCTTTCATTTACTGTGTGCTTAACTCACCAATGTTCAATGAAAAAGCCAAGTAAACAGCATTTGAACAATCTTAATTTTGTTTGCTGTCATTTCAGCAGTGCAGTACATTGCCCCACAGTACTTTCTGACCACAGTGACAACTCCTAGCATCATTTCATCTTGGCATTTAATAGAATTTAATATATTGCTGCACGTTCCAAATGTTCTAGTTAGTTTCATTATCTCTACTTTACTTCTTCATTAATTAAAAAAACACACATAACCTTTTTTTTTTTCACTGAGCGAAACTTTCTCAATTTGAGAGCTGAGGTAATATGTAATATGTAAAACACACAACTTTAAGACCATTTTTGACTTCAATAAAAGTAGAGCAGACTGCAATTCAAATTTTCCACTAGAATTCATCCTGCTTAACTCTGGATAGATTTACTTTAAGTGAAATTTGTGTGTGTGTGTGTGTGTGTGCGTGCGTGCGTGCGTGCGTGCGTGCGTGCGTGCGTGCGTGCGTGCGTGCGTGCGTGCGTGCGTGCGTGCGTGCATACCTTGCAGGCCTAGGACATTCATCAGATGTGTCCAAGACCCAGCTCTATGATGAAAACATTGACAAAATTGAATGCTTCAATGTGAAAATTGATTCTTGTGAGGCACGTACAACTGGTTATACTTTTATTTTTTTACTGCAGTAAAAAGGAATGTGTGTGTGTGTGTGTGTGTGTGTGTGTGTGTGTGTGTGTGTGTGTGTGAGAGAGAGGGAGAGAGAGAGAGAGAGAAATTTAGAGCAACAGAGAGCAAATGAGAGAGTCAGAACCCCTCACTCACAGGGCATAAGGCCAAGTGACCTGCCACTGTGGACTTGTGTCCTCAGAGTTGTCTTCTTGGTTACCTCTCCACTACCCTGCCAATAGCTAGACCCTAGGCTCATCTTTATCCCACCACACCTGGGGTGTGGCTTTAAATGCAAGCTGTGCTGCTGGGAAAGTATCCTCCTTGACCCCAATATATTGCCCTCAAGAAGCTATCAGTGGACCTGTGGGAAGCTAGGTTGCACCGATAATGGTAAGTGTTCAGATGTCACAGCTGCAGGTTTGCTAGGGGGCAGCTCACTGAGCCATGCAGGTTTTGAAGTCGCTTTGTGCCTCCTTCTGCTTTTTATTTTTCTTAGACTCTTTACTCGGTTTAGGTTCACTGTCTAGCACTGTCTTTTTTTTTAATTTCTTTTTTTCCTCCTCGGGTATCTTTTTCTTGCTTGTTTTTTTTTTAACCTTTTTATTTATTCTTATTCTTTTGGCCCTGATCTACATGTATTAGTCCTTGCTAATTACCTATCAATAGAAGGCTTTCTTAAGGGTTATTTTAGAAGGCACTTGACCCATTTAATTTTTTGTTTTCTGGAAATGCAATTAAGAAGGAGATAAATGAAACAACAGCTAAGCATAATAAGAACACCATTCAACCAGCTGCCACTGCCGAACTACAGTAGACATCAATGTTTATGTAACTGGTACAGTGCTCCTTTGTAATTGGGTTGCTTTTCTCACAATATTATAGGGAAATTGGAAAAGTGACTAACATACAAAGGGAAAGTAATTGTACTGTTCATACAGTAATTATCTTTCTATGTAATGCACACCAGCTCACAAACAGAAGCTGAAAATGTACCGACAGGCAGGAGCAGACTGAGACAATAACAGGCTGGGAATTTGATTCCATCCAAGGCCACCACATTACTAATTTTGAGGGCCGAATTGTTAATGCCAGGAACCAGATTAGATATTTGGCAGTTATTTTCATCTGGGGTAGAGTAATCCTGATTAATAAAAAAAATATATATATAGGACTGACCAACTCTACACAAGCTTACATGTTTTAAGTAGTTGTGTTTCATCAGAGCAGGCAAGCCAGCAAGCTGTGGTTGGCTACTGGCTCTGGAAGCAAGATCATCTCTGCTTACTTCAATTCTACTCAAATCTGCAGGATATCTTGAGTGTGCCCATGACCTATTAACAGTGGCTTAAACTTGTCAAGCTGAGAGCAGCCAGCAGCTTTTTCTGGTTGCTCGCATATGCATGACCTCCAATCTTTTAAAGGAAGATGGGAGACCAGCATGCTGCTACTGGCTTTGCTGTAGCTGATCTGAGAACAGTAAATTTCTGCAGATTTGATAAACAAAAGTTAACAAGCTTCTGGTTTTCACAATCTTAAAAAATCTATTTTCTCTTTTTAACTACCTTGGCTATCAAGTCTCATTTAAGAAACCTTTGGCAGGTTAGCAAGGAAAGCCTTGGTGATGGAGAGCAGACATCAACGCTTGTTATATCCAGTTGAATAAAACAGCCAAGTTAAACAGGTGCAGGTTCCAACAGCACTTTATAATTAATAAAAAAAAAAAAAATCACTTGCTTGATAGAATGCAATACATTTATTCTTACAGTATGTAAAATGTTACCACTAGATGTCAGTAGACTACAGATTGCAATCAAAAAAAGTCTGTTTTCTTACTTGTCCCACTTAAAATGAATAAGTATGTAAAAGGTCAGTCCACTGTTTATGTCAACTGTAAATATGTGTCCATATTTATTTACTAGGAGGAAGCTGTAAAATTTTGTGAAAGTAGTCCAATACAGGTCGATGAATTGGTGAAGCTCTTTTCTGATTGATGACGGTGATACTGAGGTGAGTTCCTGAGGATGTCCTTAACTTGTCAGTATGTGTGGCTGTTTTTGCTGCTGTTAGTCAGTATTAGTGAACGTCTCAGTGAAGTAGATCTATTATTGTTGGATTCAGCCACCAGAAGAGAATGAGGTTTTATCCAGATCGGTCGTGTTGTATCTGGAGATGATGCTGGAGATTAAAGAGAATACAATCATTTTTGCTTGCCTTTCTATAAAAGTTACCACACACCACTGGTTTTAAAAATCCTCCACCATCAGTGTACAGGAAATCTGAGTGTACCTTTCCTATAACCTAGTATGCTGGTGGCAGGACAGATGGCACAAATAATAAAACAAAAAAATCAGTGTTTAGAAATTTTATTTAGTATATAACAGTGTAATAGTAAAGGTTTGTTAAACACATTAATAGTTGGGTTATGTTTGAGGATCTTTGCCCCAATTTTATGCAGCTAAGTTCAATCATGTGTATGTGTATTTTGTGCCTTTAAGAGTCTCTGCAGGTCCTCTTTCTGATTGGAGGAACTGTTTTGAGCTGACTTTGACCTGGCAGCTGCTGACTGGCCCCCAATATCAACTGGGTGTTTCAAAAACCTTGTCTCCAGGAGTTGTTCCTCTGGCAGCAGCAGCAGGATTTGTATATAGTATTGTAAATAGACTGTAAATAGCACTGAAGCAGACTGGGTAAACCGCCTATTTAATTTTTGTAGGTTTTCTCTTTATTATTAAATTAGGGAGTTAGAGATAGTGCTTGTCTTTTGTTCGGTTTTGTTTCATGTAGGTTTTAAGTACTAAGTGGTTAAGTAAACTTCTTTGGAATAGCTTGTCTTGTTTAGTATTTTGGCCTTTGTTCACATTAGAGTTTATGCTTTCAGTTTTAGTGTTATTGGTAGCAATAAACCTCAACTTTAACAGCTGTTTGGTTGTTGGGTCTGGCTTTGTGGGCCAGGGCAGGGACACCCTTTTTAACCCTTATGATGCACTCCTATACCCCTAGACCAGGACATAACATAAAGTGGGGACTTGTCCGCTGTGTTTTTCTACCCATCTTTGTTTTTTGGTTCATTCTTTTTGCTCATTGTATTTTGTAGGTTGACTATAGACTTTGGTTGGCAGTTTTCTTGGGGTGAGAGAAGTAGCCTAGCCACATGGCATTCAATGGATGATTTTACATGATGTAAAAATGGGCAAAGCGTTAATACTGTGGCTGTGTCTGTTTTTAAAAAGCTGAAAATAAATTCCTCACTTGAATTCCATACTTGAACATTGGTATATCTCACCTAGCCTGGGTATTTGTTCATTTTAGAATTAACTATTACATTTTGTTTCCTGAATTACAAGTAGTGGAATGAACTATCCCCAGGTTATCTGTCAGAATTGTTAGACTTTCATGCCCCAGATCATTTATTTGGCCAGTTGACAAGCAACATTTTTTTTGTCCTTGGATCCAGACTGGCAATTAAGGCTGATTGGTCTTTCTCAGTTAAAGCTGAAACAGTAGAACTGCTTCCACTTCTAGAACCTGTCATCTGCCTCACTAACAGTGCTCATAACTCTACTACAATCATAGCGCTTCCAATTGTTATTTACACATTAGGCCAAATTTGACATGACAAATTATTGGCAACTGTATTAATGACCCCTATAGATGATGTTGCCTAATCAACATAATTGGTTCTTACTGATTAAACCCTTTTTAGCGTTGACATTTGGTCAGTGTTTTTTTGTGATTAAACATGGTAGGCTGACTTGATTTGATTTTATATCCATAACCTCTAGATGCCACTTGACAATAAAACATAACCATGTGTTATAATAAGCTGCTTTCTCAAATTATATTTTTTATTGAAGGACGTATGTGCACTTAAACCTTTAAAATAAGCAGTCATAAGCGTCTGTAGCATAGAATCATAAAAGTGTTTGAGAACTTTAGAGTAAGGCATTCAGGCAGACATTAATGGGGTGAAAGAACAGTTGAAATATGAGAAAATAAACAACAGTAGCTGAAGTTCTTGCCCTGCGCTGTATCTGGTGTCTCCCCTCATCTCTTGTGCTTCATCCCTGTTCTCCATATATGAAAGGTGCTTCTGACTCCTTGTCATGCATTAGCATTCAGACTCCCACCTTCCCCCTTATCTGCTGTCAAAACAGCCACCTCTAACTTCCACAGAGAAACACTTTGACCACACATCAATGACAAGCCTTCTTATCAATGGCCTAAACAAGCTTGGTGCACGTCAAAATCACAGACAGCGGGAGTTGCAAGAAAAAGGAATGGGGAATGTGCCTCTGCAGAGTGAGCCACACAAACACAGAGCGAAAGAAAGAGCAGTGAGCGTGTCTGACATTTCTAGCGCTGGTATTTTGCTGTATGAGGCCTAGAGGGAGTGGAATTGAAGAAGCACACCCACCCACTCACCCTGCCATCCCCCTCCCCCTTGTTTTCCTCCATGCAGCCACATATCTATCCTCAAAATTTGTTTGGGGCATCTTTGCAACGACTTGCTTGAACCAATAAAACATGCAGGGGGTGAGGACTTGTCATAGAGCGGCTCAGCAACACAGAGCATGTAGGAGAGCGAGAAAGAGAGACAGAGAGACGGAATAACATAAAGAGACAAGGAAAGTGATGGAAGGACAATTTCAAAGGCTAAGGGCTTGTCACGATGAAGCACACATCTTGTGTCGCTGCAGGGGGCAGTAAGAGGGCTATAAAATGTGCATGTCTGCCACTGGAATGGTGTGTGGGAAAAATCAGAGAAATAGTTTGGACGCCAGGAGAATGTCAGTGACTTTGTTTTGGAGAATACTACAGTTACTCACTGCCTCCATACTTTTAAGAATATGTCTTTTTGTTGTTTGATGACCCTGACTTTTGTTGTTGTATTAAACACCTATGACACCTATGTCCCGCAAGTAATTACTTTAAAAAAGCAATTAGTGACATAAGAGTTTTGGCTTCAACAATGCGTCCTTTTCACTCCTGTTGCAGCTTCCAAGTGTGCTTATGCTGAAGATCTGCACAAATCCATTTCTCCCTGCACTTGCAGCAGCAAAATGAATAGCTAGAAGAAATAATGGGTGATGGAGAGATGAAGAGAATTAAATAAGGAAAAAGAGAAGCTGTCTATTCATAACAAGGGATCAGGTCACCTGAAAACACTAGCTCAAAATCCAAGTTTATTTGAATTTAAGTGTTTAAAGTTTTTTTTTCTTTGCTATACTTGTATATAAAGCATGTTACAGCAGCACATAGTGAGAGCCAACAAAATTAGCAATCTAATGGTTTAAGCAGAGTTCTAACCTCAATTTTTTTTTTAGTTCATCTCTGTTCAAATCTTTTGACAGACTAACATGAACTGGAAACATACACTTTACTTTTAGACAACAAGTCCGATCAGTCTACTTATAAAAGTACACCGATTATAATTTCACAATCCCTTTTTAGTTATTTTTATTTTATCTTCTACATTGAAGAAAAACAGTACTGCTGTTTTAGTAACTGTAATGATGTATCTGCATCTCTGTCAGTGTTCAAATCATTCATTAAGACAGAATAACAAATACTTAGCAATGGTTTTTGGTTACAATTTTACTATTCTTTTTTAGGGCATATTAGGACACGTTAGTTGCAATGAGGAGCTTTAAAGTAAAATCAGTTCAATCAAAGAAAATATATACAAAGTATATAGTATTGGTTTAATCATGTACATGGTCATCAGAATAATTCATGTATTCATATTTTTTCATCAGCATTGCTTAGTCAGCTTGTTTAGCTAATGCTTAAATGCCTGACTCTATGATCTCAGCAAAATGCTGACAGTGATCAATGAGTACAACATGAAATTGCCCTAGCTTATAAACCTTTGTCACCCTTCCTTCTCTTCATTTTTACCCTCTTTTCCCTCTGCTTTTCTATATGTGTTGCATCAGCACAGTAAATATGCTGTTGGCAAGTCGTAGTTTAAAGGTCATATACAGTCTTTGCAGAGAACGGGGGCTGAGGGCTAAATGGCATTCTCAGTCTGGGCACTGTGTATGGCCAGAGGGGGGGTTCACAAGGTCTGATGAAAACAAATCCATCACTTTGCTGTCCAGGCAACAGGCCACAGAACTGACTAAAGGGGTGTAGGAGAGCCTTGGGTTACACAGGCGGACAGAGGGATGGATGGAAATGAAAGGTTTGTGTGCATTGTGTTGTGATGTGATGTGATAAAAAGCAAAGCTGAGCCAGCAGGTCAGTGACGGTAGTGGTAGAAGTAGGATAAGAATATTGCATTATTTTCTGCTTAGGATGTTAAAAGTATAATATGTATATATCTGGGACTGTTCCTGGAATCACTCGCCCAGTTTAGGGGTCACTGCCCTAAGTGCTCCAATTACTATATACTGTACAACAACTACAATTTAGTAATCCACAGCAGTTTTAGATTGATCACTGTAACAGATATTGAAACAACTGTAAACTGCACATTCACTTACAATTAGGATTCTCTGCACAGCTTCCACAAAAATGCAGCTGAATCCGTTGCTTCTCAGCTCAAGGAAAGCAAACTTCCAAAGGTCAAAACAGGGTGGATCATGCTGAATAATTCACAGCCTTTACTTGCGCAAAGAAGCTATGTTTTTGACACTACTTCATCAGAGTAATCCCATTAAATTCACTTGTAGCCCAGAATTCCTTTGCCCACTTTTGTTTTTGTTTTTTTGCATATGTCACACTTACGTTTCAGATCATCTAAAAAAAATTCAACATTGGACAAAGATAATCTGAATAAATACAAAATGGAGTTTTTAAATAATGATTTTATTTAGTAAGGGGAAAAAGCTAACCATACCTACATGGCCCTATGCAAAAAATGTATAGCCCTTCTAAACCTACTAGAACTGCAATCAGGCATTTGTGGTAACAGTCTTTCATATCACTGTGGAGGAATTTCTCCCACTCGAAACTGTAGGCTTTTCAAGCATGTTCAAGTTCATGCTAAAGCATCTTAGTAAGATTTAAACTCACACTTTGACTAGGCTGCTCCAAACCCTTCATTTTGGTTTTTTTAGCCATTCGGAGGTGAACCTGCTGGTGTGTGTCACTGGATCATTCTCCTGCTGCACAACCCAATTGCACTACACACAGACAGACATTACAGACATTTTCCTTCAGGAATTTCTGTTAGAGAATTCATGATTCCATCAATGACAGCAAATTGTCCTGGTCCCAAATCACCAAAGCGGCCCCAGACCGTGACACTACCACCACCGTGTTTGACAGTTGGAACGATGTGTTAGTTTTACACCAGATCTAACAGAACTCAAACCTTCCAAAAAGTTTTTTTCTCATCAGTCTGCAATATTTTCCCAAAAGTTGTTTTGGGTGTTTTTTTTTTACGAACATGGTTATGAAAATATATTATGAGTCGCTATATATGTTATGAGACGCTATTCAACTCATTCAAAAGTGGAAGATGTTAGAGGGTTAATAATAGTACAGTTTAGGTTTGGGGTCTTTTTAACTAAAATAAAAATAGTTTAAATAGTTTCTAACACTTTTTATTATATTGAATTTGCCATAGAAAAGCAATTACAAGTCATTGTAATGCATTTTTGCAGTGGGTTTTCAGGTCTGTTTGGGTCTTCTTGAGCCTAGCATTAAACTCCCATTAATTCTTTACAATTATAGTGGCCATGACTGGTCAACAGAGATATATATTTTGTACACGGGGACTAACAACACACTACAAGCTGCATCTCGAGAGATTCTTTGATAATAGAGTGATGACCTTGCTGGGGGATGCCGCTGAGCTTCCTTATAGCCTTGTGATCATCAAGGTTCCACAATGTCTTCATTAAAGAATATGACTCATTCAATTTACACCTTTTTACCACCTCCTTTGATACCCTTTAATAATGTATGAATGCCTTCAGTGTATTCAGACATTAGTTAACTCAAGTTATCTTTTCAAAGGGTTACGATGGTGGCTGGAGCCAACCCTAACTGGAAGTTATACCATGGGTATGTCACCAGTCAAGATAATGCTATGTCCCATTCACATTAATTTTGTTTGGACCATGAGGAAGAAACTGGGTTCTTGCATAGGATTTCTGTATGTTTACCAAACACAAAAAGATGAGAACATGTAGCAGTAAAATATAGATGTGACATTTGTTAGTTGATGAATTTTTATACTTTGTGTTAAGATATTGTGCATATTATGATTTTATATCAGTGTTAAGGATGACCAGGCCAAATTATTCTGTTGATGCACCTTCACTTTCAAACACAGTAACACCTGCTATCAATAGAACTTAGCCACTCTTAGCAGAAAATAGCTTCATTCAGACAGCTGATTGGACAAGAGTGCTGACTCCATCAAGTCTCAAGAAGTTTAGCCAGACAGTGTAATTGCTAATCGTTCAAGCTTGAGACACATCTAACAAGGCGTGCTGGACCCCCTTGGATTGGCTACATACCATTCACTGGGACTCTCTGACTGCGCTGAAAGAGATAGACTGTCCGCTGAGACCAAAATAATGCACATCGTGCCTCTAATGGGCTAATGGGGGAGTGTGGAAAAGATTGGAAAACAGTCTCCACTCTGACTGCTGCAGTTAAAGGAAAACCCCTAGAAACGTATGTGGTGATTACAAGATGGAAGAAGAAAAAGAAAGAAAATATGGAACTGGAAGGAGAAAAAAACAGTGGGAAAACAGTGGGAACCAGATCAAGTGAAGTAATCAAAAGATTAAGAAGGTAAAAAGAAAGTGAGATGTGCAGCAGTATTAGAGACAGTATAGTAGTCATAAGGAAGTGAGTGATAAGTACAAAAAGGGAAAGAGATAGAAAGCTGGACAGTAATTATAAAGATAGAAAAAGAGTGAGGCAGACAGAGAAGAAGAAAGATAGTGAAAAGGTCTGAGATATGGTGTTTGGGGAAGACAGAAACTGTTAAAGCACTAAGAGGCTGGGCGGAAAAGCAATTTAGAGCTCTAATCAGATTGCTATTGAATGTGCAGGAATTAGACTTTGCCCCAAAGCTGTCTTGGATATGACCAGACACACTTAGACTCCAACACCAAGTAGAGTTTGGCTGTTGTCAACCAGACAACAAAGTGGCAAAGAATGCCCAAGAAACCAGCAGCCGTGTGTGTGTGTGTGTGTGTGTGTGTGTGTGTGTGTAGTATGTGATTTTTGGGGCTGGGATTGCCATTTGACTCTGTGTCTTGATGGTGCGTGTGTGTCTATGCTTGCCTGCATGCCAATATGTTTTGTATTTCTTTCTGTCTCTTGTAAGATGAGACTGCAGTTCAGTAGATTAGTGAACTGTGTGAATTAGTTTAGCACATTTATATTGGTTGTGGTGAAATTCAATCTATCTCTAACTCAGTGGTATTAAAATTGCAAAAAGGAATAAAAGAAAGCAATAATTGTGATAATATGTTGCCATTTAACTGATGTGGCACTTGGAACACTAGATATTAAAAATTACAAAGAAAGTAAACTGGCTGTATTTTGCTGGGTTCTCTTCTGGCTCTTTGTTTTCCAATAGCCACACAATTTCTAGGCTGACAGCCCTTCCCATCATGTCCTATCTGTCTGAACTTCAGTCCAGGACAGGCCGCTTAGCAAAGCGGGATTTTTTTTCAACATAATTCGCTGTCAGGCCAAATTGGTGCAGTGGTCTGAACTTGAGCATCGTGGACGATGGAGAAGGAGAAGGGGCATAATGAGGAAAGCAACACAGAGTAAAAAGGCGAAGCAAGTTAAGCAGAGAAGATCAGGGGATAATAGAAAGCCAAACAAAGGTTGTTTTTTTTCAACTGGGGGTGCTTAAGGACATCCAAAAAAGAAAAGAGTGTGAAAGATAGCCAAAGACTAAGAGTGGCAGTGGAGAGGAGAGGCAGATGGAGAGATGAGAAGCAAAACAAAAAAAGAGGAGATAACAGGAAAAGTTAATAGAGGTGTGAAAACAAATGCTGAATAGCCACAAGTGATTTTTCAGCTTTGTTGATTCTTATTAGCAGGCTCAACTGTTTAGTACTGAATCAATGAGGACTTTTGGAGATGCTGCCTCTCGGCTATTCTACTTTCTTTCCACACTGCTGCTGATAAAGTGACATTCTTCATGTTATTGTGTGTGTGTGTGTGTGTGTGTGTGTGTGTGTGTGTGTGTGTGTGTGTGTGTGTGTGTGTGGGTGGGTGGGTGGGTGGGTGTGGGTGGGTGTGGAATGAAGAGGTGGCGTGCCATTCCGCAGCATGTGAGTGAATGTGGAAACAAAAATACATCCAACTGATGAGATACAGTACATTCTGCCTCCCTCCCGCCTCTCTCCTCTCTTTCTCTGTGTATTTCCCATCATCTCTTTCTCTGTGGTCTCTCTCTCTCCTCCATAACTTCTTTTATCTGTTTGTAACTTGACTACTTTGATGTGTGCGAGATTTTGAGAGAAAAAAAAAGTCTTCAGCTCCTTCCAAAAGCCCCAAACAGGGAACGAAACGTTTGAAGAGAGAAGGCAAACTTGCCTAATGGTGTGTGGGTGGGTGGAAAGCACAGATCCTGGCTATACGTAAAAGCTAAGTGATTTTTATCCTGTAATATAAAAGAAATTAAACCAACAACGTAATTACATTGTTCATCTGAGCTATAAGTTTTTATAAAGATGTTCAGAATGTAACTGCAAATGCCTCATAATATACAACAGGAGCATATGTCCACATATGGCCATCACCACAACAGGCTCAGACACAGAAAGTTGCAGCAGGTTTATAAGAGGAAACTGCATTTGTCTCCCATCACCGCAAGAGACTGAATATTAAACACTGTGTAGAAAAACAGAGCGAGATAAATGAGCTATGCCCCAATTCCAGAGCAATTTCATACGGTTATGTTCGATACCGCTGAACACAACCCACTTCCAGAAGACTTTAATGAATGGCATTTTCAGATCCAAAGAAGTGTGATAGAGGAATAAACATGAAACTTACTTCACCAAAAGTAGTGCCATATTTAATTGTTATGGCCCTGGGTGTTGGAGGGAGTGAGACTGCCTTTTTTTGTTGTTGTTCATGCAAATCCAAGTGTGCTAGGACTCGTGGATGATTGGTTACTTGGAGACTTGTGCCGGTCCTCTTCTATGCAGATTGCAGTGTGACAGTCCACTCAGACGATTGGCTGCCCGGGGATCCCGTGATACTCCAAGAGACAATCAGTGGCTGATCATGCTCACCTGCGGCTACAAAAGGCTGGAGGTCCTTCACTCAGTGGCTGCTGCTTAGCTGTGAATATGCAGTTTGCCCTTTGTGCCTCCCTCTTCGAGCTTTGTTTGTTGGAGTTGTTCATAGTGCTGTACTTTGTGTGTTAACCTCGGTGCATGCTTGAACTTAGCCTGATTAGAGTTTTGTAACGCTAGCTTGCTTTGATTAGAATTTTGTGACGCTAACTTGCCTTAGTTATCCCTTAGCTTTTACGTTTAAGGTTAGCCACTTCATTAAAAACTTGATCTGGACTGTTAAAATGCAGAGAGGGTTTTTAATCAGTTTCAGGCTGCTTTGGTTTCAATGAAGTTAACAGCAGGTGCACTAGAGCAGCGGTCCCCAACCTTTTTTGCGCCACGGACCGGTTTATGCCCGACAGTATTTTCACGGACCAGCCTTTAAGGTGTCGCGGATAAATACAACAAAATAAAACTAGTACCGGTACCGAAAAAAAGATTTATTCATAACACACGTGAAAAGACCCAGGAAAACCGAGTTAACGTTCAAAACGATAACAAAATAACACTGAAAACCGATAAAAACCCTGAAAACAATACATTTCACACCTGAGCCTCAACTCTCGCGGCCCGGTAACAAACGACTCACGGACCGGTACCGGTCCGAGGCCCGGGGGTTGGGGACCGCTGCACTAGAGGGCCAACAATGAGACAACCTCCAAAACAGGAATGATTTTAGAATTGGAGGCCACTGATATTTTATTTCCTTAACTTTTATGACAGTTTTTTCTTTGTTAGTTTTTCATTTTGCATAAATAATTAAAAAAAAACAACAACTTTGCAGTGGGGATATTCATTTCTTGACCTGAGAAAAGCCTTTGATACAATTGACTGTAACATATTGTTCCAAAAAAAAATGGAAATTAATGGTATGAGAGGGGCATAAAACAAACAAACAAAAAAAAAGTTATCTGGATAATAGACAGGCAGTTTGTACAAATTGGTCAATCAAAATCTGTGTGCTTGAATATTACTTGTGGTATCCCACAAGGTCCAGTATTGGGTCCCATACTGTTTACTATGTATATAAGTGACATCTGTAGAGTGACAAACATAGTATGGTTTGTTGTTTTTGTACATGTTACAAACATTTTTTGTTGTGGGGAACACTTAAAACAGCTCTTTGATGTTGACAAAAAAGTAAATAATAAACTTAAATTTTGGTTGGATTAAAAAAACGTTATGAATTAAACAAAGTAACAATATTGCACAATTTAAGAACAAATATGAGCAATACATAATTGATGTATAATTTGTTTTGTCTGTTTTTTTTTGTTTGTTTGTTTGTTTTTATCTGTGCTATTGTATAAAATGGGAATATCATTATGTTGAAGATATGAGAGAGTATTTGTCTGTGGGTGCATGTGTATTGTTACCATTTTGTAGGCAAACTAAAGGGCAGGACTGGATAAGCCACTGCTTCTTCGTGCTCCCTTTTAATCACCTTTTGTTTTTGATTTACAGACCATTTTCAGTCTCCTCTGTTTGTTTTGTTGAAAATTTAATAATTCGAAATTAAAGGAGTAAAGAAAGAAAGTCAGTAACTCGTTCTGGTGTTTTTTGTGTTTGTCCAGGTCATATATGTCTAGATTCTTTAAATCGTCAAGCTCCACAAAGAACACACTGAGGTGTTTGTCCCTCTGGGTGCAATGTGTGAGTGCACTGTGCACACCGGTTTAGGTCAGCTTAGTATGTCATCATCCTGTCCCATTTACCTTAGTGGACATCTGCTATGAGGTGGCATTAGAGGGCACTGAAGTGTCACTGATAAATGTGAAGCAGAATGTGCATCCTTGTCCATCAGCTGGGTACTCTGAGCCCTACAAACGCATGCTTGTAAATCATCTTGGCAACTTACTCCAGCGACTACCTGTGGCCTGAAAGAGGCTGTAATCCACTGATATCAAAAGGACTTGGGATGTGTAATCGTGACATGAAAAGCAAAACAGATTTGTCAAAGTCAGTCCTCAATATGTCTCATTCTTTCAATAAGGAAAACACGCCACGTGCTTGTTGTAAAGATACTAAATTATGCAACAAAACCTTAAACCATAGTAGATCATGACATCAAAATTCATTTGCATTTATAACATGTTTTCATCATCCTCTATGCAAGCACATCCTTGTTTCACAGTTAATGCTAGACATGAAAAGATATATATACATAACAACCTTGAGCTAAATAAAAAATAAATAAATCCACTGGTATTAAATTTGTGTTTACTAAAGTTTTTTTTAGACTTTTTTAACATCCAACCTGCCTTTAGGGGCTAATTTTTATTTGTTTTTCCCCAGATATATTCATTCATTTAACCTACTTGTACATGCGCATTACTGGGACTGTTCGTGTCATTGGTAAACTGGTCAAAATAATCACACTGAGAAAGGGGGGAAAAGAATGGTGGATGTTATTTGTATGCAAAAAATGTGTAATTTTAGCCCCTATTAGGTGGTTGCCAGGCAATAATAAATCAAGTATAATTCAACTTTTTTGTATCTTAATTTGATTTTAGTGTAACAAAAATTATACTATTTTTTATAACATGTTAACAGATGTATAATTGCTAAAACCAGGCTGTTTTACCCAATTCTGAGGTGGTTTCTTGGCAACATGATGATACTATAATTTATGACATAGTTAAGAACCTTCAGTGGCCTATAATGGACCTGTGTGTCTTCCTCCTAATGGTCTAGGAAATGTTTGCAGACAAAGAAATGAACAATCATACAGACAGAGCGTATTATAGCATACTGCTAATATACTGCTAAGATACTGCTAATATTTGTTTTTTCTTTATTCACCCAATTTCCTTTCTTGCCTTTTTTATTCCCTTATCTAAAAGCTTACCTTACAAGGGGCATTGCATCCCTTCTTCTTCTTCCTTTACCATATATACTTAAATCAGTTTGGTAATACTTTTACTTTTAACCACCTGACTTTAAAAGCATTAGCATTATCTTAAGTGCAGTACTTTGTACTGTACTTCAAATTTCTAGTTGCTCCCCTGTCAGTGATTAAGAACATACGGCTGATGGGTATGGGTAGATTGATGGAGTATCGCTGTTTTATAGAATATCCAGAAACTCATGTATCGTCACCATCTCTCAGAAGTCACACAATTCTCAGAAAGCACTGCAAAGAAAGGATACGTGCCACAAGCTATAAGCTCCACACTCTAATCTAGCAAACATTGTACTTCAAAAGTTTCTTCTATGCATTAAGTACAAAGCAAATACATTCCATGACATGCCAAATATCAAATTAAAACCGCAAAGCTCCCAGCAGTCTTTCAAGTCCATGCCTTTGACATTTTATACTTCAGAGTTCCTAATAAAATAAAGTTGAAATGAAAAGGCTTTTTGTTGTCTGAATAAAAGCAAAGGTGCATAGTCTTGGGCAGTGGGACATAATCGTGTCATGTCAATTAACAGCATGAGAAACACAGAAGCTACTTTTACATAAAATTTTTAATTTGCCTCACTGTGTACATACATCTTTTTTTTTTTTTAAATAAATTCTTTTAACCATTTAACCTTTTTCTTTCACCTTATTGATAGCAGCCCAGTTGGCATTTACAACACAATTTGGTTTACCTAAAGGTTAGGTGGATGGTTACATGCAGAATGTTCATGAGCACAAGACACAGTGTCCAATTGCTTCAGTGAAGCTGCTCTGTAGTGAGCTGTTGTTCTGAAAACTACCCCGAGGTGATGATATGAATATAAATTGTGCTGCTATAAAGAGCATGCTTGAGGAGGAATATTAAGATTAATTTCCTGGATAAGGTAAAGTTGCTGATTATAAAGCGGCAACAACCTCACTCACACTTCACTGTTATTAAGGGAGGATTCGCCCTCCAGCCACGGAGGGTATTGGTGGCATTTTGCTTAAAAGAAATTCAAACGCATTCACTCTATCTGCCATTGTGTGCCTCCCTCCTTCTCACGGAAAGCGAACTCTAATTAATTCATTAATAGCATGCAATTGTAAAGTTGCTTCAAACCAAAGTTCTCTATTATTATTATCTGTGTCTCTGCGACACTATATTTTCTTTCAAGGAAATGACTGAACATTAGCCAAATAGTTATGCATTGTATATGAATTATAGGTCTATGTGTTCGTTTGTAGACATGTGTCTGTATGTGTGATGTCACACATACAGACATGTCTGTATTCATGATATATCAGAATCAAGATATATCATGATTCTGATATATCAAACAGAATCATGATATATCTTATGAAGAAGAAATGGCGAATCTGTTACCTATGTACACATTGAACAGTCTGGCGAGACCGTAGATCTTTTTTTTCAGTGTTAAGGTTTCCAGTCAATGGTTATGGTACTAATTCTTAGAGGAACTCAACCTGCTCTGCTCGAATTATATGCTGTTCTGTAACACCGTCACAATGGTGGTGCTGCTGTATACAGAGAGTTCATTAGAACTTAGTTCATGAAAAAAGCAGCTGTAATTTACTACTAGTGAACAAAAACAGCATAGTTGCAGTTTACAAAACAAGCCAGTGAGCCAAAGTCACTTGAAATCTCTTTTAAATACAAATCTGAATTTTAATAGTAATAATTTAAATACTAAAAAGGAAAGGAGCTTCACTTTAAATATTTTTGGTGTGAAATCATTGTAGAAATCATTCTCTAAATATCTCTTATTTAAGAGGACCTAATGACATTTATGTTTCTTACTGAGTGTTCATCCTTTGTTTAGGTTTTAAGGTGATGAGGACCGCTGGTTAAATACCATGTTTCTAAGATTTTTAGGGTCGAGAATTTAGAAGTAGGATACATGCAAAGGCTGACACAGTGCACATTTGTCAGAACTACTTTTTCTTAAATCATGGTGAGAGAAAGACAGTGCAGTTAGATGGCACTTCAAAAGACAGCTTCATTTTGAGTTAACTATCCCTCACCTAGTGTTGATAATGGTAGACTCTCGCATAAGAGAGTCTACCATTGGACAAGATGTTCAGGTAACTGTACAAAATATCTTGGTCATGTCTTTCTTTTGGCACTAGACTTACAGTGTGGCCTAATTGTCATCAAATGCAATCATCCAGTCACTCCTCTAATGTCAGGCAGATGGTCAGCACTTACCCAATCATGTACTAACATGCAAATTAGTGTGTCTGTTGTTGGAAGCGGCTGGTGTAATTTTGTGCTTTTATGCAAATCAAGTTTCCATAGAAATCATAAATTGAACCAATCTTTTAGTTCAGATATTATACAATCACTAAATACAGAGGTGAATACAGCTTGCATCTTTCTTGATAACATAAGGCAAAAGGCTACAGCAAACAGCGCATTAGGGACACTGTGGGACTAAGAACAAAACCCACATGCAACCTCTTTAACTCATGAAACAAGCGAGACAAGCGGAGAAATAAATAGCCTACTTAATCACTTGCAAATTCCATGTGAGGAAACATGCTGAAAATGGAAATATAACCACGCAGTCAGACGGCATAATTGCATTCTGTCTTGCCCATAACAATTTACTCAACACGGCAGCATCTTTCAGGATGAAGCATTACACCATGTTCAAGATAAAATATTGCACTATTTCTTTACGTTTGTCCGGTACAATATCCACTCACAGTCCGATATCTGTCTCTTTCCCTTTTTTTTATTCAAATAAATAATTGAGGATCTGGTGGGACTACGATGAAAGTTATATAATTGCTGCCAAGTGAAGATTAAAAATAAGAAATCTTGGATTGTGCTCCTGCTTTGATATTATCAGATCACATTTTCAAGCTGTCATTGTGTCAACACAAAGCTCATACTTTTAATCATGGTGCGCTCATGAAAAAGTCATAACAAATAACATTAGGGGAATTAAAAACATGACAAACAAGCGGGAACTCCATCAACAGCTCCTTCTACCCGCACTCTTACTTATGCACCAGGCAATCTTCTTCCTATTCATTTCAGCTCTGGGCCCCAGGCTGGGTGTTGCAGAAATCAGGATGAAACATCCATGCTATATATCTTTTCCACTGTATAGTATGCTGTGAAGCTAGTGGTCCCCAGAGCACGCTGGAACACACATAAATTGAATTCAACAGAGAATTCCATTTGGGACCAGACATTTCCTGGAGCCATCAGCACTGGTATCATAATGTACAAAAGACACCCAGTATGTTTCAGCCAGAACAATCATGACTTCAAAGGCCCCCACCCTGAAAGAGACTGTGAAGAATCTTTTTGTTTTTTAGGCAAACCTCAAGGTCATTTCTCTCTCAGAGATTCTACACTGAGAGTTACTTTTGGGTGCTTTTAGACTGCTTTAAAAAGAACACTGGTGAAAACAAGACTCGTTTGCTCTTTCATCTCGTCTTTTCACAGTGTCCCACTTGTTCTTTGATCATGTGATGTGCCCTCTGACAATAAGAGGAGAAACAATCTAAATCTGCAAAAGGTCCTTAAGAGCAGTGTGTTGATGAATGTTAGTTTTTCTTTCAAACTTGGTGAGTCTTCGGGAAATCTGAGTTTCAGATCACATCTCAAAACTCTAAAGGTCACATTTGTCCAGTTACATGACAGATTGCATTTGCCAACACAATGGGCTACACACCACAGCAGCAAGATGTTTTGAAAGGTTTTATTTTGTTGAATAATTTATAGATTAGTTTAGATTATTGTATAATCTTAGATTATTTTATTATTTAATTTTCGTCTAGTACAGAAAAGTATTTTTGCACAGACTAGTAATATTTGGTTAGGATATTGGTTCACAAGCTGGTCTCTGGTTCATCCCTAGTTAGTTGCATTTTTTTTTAGAATATATCATTAATACAAATATGCTGCTTTGTACAGTTTAGCCATTAAAAATTACTTGTTATACATTTATTACACTTGACAGCAGTTTGTAATCTAATGACTCTCACTTTGATCTGAAATAAGACTTGTGAAAATAAATCAGATGCAATACATTTTTTTTTACCTGGGGCTGTTTTCATTTATTATTCAAATAATAAATACCAAAGATTCCACAGATTTATTTTGGGAATTTTTCCAATTTAGGGAAGCTGTTTAAGTCGAACTTAATGTTTTTTAAAAAACATTAAAACAGCGAGTTTCTGCTGAGGAATACAAATTTTTAATTAAGCACTGGCAGATACCCAAAATCAAGTTATTGGTAGTGATCAGAATCAGGAAAAGGCTGGACCATTCACATCTTTATATATTATACAATATCTTATAAACACTTAAATAATAATCATTTGATTGTCACTCACCAAATCTTTAAATTAGAGGTTATAGCTAATTTTAATAATTATTTTTGTTGTTATTGTTGTTATTTTGTAACTATTCTTATACACATTTTCACATACCTTTGCAACATAAGTGCAACTACCTCATGGCTATGACCTTTTTTCTTTGAAATTAGAAAGTGTAATATGTGTGCAGTATTTGGGAAAATGTTCCACTCATTCACCAGTTCACTGGCCGCTCAGGCACCAGCAGCAGTCAGCTATGCTGTGGTGTTTGCCTGACCTAGACTAACTGGTACCCGTTTGGTATTCACTATCCATATGAAGGCCACTTCAGCACATGGAAAGAAGGTGCCAGATCAATCCATAAACTGCGTGATCTTCTCAACCACTGGCCAGAACCACCCCACTCATATGTTCATTATGCAGACAATAAGAAAATGGGTTGAGTGTAATAAAGTTATTACCTGCCACTGCAGTTATTTGTTTGTGTGTCTGTATTTCTGCATGCATTTCTGTATTTCTGAGCATCTGTGTGCGTGTGTATGTTTGTGTCTGTGTGTTTATGCATACATGAGGGCCATTTCTGCTGCCAGCATGAGCTGTGGAGTGTCTGAGTCTCCAGAGGCACTGGCAGCCAATAGCTTCCCTGTCAAAGCGCTGCCTTATCTGATGATCCATGAGCGCGTGAAGCAGCAGTGAAAGCCAGCCCATGAAGTGGAAATATCACTTAATAATACCAGATCAGATAACCTCTTTCATAACACATGACCTTACAATTTATGGTGCATATAACGCCGTGGAATCACGAGGAACATTTCCTGGGCAAACAGAGATTATTGGCTGGCTTAGACAAATGTTTGCACCAGCTGAAGAAACTAAGGGGTAGCAGTGACTGATTGACTCACTCATTCACTGTTGAGAGGCCTTTCAGAAAGACTTATATGGGAACTGCCCAACTGGAGTTTGTTAGACGCAAAAGCCAAAGACAGTTGGGAGAACACTGTTCCAGAGTTATTCTAAATCATTTCCCAAGTATAAAATTAACATTTACAAGAAATATTCAATCCAAGGGTAGATAGTTTAGATAAAATGTGTCATTTCAAAGTGATTACAAGTAATAAAATTGCTAATAATTAAAAAAAAATGTTAAGAAGATAGGGGGAGGGGGAGAAGAAGATCCCATTGAGTCTACAATGGAATTTCTTATATCAGCAACAAGAAATTCCCTTAGCTGGCCCATTGGTAAGAATTTAGAGAGTGACTTTTAAATTCTTCTTCGTAAAGTGTTTTTTCTGTAGAATTTAAACGTTGGTATAGATTCAAATGTCAAGTTTTTTGCAGTTTCTTTTTTATGCATTCCCTAAAACAACAGCAAACTGTATGACCACAGCAATTTAGTGAGTTGTCTTCAGTTGTTACCATGCACTCACAGCATTTAGGCTCTACAAGTAGAGCAGAGTGATTCACAGACCATTTTTGAAGGTTTTTTTTCCTCCTGGGCAAGCTGCCCTGCATTGTTGATGGAGGTTGCTGCAGTTGTGTGCACAGCCCATAAGGAAGACTGCAGACATTAGTAAGGGCTTTTTACGATTTCAATATTGCTGTTTTTATGCTTGAAAAAAAAAAAAGAATGATCGATCAAAGAAAATGCAAAAGAAGTGGTCTTTGCAGCAAGAATATGAAGGAAACACCAGTTTTTAAGTATATAGGTTAATCGTTGACATGCCGTTATTTGTTAGTGCATTAAAATGAAATAAAACGACCATTTCCATTTCAAACAAACACAGATCCTGAAATGTGGGGTGTGACTGACTTAAATTCACTAAAAGCTGGAAGAAACAGACTCAACGACGTTACAACAGAGTGGACAACAGCAGCGCGCGGCAATTTAAAATAAACCAGACATGAACTTTGATTATTGCTGCACCAGAACCTCCGGTGAGTCTATCAGTGTGAAAGTTGCTCCTAGCTGAATTCAAAAACAGAGCCATCACATCCTGCCGCAGAGGCTTCCAGTACCTCGCCTCTCCAAAATGAAGTCGTTCTGACTCGCATTCATCACACCATAACCAAGTTGATCACAGGAAGTCCTCTGCTCAGCGTGAATGCACAAAGTCATCACTTCAGTTGACTGGTGGCTGCACGCAATATATGAGAAGCATCCATTCACATTAGCACCCCACCCACTCATACCACATCACTCACATTCTCTCTCGGCTACTCCATACTGATAATGGATTCCTGTCTTACCGTAAGCATTTGAGTGTGTGTGTGTGTGTGTGTGTGTGTGTGTGTGTGTGTGTGTGCGTGTGTGTGTGTGTGTGTGTGTGTGTGTGTGTGTGTGTGTGTGCACGCAGGTGGGTGGACAGGCGCACATTACTTATCTTGTGGGGACCTACTGTAAATTTCTAATAGAATGTCATTGTGGAAAAGCTTAGTGAAAGGTTAAGGTTAAGTTAAGATTAAGGTAATGCTAGAGTCGAACAAGTTGTAGTTACAGTAATGTTAGTAAGTCTGCAGGAAGTGAATGCGAGTCAGTGTATTGCCCTTTGAAGCTATGAAAACATACTGTCTCAGCAGCAGTATATGTGTCTAGAAACCATAATGTGCTCCATTTTATCGATACTTTTGGATAGCAGTGTCTTGATTTCAATATCTGAATGTCATATATGGTCATTCGGTGCCTTACTGAGATAAATATACATGCTGAACATAAAACTGGAGAGTCGATATAAACTGACATGCCAGAAATGTGACAGACACGATCTCCTTTCAGCTGTTTACTTTATGTTACAGAGAGACACACGCAATTACACAGGCTGACAATTTCCTCTTAAGAATGAGGGTTACAATATGAGACACATCTATCTGTGTAAGCAGGAGGTCCAAAATACATCACTGTCACTGAAACAGAATGGGAGGGATGGGTATGCAAAAGCAAACAGTTCAAAACCACTTGGATTTAAAAGCAAACTTCACGAAGAAAACCAACTGAAGGCTAAATGTTAACTGGGGGGGAAAGAGGGAAATAACACCAAAACTGGGAGATTTTAAAAAACCCAAGTTGCTCCAAGGCCACCTGATGCTTTTAATACACGTTATAATAAAGGCTGAGATGCATCTATATCATTGCTGGTTAGTCAATTGCATCTTCAACTTGTAATGTGTGCCTCCAAAGCAATGATTATAAGATTGATTATAGGTTTGAATGAAGCAACATTCATTTTACCAGTTTTCTTTTAGCCTCCATCAATGATTTGATGATTTACGTGTCCAAAAAATGAGATTAAGTTCCAATTGTTAAAAAGAAATCAAATATTGCTTTTTTCTCATTACTTTCACTTAATAAAACAAAAAAAAAACAATATGCAAAAAATTATTTAGCATCGCCAAGCTTTAAAATACTTGTGCACAGACATTTATTACCCTTCGATTGTGTTTCTATCTTCCTTGTCTCTCATCCTGCTCTCTCCTCTAATTTATCCGTACTTCTGATTGGCTGCAGAAGCCTCAGTGCTACACATTTAAAGCCAGAAAAGACAGAGCATGCAGTTGGCAGTTGACGCCTCAGTCCCTCTAACAGCACTGGTATCCTTCTGCTGCTTCTCCAGTTTCTATTTATGAATTACGAGCTGAGTTGGGAGTTACTGGCAGTTTTTTAGTTTGATTAGTTTATCTTACTAATATTAGTTTAGGGGAGAAGATGGACTCTATTGTGTGGCTGGCTTATGGTCTTCTTTTGTTTGTTTTCCTCCCCAACTCCCTTGTTTGTGCTTTGTAAGTAATCAAACTCATCCCTAAACTGCTTCAGTTTAGGGATGGATTTAGGGACCGTGACAACAGAAACGTCTAAAAAGTGCAGCATAACGGGAATTATTTTTTTTCTCACTCTCTTGTTTTTTTAACTATCAGAACATGATGCCTACATTAACAACAGTGCAACTCAACAGTCCAGACAGATATTCAGAGATTCAGTTGCATTGCGCTAGGAGCAAATGCAGCTTCAAAATGCAAGCGTCAGTCAGAGATGAATATCAGGCTCAATTCCACCATCAAGCCAGGGTCTTTCTGTGTGGAGTTTGCATGTTCTCCCCCTGTTTGCGTGAGTTCTCCCTGGGTACTCTGGTTTCCTCCAACAGTCCAAAGACATGCAGTTAATTGTAAACACTAAATTGTGAATGTGAGTGTCACCTTGAGGTGACTGCTGAAGCCACATTATGATTGGACTGTGAGCATCTGCGCACATCCACCTGATAGAAGACCTAAAAAATTATAGCGGGATTAAATACCCCATCTGGAAACACATCAGGATTACCCAGGAAGACCTGAAGGACATGGGTGGGGAAAAGGGCATATGGACTACATGCATAGTTTGCTTCAACTGCACTGATTTAGACTGATGAATCTGTTGAGATGCAAGATGGGTCTTGTCCCGTACCAGTTCTGTAAGCAGTGTGTGTGTTTCTGTGTGGATTTAAGATCTAAATCATCTAAACGTCACTAGAAATTCATGATTTAAGTCACTGTTGCCTCTGCCATGTGAAAAGTTAAAGATAAAAAGGCAGACTGGGGTCAATTTTTTTCAGGATTGTATTATTGCTTTCAGTAAGAGCGTCAGCTGAGGGAAGTTGTAGGAAGGAAACAAGAAGAAACAGACAAATGTTTTTTTTTGTCATGAAGTATGCTCTAATTGTGGGTAATAGAGCCCTGGAGATCACAGTTTGGTCACCACATTATACATCACCATATTGTAAGATCACATCATGTGTTCATGTAATTTTTCAGTGGACGGTGTCTTAGTGTGCATGCAAGCTATAATATAACAGGAACAACTGAAACAAAGTTTCAAAAGAGGCCTATGGATTTCTTAAAAACTTTGCTGACTTTCTCTTCACACACCTGGGCAACACTTGCTCACAATTGAGAGCAGGAAGATGGACCCAGCCTCCCTTACAACCAACTCAGTCCTACCCACCCTTTTTGATCTGACCTTTAAAAGTTTTCTTTAGTATTTATGCTACATGTGGTTAATGTAAGAGGCGACCAAGAGACCAAGAAGTGCATCTTTTCATCCTTAACGTAACTGGGTATTTTCATTCCTGTTGGTTGTTGTTTGTCTCTACCTATATTTCTTTGGTGGTAGTAAGCATTAGAAAGGGTTTGAGAATCTACTGAAGAAACAAGGAAATAAAAAGCTTGAGTTGGTGGGAGAAGAGCAGAAAATAAAACACCGCAGAATGAAAAGGACCAACAGGACTGTTGTTTTCTCTGCCCCTGATTTTATTCCTCAGGCACTTGGAACGAAAAAGTGAAGCAAAGAGCAATAATGATAAGGACAGAGAATAGAAAGAAATGGCAGCAATTCTTCCAGAAAGAGAGGATGAAATCACAGCTAAACCCATTTCTTGCAGGATGAAGGGGGCTAAGGAGAGGCAAATACAGACGGGAATATAGTCAGCAAACAACAAAGGTCTCAAGCACCTACCAAACACTCCCATCGTGGGTGGGGGAAATACAGGGAGGGAAATAGAGAGACAAAGGCTAATAAGCGAAATGACTACACAATGAGACAGAAGCTCAACCCTGAATTTAAAAAAAAGAAACATCTGTCGGCAGCTGCAACACTGGCAGCTATATCACTCTGTTCACTTCAGGTCTAATGTTTGGAATCAGTAAAACAAGCAGTTGCAGATTGTTTACGGAAGAGAGGAGGCTGTGCTCTCACCACAACACCACAATGTTTTAAATGCTCGGGAGAAAACTGAAACCTATCTGATCTGCATGACTGGCTCAGAGTCAAATCCTTAAAGCAGCAGGAAATATGGAAGAGGAAGGTGAGACCTGAGAAGACAAACAAAAAACCGAGAAAAATATGCTTGTGCCCTATATGCGCAACGCCCACTTGTAGATTTCATTCCAAAGCATATTTCTGTGTTGCCACTGAGCCATATCTAAGCATCCATTGATAGTTTGCAATAGCGTTAGCTGTAAAACTGCTAAAAACAGAAAACTTTGTAATGCAGCAGACATATACTGAAACCATTACTGGAACGTTAGCTGTGCTCTGATTAGCCATCATGTGTTTGTTTCTCTGCTGTCCCTTTTTCTGTTTTGCTTCCCCTTTTTAAAAAATGTATTTAGTTCAAGTTATCAGTGTTTGGAAGGAGGGCATTGCATGTAGCTGTACATCACAGATTACTAGTTATGCAGTTTTGAATGTAATGAGTAAGCATTTTAATGTGGACTACATTTTCACCACAGTCTACATCGGAATGCTTTACGCTGCACAGTAATGTTTCCCGATTTGAAAAGGGAAAACATTATTGTATTCCAAGGAACGACAGTGCCGGCAGCCTGGCCTCGTTCACTGGTTGCAAAAAGATTGGACTGGCAGACAAAGTGGCTGAAATTTTTAAAAAGGAAAATAGAAAAGAACTAGTTAAAAACAGTGCTACATTTTGTGCTTACTACAAAATGAATTGAACCGTGCTAATGTGAATGAATCCCCCTCTTCATGGTGTTGCATTCAAGTTCATTATAGTAACTTTGCTAACCCACGTTGTCCGCAAATATAAATGAAGGTATTCCTGCAGAACAAAAGCATGCAATGCAACAAGATGACTGGTATAGTCTACAAATATTGTACACATTTTTTTATAACAGGTAATTAGAATATTTTTGGATGTATCCCATCTCGGTAACTGTAACTGATTACAAATGCATTTTTTTGTAATTTAATCATCCAAAGAGTTGCTTATATAATATACATAGAATATTCTGTTGCACTGAAAACTTTATTAACAAATATCCAGAAGGCCCATGTGGTGTGCTTAACAGCACAGAATTACGATGCCCTAAGTGTTACAGTGAGAACACAAACCACCTGACCAGTAAACAGGAGCTGGAAATCAAAAATCCAAACAAGACAAAGTCCTCCAAAGGCCTTGAGAAGGTATTAACACTAGCATACTACCCAAAATCACACACACGATAAAAAAAAAAAAACATTTTTAAAGAGATTGTAAGTTCAAAAGTAAATTGAATAGTTATTTTAAATATTCATTTTTGGATTAATGGTTGCCAATTTCATATAAATATTTTTCTTTAGCGTTTGTCTGTTTTTGAGTCTAATTTTGGTTGGTTGGTTTGCGCATTGTGGCACATCTCTCCAGCCGCACAATGTTTTTTAGCTGAAAAAAAGAAACAAAGCATAGCTGATCACGTATTCATCGTGTATTCATCCGTGAAAGAGTAGTGAGGCTGGGTGAAGTTAAGAAGTAGAACAAAGACGAGCGTCTGCAAAGGGCGAATGATGTCTGATAACAGAAGGCAGAGTGACATTTGTTTTCGAGTGTCGCACGAAAACAGGGGAGTGAACTCTGAAAAGGCTAGTGTCCCCTGTTACACCTCTCTCACACACACACACACACACACAAGAAAATATAACACACACACACTCCTAATCAGGATGAATGAGATTTGCGCTTCAACAAGGACATGTCATTATATTATGAGACAACTACATTATTGCTCAGATCCTACCATTTTAACAGCTTAGTGTGTGCGTGTGTATGTGTATTTCTGTGTGTGCGTGTGTTTGTGTGTGTGTGCATGACAGTCTTAATTATTAAAATGGGATCATTGCACCTAAATGTCAGCCTGTAACAGTTTTAATTGGCTAAATGAGTTTCTGAAGTGATGGATGTAGATAATTGTCTTGCTCCATTTGCTTGTTTCTCATCCCAGCACACACAAGCATGTTCATGTACAAATGAGCCTGCTGCACTCCTGAGATCATATCAGTCCCTGGTATGGCTGGCACTTGCATGCAGACACAAAGACAGGTCTGCAGATTGGACTTTTGTTAGCGTTGGTGCCTTGGTTGTGTTGACTTTTGTAAAGGCGCACACTGCTTACTAATCCCTCTAAAGCTTTGGCCAGGTTAATCTAGTAGTAAACAATGTGTCTCTGGGCCAGAATGCTGTCTGATCTTATCTATACAGTCTGTGCGAGTGTGTACTTGCATGCATTTGTGCATATGTGCTGTGGGATGTTTACACTTTGATGCGGTTGCTGTTGTCCCACAAAACCAATTTATCAACAGACCTCCTGTCTGCAGACCATAATCACACAGGTTCACAGCCAGCAAATCATCTTCTACACACAGGTAATACTGGCTTGTGCGGTTAGGAGACCATTATACAGGTTGTATGTGTACATAGGGCTCTCAGTAGCAAACCATTACTTTTTCAAACAAACAGCCAGGGACCTGTTTTGGGCTGCCACGGACTGGGCAGTCTACTGTGAACAGCTCTCAGTAATTCATTATAGCATGAATAGTAAACAAGACTGTGGGCTAGATGGGATTACAGTGGACGCTTTGGTTTTCTGAAAATCCTCCTAACTATCAGTCGAAAAACACCTGTTCATTTTCACTGGACTTTGATCAGGCAAAGCTAACCAAAAACCCACGAAGTGATTATTCAGTGGTCTTTTTTTTTATTCACACATATACAGTGGAAGCCCGACTTACGAATACCCCGTTAAACGAAAAATTCAAGTTACGAAGGCACTGAACAGCAATATTTCTGCCCGTGTTACGGCAAAATGCCCATGTTATAAAATCCACTGGCTCTGATTGGCCGAGCCCACAATGCCCACAATGCCTTCCGAATCATGTGACAACCCCTTGGCTTTCGTAATTGCACTTCGCTGTTCCACTTGAACGACGTATTATTAATCTATTTATCAATTAGCCCATAGCCTATTGTTCAGCATCGCCTCACTCAAAAGGCGCGATGGGTGCTTGTTTTATTTTTTTTTATGTTCATTAATTTGTGGATGCTTTTTTTTATTAGATGCCACTGATATAAAAATCCTTAATAAAATAGTATGGATAATAATAATATTATAACACAATAATATATGGAACATGTCAAAATGATCTTAACAAGTTATATTTAGCATAAAAATATAACTAGAACTACCACAGAGGATTCCTGTGGTAGTTCTAGTTAGGTCCCACACAGATGAGACAAATAGGCTGCAGCCTATGAAGGCATGTGCATGTAAACAAGCTGAAAATTCTGCTTTCTAGAGAAGAGAGAGAGAGGTGCAACTGTGTTCAGGTATGAACTCTGATCTCAGTGTGATATATTTACCCTGTAAATCCCCCTCAGTCTTAAAAGGGAGCTACAGATGAAAGCAAAGAAAACAGATTACAGCAGAAATGTTAGGCGATGAGGTGGCTTAAGGTTCAGCATGGTATGTCTAATAATTTGTGTGCATGGTAGGTGTTACTTTGTAATGAAGCATTGCACAAAATTCATTCTGGCTGAAATTAATAGGCAGTAGGTACGCTACACAACAGTGAAAAGATTGCCGGTATCTGTTGATACACTAAGTGTGTTTAAGTGAGCGGTCTGATTTATAATCTTTTCTCTAATGAGAGCCATTTTTCATCTGTGAGCTGTTTATATAAAGTTAACCTTCGAGCGTGTGCGAGGGGAGGAGGGATCATGTGTGCATGCATGCCATGCATATGCTTACAGCATGTGTGTGTGTTTTAATGGACAGGGAGCTTCACAGATACTTAGGAATGAAATGGCGATGACAGTATGCTCTAGCAAGCAGCTGAGTACCCTGACATGACAAAGAGGGATTACTAATGAGACACAGTGTAGAAGTTTGGAATAATCCTTAACAGTGGTACTGCCTGCTAAAAGTGTTTAACTGCTTAAATATAGAATATACTCCTTTAAGACATTCACAACTGTAAAATTACCCAGACACTCTTCTCTGGAAGCTCCATGACTTATGGTTTCAGGTATCTGTTTAAGATGTAACTGTAATGGCTTGAGATTAATTATTTCTCCTCTTTTGGGCTCTAGCACATTCAGGATAACGACATTTGACAATTATTTGCATCTTTTCTCTCAGTGGTAAAGGAAGGAAATTTGAAACAAAGCCTTTTCTAAGACCAAGACACATTCGGCTGGTATCACAAGTTACCTTTACAATTTCTGCCAGAGATAATTTCCTCTGGAGTTACTACACCAGTGCCTCTAGCTATCTTAATACACATAAAGACTTCATTGCTGCTTCTAAATGAAATGGCACTGTCATTCTGCCCCAGGAAGATATAAAGCACCGAGGAATGAAATTACAAGGGTATGACCATATGCTCAAACGGGATGTGGACCACTGCTGTGTGAGCGACAATGTGTGATTCTAATGAGGCACAACAGAATAAGAAATGGTTCCAAACATGATCAAACTGTGAGGTTTCTTTGTGAAGTTTTCTTCCCGATGGAGCTGAATGCAGGTACTGATGAATTAAAAAGATGAAGCACCTTGGACGGGATTCAGAAAGTGCCACATTACAACCCCCTTCATTTAACTCCAACTTATGAAGGTAAATGTTTGTTTTAATCCATCAATAATTAATCAATAGTAATCAGGCCCCATCTTAAAGACCTCATTGTACCATATCACACAAATAGAGCTCTTTGCTCTTAGACTGATAGCTTACTTGTGGTTCCAAGGATATTTAAAAGTAGAATGAGAAGCAGAGTCTGCAGCCTTCTAGATGCCTCCTATGTAGAACCAGCTCCAAGTCTGTATTTAGGAGATAGACACCCTCTTTAGTTTTAAGATTAGGCCAGAAACTTTCCTTTTTAATAAAACATATAGTTAGTGCTGGCTCAGATTACCTGCATTAGATCTTGTCTGATATGGGCTTCCTAGGATGCACTGAGTGTTTCTACTTCACTCACCTTTTTTCACCACTGTGTTATTACACAACTCTGCTTTTAGTCATTAGTTATCATTAATCTTTGGCTTTTTTCCACAGTGCGTCTTTTGTCTCACTTCCATCACTCCCAACTGTGCCTCTGTGCCTTGTTCTGCTTAGAGGTTTCTTCCTGTTAAAGGGGGTTTTTTCCTTCCCACCGTAGCCAAATGCTTGCTCAAATGGGATCGTCTGATTCTTGAGGTTTTCTCTGAATAAAGAAACTTCTTTAAGTTTTTGAAACTTCAAGGAACTTAAAGACAACAAATTGACAAGATCAATAACATGACTGTTTCAAAACAACAACTTAAAGGGAATCCTTAAAGGGGGGGATTAGAGGGAAGTGTAAGAATAAAACTATAATTTAATGACAAACATGATCCACTAAGAGCAGTTTCAGAGATTAGCATCCATCTCATTGTATCCTTATACTTCTTCTATCCACAGTCACCAACAGATGCACATTTCCTAGCCATGAAGCTGCAATCGGTGTATTCATATCAATCATAGCACCTGTTTTAGTTGAACTTGCAGAACACTGAATACTTCTAGACTGACTGAACTGGCAGCTCGTCAGCATCCTCAAAGATGAGGATCGCAACTGTTGGTCTGCTTTCAGAGGCAGAAACAGCTGTAGTGGATGGTTTGCTGCCTAGCTAGAAAATAGGGGTGGGTTTTAATAATCAATTCATCGATTAAAATCGATTCTGGCTTGGATAACGTGATATCGATTCATTAAAATCCTGAATTGATTTTTTTATAGAAATGTATTTTGCCCAAAATTCCAAAATCTCCGGTGAAACGTCACAAAATTTTGACAACCACCAAACATTTAAAACAGTAAAAGAGAGCAGGTACACGGCTTCTGCACAAAGACGTAAACAAAAGCACAGACCTGCAGATCAGAATCAGTGAGATGTCGCCTTTCTCACCCGACGGCACGGACATGGTCGGGGCTGAAAGCCGGCAGCTCGCTGATTCTGATGTTTCGGCGGGTCCGCGCTTTGTGTTTACGCCCTTTTTGCGCTGATTCTAAAGCTGTTAGTTTGATCTCTCTCCAAACAATACTGACCGAACCAGCAGCAAAAGAAGATCCAAACTAAGCTTCACATAACCATAGTCATGGACTCCCTCTTACTTTTGCTGTTTTATACTTGCTGTATACCCTTTACATTGCATTTACAGCCAATCTGGAATGGCACATAGCAGGGTTATTAAAGCATTGATGCAATGCACGAGCCAGCTGGTGGGTTGAGTTTGTGAAGAGGCTCTCCAGCTGCAGTTTCTGTCATTATGGCAACGCTCCACACCTCGTCGCACCACAGTGCACTTATTTCAACACAACGGGGAAAGAGCATCAGCATTATATCAGCTGTGCCACCGCCGCAGAGAGAATAGAGTGCCAGGAGTCACAGAGGAAAAGAAAATGGACTGATAGACGGCTAAGAGAGTAGGGAGTCACCGAGGACTTAGGAAAGCTTGTTGTTGATGCTCCACTGTTACTTGGTTTTGTTTGTGTATTTCTTCCTCTTTCTTTGTCTCTGAGCTTGGTAATTCCCCATATTCTCCAGTGGGAGGGGATCATGGAAAGTTACTCTAGCTACACCAAACATCTAAGGGAGAAGTTCAAAATGAGGCTATGCAAACAAGTACTTCTTTCTATATGACCTACTTGGCCTTTCCTTGTTTCCTTGTTGGCCTCTTGCTTTTATATGTGCCAAATTGATTAGAAACTGGCTAAATAAATGCAAAACAATACGCTGTTTCAGGATTGGGTTACTTTTTAAGACATCTATCTATAACATATCCCATAACGTATTTTCTATCACTTTCAAAGGGTGAGTAAACTCTATTTCAAAAGTGAAAATTTAGTTCATTTTTTGTTTGCCCTACACTACTTTTAGAGTTTACCTTTAAGTAACTCTTTTCTTTCTTATCTTATCTTTTTTTTTCCTTCTCTCCCTCTTGGAGCTCTATTGTGGCTTTAACTGAGACAGCTTTAAAAAAGAAAAAAACACACACAGCTGTAGCAGTTAGAATAGCCAGTTCCCAGGTCTGTCTACATATACTGAGCCTTGAGAAACCCCCTTTTCTTTATATCTTGCTAAGATAATGGGAAATAGTTAGAGCAATTTATTAAAACATGCAAAGATATGTTGAAATTCATTATCAACAACTGAAACTTACAAGTCTAACTTTCCAGATGGTATTGCAAGGTGGATCAAACTCCATATCCATCAGTTTTGACAAGATTCCCAACACCACTGGCTGAGATACAGCCCGAAACCATGATAGAGCCTCTACCTTGTTTTACCGATGAATGTTGACACTCACTGTTGTACCTCTCCTGTGACATGCTCTGTACATATTGATGAGAATTTGAACATTCGACTTTAAACAGTTGACCTGTGGCCACTGATTTTCAGTCCCATTCTTGTGTAATTTAGCATACTTCACTCTTTTCGCCCTGCTTCCCTTCATATTAAGAATGGTTTCTTGAAGCCAGCTTCACAATAAGATTTCAGCAAACAGTATAGATGACCAGGTGCATCTCCCCAGTCCTTTGTCAGATTTTTTTCCCTATTTTACAATTTCCTAAAGACATGACATTTTGCTTTGCTTGTTTTTATTTCTGCAGCTTTTTCTTTTTGACCTGCAATATTCCCGTTTCCAGAAACTCATTAAGGATACTCTGCCCACCGTGCATGCTGAGATATGTCAAGTTCTTGGCTAATAGCACTTTGGGAATCAGCTTATTGGTATTTTATGCCTGTCAAACTGTATTATCTTTGGCATTTTTGTAGATTCGACAAAAGAGAAAAAAAACTGGAGCAAATTTTGTGTGTTTGCAACAAGCTGCTAGTAACAAAGTGCTCAACGCTGGTTCTTTTCTAAGTCTGTTATTCATCCATTGAGCTTGGTGCCTTTTTATGTCTTTTATGTTTTGTATGATTCATAGGTCACTGATAAGCAGCTTAAGAAACATAAAAACATTCCTGTGAAAATGGTCAAACCAGACATTTTCTGAAGTAATAAAGATGTATGTAGATAGAGAGAGCGAGAGCAAGCAGTATCAGCAGCAGTTATACAAACAGAAATATTTGTAAGAAGAAAAGTAAAGTGTCCGTATCTGTATTTGTCCCTTCTTTCAGGCACTGAACTGTACTCCCCACCTGCTTCCTCTCCTATTCTGTCTCACTCTAAATAACGCAAACTTGAGGTGTGTGGTGGTGGACTCCCCTGTGGTGCTGAGGCCAGGGTAGCAGCTGTCTCTATCAAGACTCTCCTCAGAGCTGTCATGGCCTGTCTGCTCCTCAGCTAATCACTTCCTACAGGCCTGCAGCACGGGGGCCACTGCTGCTAATGTCATCACTGACTGGTCTGGGAGAAGCTTGCAGGATTAGCATGATGTAGTTTCACATGGTGATGAGTGTGTCTTTCCGTGTATGTTAGAGTGGTAGAGTGCAGGTGGTTTTAGCTGGCGGCTCAACGGGTGTGCGAATGCCTCAGGTAGTGCAACATGGGTCACGCATTATCACATACACACACACAAGCACAGACACCATAATTGCTGCCACCTGCCAAATCACATTTGCCACACAAGGAGTTACTCGTCTGTGCGTAAAAAGCTAATGGCATAGTGTGTCACACGCCAGCATACATGGTCGCATGAAAGTGGCCATTTGTGATGACACATAATTCACTCACTGGCATGTTCTGCGGAGGTAAAAAATAAAGCCTCGATGGAAAAACATCCTGATCCAACAAAATCATTTTTTTCTGAAGACTTTAAATATTTCTTTTTTTTCCACATGGTAGATGTTGTTTTGCTTGAAGGTTCTGCTGTGGTCAACATTAGCAATTCACTGAAGTAACTGTCACAAGAGATGATTATCAGTCACTTCAGCCATGCAACAAATTGCTAAATACACTTTGCATTGTAAGGCTTCAGAGACTATTCAGAATTTGAATAGCCTGAAACAGAAAGAGATTGATAGGTACAATTAGATGAGAAGAGGATACAGGGTGATGGATAACAAGCAAACGGAGGATTGGAAGAGATAAAGGAGGTTCAGCTTATGGCAAGAAAATACAATTTCCCTGAGTGAAGGCTGACAATGTTGGGAATAGAAGGTAAGTTACCTTTTCATCCACTGTTGCAGTGCCCCTAAGCAAAGCATCTGGAGTCACTGAAAAAGTACAGCCGATAGATTTGCTTCCTTAACATGTTTTTACAGGACAAATATCCAATCATTTTTTAAATAGTGCAGATTAATACAAATGACATACTCATACAATTCACTTTTTCTACTTATAGCTATGATTTAAATACACAAAGGGATGGTCTCAGGGAAACTGCACATCTAGATCAGGATAAGAAGAAGAAAATGGTTGGATGCATGGATGCATGATTGGGTGGATGGAGTTTTAAACTGTCAATGATATGAACCAGTTTATGAAGTGGCAGGTGAAATATGTCTTAATTAATCTGTTTGAGATTCAAGTGTGTGGTGTCATGATGCCAGGATCCAAAGAGCTCTTGAAATATTTTGAATTAATTATGTTACCTTGAGGGAAATCAACTACAAGTGGTGTAGATTTCAAGCAACTGCCATTACATTCAGCACCAACAAATTCAACTCAGGAAGACAAGGATGCAGAAAGACGTCTCCAAGAACCCTAAAACGCCATCACAGGATCTGCACATAACTTTAGTAATTTTTGGTGTCACACTGTATCTGTCTACTGTCTGAGCTATATTAGCAGCACAATTATTTTTTCTTGCCAAAGTAACAGTAGACTTTGGTGCAGGAGATGCTGAAATGCTCTGTTTGGCCTAAAGTATGGTGGTGTAAATGTTATGGCTCAGGACAGCTTTGCTGCTTATCTGATGGAAATTTACAAGTTAGAGCTGCTGTCTGCGAACAAATATGCAAAATGTATCTCATATCTTTCCTAAAGGGGAACATATTAGTTTCTGACGTCAGGGCTTTTAGACAAAAACCTTCATTAAAACGCTTCATTAAAAGACCGGATTTCATGATCAAGTGTTTGTCCAAATGTGTCTAAAGATCAGTCATTTCTGTTGTGTGTGGGGGTTTTTTTAATCCTCTGTGTGTGTTCTAAATATAAAATAACAAGATAGCTGACAATCAAGACTGTTTCTGTGCAAAGATTTATCCATGGAAAAAACGGAGGAAAAAAACTTGACACAGCATTGTCTTGTTTAGCCTGCTTT